>NC_083595.1:36596438-36906438 GCF_027579695.1 Neoarius graeffei
TCTAGTACTGCAGTAATGCGATGTGTTCTGAATATCTGGATCAACAGCCAGCCACTGAATTTTAGTAATATGATTTTAGCCATACAAGCCTCTCAAACAACGTGGGCAGTGTGAAACCAGAGCAAACCATATAGCAAACAAAACACGTATCGGTTTTGATCTGATTTGGACTAATAGGTGTGAAAGTGCCTTTAAACAGCGTGGAGAACAAAATAAAACCGCATCCGCTTTTTTTGTGCATGCTATTTCCTTTCTGAACAATCCCCAGGATGTCCCTCTGTGCCACAGTACTGCCTCAGTAGGCTGTCTTCCTTGTGGGAATTGTAGGTACTGTCGGTCCAATTCCACTGGGTTTCACAGAAGGCGGTGTTTGGAAATTAACTCTGAGAAAGAAGCAGACTTGCACTACAAATACGACCAGCCTGGAGGATAGAGAGAGAGAGAGAGAGAGAGAGAGCGATAGAGAGTGTGAGAGAGAAAGATGAGCCAAAGCCAGCTAGCATGATTAGATTTTCTGTCAACTAGCTATGGGCTGTGTGCAGATCTCCGGCTCCCATGTGGGGGCTTCTGTTACTCCGTCTCGTCTGGCGATATGAAGCCAGGGCTGATCGGATGTCTCTGAGCTCTGATGAAATGAGACCTCTTTTTTTGGTAGTTAACCTCTCAGGTAATGCATGCAAATCACCTTCTTAGCAAGCATTAGCACATGAAAGTGGCAGGTAGAGGCCTGTGTGCCCTGTGCTGGTCACACTTTGTATGGTAAATAGAAAAGCCTCTGGCTCCCAGGAGGATGGTGGAACGACAAAGAGACAGAGAGAGCACTAGGAGTTTAGCCAGTGGTGTTATTGAACATTTTAACCTTTACTGTCTGTGTGAAGAGGGCTGGACACATTGCTCCTGACATAGGGGTTTTAGACAGGGGGATTTACTAAGTGAAGACTGATGGAGCATGCTGTGCTAGGAAAATAATCATCATATGGAGTCATGTACCACCCTGAATTTGATCATAGATGTGATCATAACGTATTAGAGCAAGTACATTTGTGTGATTTGTGATTGTCTCGCAGCTGGAGTGATTGTCAGATCTGACAATCCATCTACACGTTCTGACCGATCAGATTCAAGACTTCAGCAGCGCTGTGGTATAAGAAGGGCTAATGTAAGAGAACTGAAACACTTTGTTTTCTGTGCTTGAATTTGTTCATGTTTAAAATATTCCAACTACATTTTTGAAAGCAGACCACATTTCTCCACTTTAAAGAGGAGTGAGTAATTACCGAACAGTGACAACAAATATTATCAATTAGTACTGAATCAATAATTTGTGACAGCACATTGGCACAACAGATATCTTTGGCTCCCCAAACTCAGACTTCGATCCTGAGCTCAAGTTATTGACTGTGTGGAGTTTCACATGTTCTCCCTTCTGCTCCTCTGGCATGCCAGCTCATTTTATTATTTATATATATATTTAACATTTTTATTGTACACTACAGGCCAAAAGTATGAAATCAAACATGTGAGGGTGAAAAAATATCTTTACAAACATTTTTAGAACACAATATATTTACTAGTTTAAGAAAGTTAGTTTCATGTGAGAATCAGTAATGTGTTAGGGCTATCATCAAACTTCAAACTGGGTACAAACTGCAAAAATAAATGAGGGATATGCTGTGCGCTTTTGCTGCAGAAAATACTACTACTACTATTACTACAACTATTATTATTATTATTATTATTATTATTATTATTATTATTATTATTATTATTATATAGCAGTAGCACTAATAGTAAATAAGTAAAGAAATAAGTAAGTAAATGAGTAAGTACATAAGTAAGCGAGTAAGTAAATAAGTAAGTAAAGAAATAAGAAAGTAATTAAGTGCATAAGTAAGTAAATAAGTAAGGAAGTACATAAGTAAGTAAATGAATAAGTAAAGAAATAACTAAATGAGTAAGTGCATAAGAATGTAAATAAGTACATAAGTAAATGAGTAAGTAAAGAAATAAGAGTAACTAAATGAGTAAGTGCATAAGTAAGTAAATGAATAAGGAAAGAAATAAGAGTAACTAAATGAGTAAGTGCATAAGTAAGTAAATAAGTTCATAAGTAAATGAATAAGAAAAGAAATAAGATTAACTAAACAAGTGCATAAGTAAGTAAATAAGTAAAGAAATAAGAAAGAAAGTATTTGAGTAAGTGCATAAGTAAGTAAATAAGGAAGGAAGTACATAAGTAAGTAAAGAAATGAGTAACTAAATGAGTAAGTGCATAAGTAAGTAAATAAGTAAGGAAGTAAATGAGTAAGTAAAGAAATAAGAGTAACTAAATGAGTAAGTGCATAAGTAAGTAAATAAGTAAGGAAGTACATAAGTAAGTAAACGAGTAAGTAAAGAAATAAGAGTAACTAAATGAGTAAGTGCATAAGTAAGTAAATAAGTAAGGAAGTACATAAGTAAGTAAATGAGTAAGGAAGTACATAAGTAAGTAAATGAGTAAGTACATAAGTAAGTAAAGAAATAAGAGTAACTAAATGAGTAAGTGCGTAAGTAAGTAAATAAGTAAGGAAGTACATAAGTAAGTAAATGAGTAAGGAAGTACATAAGTAAGTAAATGAGTAAGTACATAAGTAAGTAAAGAAATAAGAGTAACTAAATGAGTAAGTGCGTAAGTAAGTAAATAAGTAAGGAAGTACATAAGTAAGTAAATAAGTAAGTAAAGAAATAAGAGTAACTAAATGAGTAAGTAAAGAAATAAGAGTAACTAAATGAGTAAGTGCATAAGTAAGTAAATGAGTAAGGAAGTACATAAGTAAGTAAATGAGTAAGTACATAAGTAAGTAAAGAAATAAGAGTAACTAAATGAGTAAGTGCGTAAGTAAGTAAATAAGTAAGGAAGTACATAAGTAAGTAAATGAGTAAGGAAGTACATAAGTAAGTAAATAAGTAAGGAAGTACATAAGTAAGTAAATGAGTAAGGAAGTACATAAGTAAATAAGTAAGTAAAGAAATAAGAGTAATTAAATGAGTAAGTAAAGAAATAAGAGTAACTAAATGAGTAAGTGCATAAGTAAGTAAATAAGTAAGGAAGTACATAAGTAAGTAAAAGAGTAAGTACATAAGTAAGTAAAGAAATAAAGTAACTAAATGAGTAAGTGCATAAGTAAGTAAATAAGTAAGGAAGTACATAAGTAAGTAAATAAGTAAGTAAAGAAATAAGAAAGTAATTAAATGAGTAAGTGCATAAGTAAGTAAATAAGTAAGGAAGTACATAAGTAAGTAAATAAGTACATAAGTAAATAATTAAGTAAATGAGTAAGTAAATAATGAAGTAAAGAAATAAAAAATGAAGTAAATAAATAAGTAAATAAATGAGTAAGTAAATAAATAAGGAAGTACATAAGTAAGTAAATAAGTAAGTAAATAACTAACTAAATATTTAGTTTCAGTATCGCAGGGCCTCATTCTCTGGAGGAGCGAACTGATGAGAACTCCAACCAGGAAGTTGTAAGGCATTAGGAGAGATCAGGCAGGTCTGGAGAGCAGAAGCGGTCAGAATCGCTGGTATCTCAGGAGCAGCATGTGTAGCTCAGCAGAGGGTGGGGGCGTAGAGTGGGAGAGAAGCACAGATTGTTAGATATGCTCAATGTCACATAATGGTTAAGAACAGTGTATATCGTGTGCTGAGTGCAAGCAGGGATTCCAGCAAGACTAGCTATGGCAGCATAACTAAAATGGAGAACCACTGTGTTCAACCAGGAATTAGTTTGGGACAAAATCAATACTCCAATATATAATGTTATTAGTATATTTTTCCTGGTCATACTGTATATCAAAATAAAGTGCTGTACATGTTATTACTGGCCTTGCTGTATTGATCACTCACCGCATTGTATTTGCCTTTACAAGCAGCCTTTGCACTAAATCAGAGAGAGAGAGAGAGAGAGAGAGAGAGAGAGAGAGAGAGAGATCAAGCTTCAGAACGCCTTCCTACTGGAGCTATATACGCAGTGACAGTGTTTCGTCTCACTCCAGGCAAGGTGGGCTGTACCACATCTGCATGGTGCCTCAATGCCTGCATTCTGTGTCAGGATGGAGTAGACCACTATCATTAATCAGTCATTCGAGCGCTAATCTAGCAGGTCCTCTCAGCAGCCGCACCATGACGTTAGTTTGACCTGTCGCTGCTTCTCCAAATATCATTAAAGCAAATAGATTTCCTCAAAGGAAGAGAGAGAGGAGTTACATATCCAGTTATGTTTAGAGCTAAAGGCACAGTCTCATCTCTCTCACTCTCTCTTCCATGTATATCCTTTGCCATCTGTGACTACACTTATCCAAACCTATCCTCGCTGGCTAGATGAGAGCCGTTCAATCATAGAACAATACACTCTCCGTAGCAGGCTGTTGAAAAATTGCAGCTGAAGCACAGAGCACAGGTTATGCTCTAGCTGTTTATGTGCTTTCAGAAAAAGTGTAGGGAGAGATAAACCCTCGAGTGGCTGCGATGGCAGGAGATGAAACCGAGTATGCCGATGACGGCGATTGCTGTTGTGTGACTTTTACCTGAGAGGATTGTGAAGTTGTTTCCTTTTGTTTTGTCTCACTGTGGGATTTTGTTTGTTTTTTATAGTTTTGTGGCTGTTTGCTGCTCTGTAGGATAATGCTGGAGCGTAGAGCCTCTTTCAATTGCTTTTCTTATTTCTCAGCCTTTCAAGGTGTCTGAATAAAGCACATCATTGACTGACTGAAAGAGTCTCTTTTTCATTATTTTAATGGATGCTCTCTTTAATGCCCTGCTCTCTATATACATTTTTCTCTTCCTCTCTTTCTGTCCCAAGTTGCAGTCATTCCTGCAGGTGAATGTTACCCAGGTGCACGTGGATGAGTGTGTGGCGGTGGACTGCAGCGGAGGGGGAGGCTGTATGAACAGGCTAAGTGTGAGCGAGAGGCCGTCCGTGGTAGATTCAGACAGTATGGCTCTGGTGTCAGTGACACTGGAGTCCACAGCTGTCTGCAGCTGCTCGGCCCGGGAACACCTGCACCAGGGCTGCTCCACCTACCCCAGGAACCCCTGCCACAACGGAGGAGTCTGTGTGGACACACAGAATGGATACAGGTTAGACAGTTTCCATGGTGTATCATTGTGTGTGTGTGTGTGTAATAGAACCATAAAGGCTCTATTTTCAGCCAGTCACATGTATAAATTAGTGGTAGAACCCTGGAATATTGCGAAGTTGACTGGCCATAAGGCTGGGCATTCTGTTCAGTAGAATATTCGTAAAAATTTATGAATAAGTGTGATTACCGAATAACCATTTGAAAAACTGATTCATCAAGCATTACCTTCCTATTAAAGCTTAATGATTCATTTCGAAAGATTCATTCATTTGCAATACTGTGATCAGTATAAATTCAACCCTTCCTTCACAGATCCATAGATCCATCATATCAAACACTGTACATGTTTACGCACATAAATGCAGTCTATGCAGGCTACATAGAACAGTATAAGAAAGACAGGATACAAACTTGGGTTCGAGCCCCGTGGCCGGCGAGGGCCTTTCTGTGCCGAGTTTGCATGTTCTCCCCGTGTCCGCATGGGTTTCCTCCGGGTGCTCCGGTTTCCCCCACAGTCCAAAGACATGCAGGTTAGGTTAACTGGTGACTCTAAATTGACCGTAGGTGTGAATGTGAGTGTGAATGGTTGTCTGTGTCTATATGTCAGCCCTGTGATGACCTGGCGACTTGTCCAGGGTGTACCCCGCCTTTCGCCCGTAGTCAGCTGGGATAGGCTCCAGCTTGCCTGCGACCCTGTAGAACAGGATAAAGCGGCTAGAGATAATGAGATGAGATGAGGATGCAAACTTTGTAACAGTTATCATATACAGTACTGTGCAAAACTCTTAGGCACCCAATTTGTTTTTTCATACAAACTTTGTTATAGATTTCTGTTTTCTGACTTTTACATTATCGAATCAGTACAAAAACATTTTAGAGTCCAAACGTTTATTTTCCAGCACAAAATTAAATGTTTCAGAAAAATTTTTGTATCTGAGCAGCATATTACATAAGGGACCACTTTTCAGATTAAAAAAGAAAACATAATGAAGGCTGCTGGGTTTTGGTGCAACATGAAGAAGCGAGTGTGACAGTCAAAGTGTCCAGAAGAACTGGGGCTGGTTCTGTAAGATGCTCAGTAAAACCTACAGCTCATTTCCGTATAAAACTGCCCTCATTGTACCTGAGACTACTATATATATATTTTTTTTTTTGAAAGGAAAGGCTCGTCTCACACCAAATGCTGACTTTGTTTCATTTATTATGGCTTGCTGCTGTTTATAGTATTTTTAAATGTTGAAACATTTCATTTCATTATTTTTAAGCCATTTTTGGTCTACAGCATTTCTTTACATGTGCCAAAGACTTGGTGTGTGTGTGTGTGTGTGTGTGTGTGTGTGTGTGTGTGTGTGTGTGTGTGTAATATATAATATATAAGACTGACCTGGCTTGTGGCCTAGGTGGGCTTATTCTTCATTATTTCAGTGCATTATTTTTTGCTTATATAATGGAAAATGAAAGGTATTTAATGGCTTTTCCAATTTTATAGAGATCTGGGGAAATTTCATCAGGTGATTTAAAAGTTCCTGTTGGTCCCATTTCATTGCTTCATTCATTTCTAATGGTGCAATAGATGCCAGAGTACTTGGCAAAAGTTCTGATTATGAACATAAAAGCAGAGCCCAAAAGCAGAGAGGGAGGAAAGAGAGAGAATTGCACAAGGCAAAGCTCCAATGAATAGATGTATTTATACATCTGGTCATTTTGGTTGCTCCCTTCTCTCCAACAAATATCCTTATAAGTCATAAACAATCATAATTAGCTGATATCTAATAGCTAATATAATTAATTGGCTAATGTCCGCAATTTAGGCTAAATTGATATTTTTTTTTAAGTGTATTTAATTATTTGTCACAATTTCCTGAAAGCACAGTGGTGTAGTTGTTAGCACTGTCGCTTCACAGCAAGAAGGTTCTAGGTTCGAGCCCAGTGGCTGGTGAGGGCCTTTCTGTGTGGAGTTTGCATGTTCTCCCCGTGTCCGCGTGGGTTTCCTCCGGGTGCTCCGGTTTCCCCCACAGTCCACAGACATACAGCTTAGGTTAATTGGTGGCTCTAAATTGACCGTAGGTGTGAATGTGAGTGTGAATGGTTGTTTGTCTCTATGTGTCAGCCCTGCGATGACCTGGCGACTTGTCCAGGGTGTACCCCGCCTCTCACCCATAGTCAGCTGGGATAGGCTCCAGCTTGCCTGCGACCCTGTACAGGAAAAGCGGTTATGGATAATGGATGGATGGAATTTCCTAAAAGGAAAGTATGTAGAAAGAGCATCAAATGAGTCACCTATAACCTAACTGGCTTTGCTGTTATTTGGTCATGGTCATGCCAGTCTTGGCATATCATGTTTTGATTTTTTTTAAGCTTTGAAATCAGGCTTCAATGCCAAAATGGTGGAGTGGGTGCAAATGTGCCAATTTGTCTGTGTGAATGACTTATTGCTGAGTAGCCATCTTTGTTTTCTGCATTGCTATGATATTGTGGGATGTCAAGCAGGTGTAGCCAGGATTTAGATATATTCAGAGGCCCATGTGCAGATGTAAAATTTCTATTTGTCTCATTCACGGTTACGTGATGGAGAATTTCTTTGAAAAGGAAGCAAGGGAAGAGTCTAGTAGCAAAATCGTGGCTTCTTTGCCTGGGGCCCCTATATTCTGAACAGACAACAATACATTTCCAACACACTGGTTGGCGTAATGATGTGCAGTTCACAAAAGAAAACAGAATCATTTTTAAATGAATCTGATGACACTGAATCAATTCATCCAGCATTAAGCTGTCTTCTCATTCAAGATTGGTGATTCATTCAGAATGATTCATACAGTTTCCTTTGTCTGTAAAGATAAATTCAATCTTTCATTCATAGAGACATAGAACCATCATGCCATACATGGGGCATGTTTCAGCATGTAAAATGTGGCCAATTCAAACTAAAACTAAGAAACAATAAAACAGCTAAATGCTTTTTTAAATGGATTTAATGTCAAGGCGATCTATTACAATGTAAAAACTAGAAGGGCACATGGTAGAGGGCATACCTCAGCCAAGCCACATAGTATCACCATCAAAATCAAATCACTTGAACCTAGGATATTACTAAAGCTGTACACCAAATTTCATCAAAATCTGTTCACTACTTTTTGAGTTACATTGGGAACAGACAAAAAAGTCCTGGATCCACAAACCTATCCAGATTTGCACCAAAATCTGGTCAATTGTTCCTTGACACGTGGTCCATTTTTCCTCAAAATATAATCAAAATCTGTTCACTACTTTTTTGAGTTACGTTGGGAACAGGCAAACAAGCAAACAAATGGAGGTGAAAACATAACCTTCTCCAACAAAGTTGGTGAAGGTAATGACAGGTTGCGTAAATTTATCATCTCCATGTGCAAACCGACTGCTTGAGATTTCCAGGTTTCTTTTAAAATTTAAACATGTAAAATAATATCAAAATGATTCAGTCTTAATCACATGTACATGTGGTCATTAGTATAGTATAGTATAGTATAGTATGAAATTACAAAGCACACATAATGATAAAACATTAACATTATGCATTTTATATGCATATGTTTATCTGCATAGGCATTATATGCAGTAGTTATTGCTATTTAAAAAAATAATAAAAACAAAATTGTTAATGAACTAGATGTTGAAATAATTGTAGTGTGTTGACCTAATTTACTTTAAAAATTATCACTAACATACAATACACCAAATGATAAAATGTGGACAAGCCATTCAAACCTAGCAGGATATTGATTTGGCTAAAAAGTGGTAACCAGTGAAATACTGTATAATAATATGGTGAGCTGTTTAGCCTACTTATGTGATATATATATATATATATATATATATATATATATATATATATATATATATATATATAATATTTCTACCCACATTCACTGGGTATGAGCAATCACACGCTCTGATTGGCTACTCTACATCTAGGCTATCAGCTCATATACTGTAAGTAGAGAAAAATAAAATGGTGGAGCGCATCAAGTCAGATATATCACTTTATCAAGTATTTAAAAGAAACAGAAATAGCTAAAAGAATATCCCCCCCCCCCAATATCTCCTGTTGAACACTCCAGCCCAGTCGATGTCAGTAATGCACCTTTAATTTATTGTTAACATGGGACGGCCTTGGGCTGAAGTGCCCTTGAGCAAGGTACCTAACCCCTAACTGCTGTAGTGTGGCTGCCCACTGCTCTGGGTGTGTGCTCGCGTGTGTGTTCACTGCTTCAGATGGGTTAAATGCAGAGGATGAATCTCGCTGTGCTTGAAGTGTGCATGTGACAAATAAAGGTTTCTTTTTTCTTCTTTAAGTTGGTTTGCCAACCACCAAAAAATCCTGAAGAAGAAAAGGGCAAAATAAAAACTCTACTCAAAACCCCCCAAAATACTAAAAAAGCAATAAAATATGGAATGAAAGTATTTGATGGTAAGAACGTATCTTTTTTTATTTTTCAAAAATTATTATTATAGCCTTTTTTCACAAATTGCTACTGTCGTTTTGTTGGTTTGTTTACATTCTAAGCGGAAATTATTTTGTCAGACATTTTGTACAAAGTTTTTATTTATCAAATTTGCTAAAAATAAAAATGCTCCGTTTCTCAAAATCCAGTGAATGTGGATAGAATAAAACAGTTATTCCACTCAGTCTTGTCGTATATGGTTTATAGCAACGCTCCTCGTCGGCTATCAGCTTATGTACCGTACGACTCGATTTCGTGGAATAACTGTTTATATATATTATACTGAATACAAAATCTGCTTTTCCCAGGCTCCCGGGCTAATGATTTGTTTAAAATTAAAAGTAAAATGTGGAATCTGATTACACAAGGGGAATGAGAGTGTATTTGAGTAAATGTGGCAGTAAAACACCTCTTAAGAATCTATTCATTTTAACCGTGCCTATTTTTGCAGTGCCCCCATCATGATCTTGTGCCTTAATTTTTGCATTTGTCTTGCAATCAAGTAAACGGGGCCCTGTAGGTTTTAAATGGCCACAGCTTGTGGAGAAACATGTCTGCTTGTGGCAGATTGAATTTAGCAACCAAGAAAGATTTTTTTTTTTTTTAGAATTTAGACAGTGTGCCTTGCTTGTATCTCGAAGCACATGAGGTCACTAGCTTTGTACATGAGGCAGATTAACCGAATTTATTCCAGAAGGTTTTAAGCAGAGTCCTTGGAAGCGTTGCTGAAGGCACTTCGGTTTATCCAGGAATCCCAGTATAATTTCAGCTCCATGTATTGGAGATAGAGGGCTTTGTTCTGGTGGACCAGTTCTCGTGTTCTCATGATCAATTAACATTACTTAAGCAAAAGACTAAATGCAGCCTATTGGATGTTGGGTCTCTGTATAGTATGATGAAAGAGTGTGATGAAACACTGTGAAAGAGTGAGCTCTGAATGTTAGGCTTGTTCCCTTCTCCCTCATTCTCATGCTCAACGGTATCTTTGAGAATGCCAAATGACTCAAGTTCAAGTGAACTTTCCAGATAGATCTCATTCAATATTTGTAAGGCTAATCCACTCACCACTGAGAGTTCTCGCAAATATGAGGTGCGGCAAGCTTTTCTTCTGCTTGCTATTCAATTCAATTACCAAGGTCTTGCACGACTATTGATTTTTCTTACGGAATAACAATACACTGGGAAAGGGATGAGGGAATGGTGATAGAGGATTTTTATTATTATTAAATCTATTATTTTATTTTTCTTTTTATTTTTCAGTATGAAAGTCTGGTTAATAACCAAATCTCTAGTTCACTCAAGGGGTTAATGGCAGACAGAATATAGTTCACATCTTTAATTTCTCATTCGAACCAACTCTGGGATTCTGCTTTCTATGGGGAATGATGTGAGATTGTGCAACAGGTTGGACTTATTGCCTGAGGGAGCCCTGTACCGTCCTGATGTAATTGATCCCTTTCAATTATCTGGAAAGAAATCTATACAAGCATGTGAGAGATTTCATATTTAAAGTGCTTTTTCATTGGCTGTAGTACATAGTATGGAATGAATATAGAGGGGGAAAGCTGCTTACATTCTGGGGTAATGATGCGAAATGTTTACAAATGCAGTATAATTAATATCCCGGAGAGTCATTAGTAATGCAGTGCAACAAACACATCATCAATATCAACTAGTGTATTCCAGAGAGCTTGTTGAAAATCAAATGCCTTCCATTTGATTGCTGCATAATGTATCACGTGGCAATCAACATTTCCTTAAACACACACATGCTATGGATGCATGCCTCACCTTAGCAACTTATTCATATGCTCCAGCTCCAATATATAGATAACGAAATCCACAGCCCAATAATGACTAATAACTCAATTAAGAAAAAAAGGAAAAATATTACATCAGTCATGGTCAACCTGAATGAATTTTCAGATCGAAAGTGCTATTTAACTGGTTTATAGAGCTCTTTCTTACAAGAAATTGTGCAAAATGGGTTTCTTCATTGGTTCCTGGTGGTTTTGTAATGGGCTATAATGATTGGGAATGGTATTGTGTGTTTTTTGAACTGTGTTAATATCACAGTATAAGGGTCCTAATGGTTTAATTGGTTTTAAAGGCATTTGTAATTGGTTTTAAAGGCATTTGATGGATTTCTAATGGAATTGTCCTGCATGAGTCTTTGATCGGGGTCTTTTATTAACGCAGTGAACGTCTCTGATATATGAATCCAGTATTTCAGAAAATTCCACTCCCACATTACTACAATGCCCACAGGTAATGTCGGAGTGAAGTATCCTTTAAGCTATAGAGACTTTCCAAATTTTGAAAATAACTGCATTACTGTACCATGTTACCATGTGTCCTGCAAGTCTGATTGTGTTTGCAGAGAAGAAGAGACATTAAGATTATTTCAAGAGACTGGTAATTCTAATGAACAGTTATTTCACAAAATCGAGTCGTACGTGTGCTGATAGCCGACGAGGTTCTGTTAGAAAATGCTCTGTTTCTCAAATTCCAGTGAATGTGGAGATAATAAAATATGCACATTGACTGGATTTTGAGAAACGGAGCATTTTTATTTTTTACAAATTCGATAAATAAAAACTTTACACAAAAATCCTGACAAAATCATTTCCGTTTCGAATATAAACAAACCAGCGAAAGGGCAGTAGCAATTTGTGAAAAATGCTGCAATAATAATTCTTGGAAAATAAAAAAAGATACGTTCTTACCATCAAATACTTTCATTCCATATTTTGTTGCACTTTTTTTGTATTTTTTGGGGTTTTGTTTTCAAATAGTATTTATTTTGTCCTTGGTTGGTTCAGCAACAGTTTGTTCTTCTCCACTCATGGTATATGAGCTGATAGCCTAGTCGTAGAGTGTGTGATTGCTCATATCCTGTGAACATGGATAGAATATTTACGTATATGTCATGAAAAGCCCAGACTCTACACATGAAATGGGCTATGCACAATATGTTTTTAAAAAAGAGCTAGAAATATTTAGTACACGGCAATCTTAATCTACTGTAATAGTGTAGTAGTAGAGGTGGGTTTGGTTAAATTATGTTGGTGCAGAACATCCCATACAGAGCATTCAAGTGAAAGTTTTGATATACTTATATGATTTGTATGTTTATATGCTTGCTGAGAAAGAAGTCATTTAAGATATTTAAACATACAGTGGTGCTTGAAAGTTTGTGAACCCTTTAGAATTTTCTATATTTCTGAATAAATATGACATAAAACATCATCAGATTTTCACACAAGTCCTAAAAGTAGATAAAGAGAACCCAGTTAAACAAATGAGACAAAAATATTATACTTGGTCATTTATCTACTGAGGAAAATAATCCAATATTACATATCTGTGAGTGGCAAAAGTATATGAACCTCTCGGATTAGCAGTTAATTTGAAGGTGAAATTAGAGTCAGGTGTTTTCAATCAATTGGGATGGCAATCAGGTGTGAGTGGGCACCCTGTTTTATTTAAAGAACAGGGATCGATCAAAGTCTGATCTTCACAACACACGTTTGTGGAAATGTATCATGGCACGAACAAAGGAGGTTTCTGAGGACCTCAGAAAAAGCGTTGTTGATGCTCATCAGGCTGGAAAAGGTTACAAAACCATCTGTAAAGAGTTTGGACTCCACCAATCCACAGTCAAACAGATTGTGTACAAATGGAAGAAATTCAAGACCATTGTTACCCTCCCCAGGAGTGGTCGACCAGCAAAGATCACTCCAAGAGTAAGGCGTGTAATAGTCGGCGAGGTCACAAAGGACCCCAGGGTAACTTCTAAGCAACTGAAGGCCTCTCTCACATTGGCTAATGTTAATGTTCATGAGTCCACCATCAGGAGAACACTGAACAACAGTGGTCTGCATGTCAGAATTGCAAGGAGAAAGCCACTGCTCTCCAAAAAGAACATTGCTGCTTGTCTGTAGTTTGCTAAAGATCATGTGGACAAGCCAGAAGGCTATTGGAAAAATGTTCTGTGGATGGATGAGACCAAAATAGAATTTTTGTTTAAATGAGAAGCATTATGTTTGCAGAAAGGAAACCACTGCATTACAGCATAAGAACCTTATCCCAGCTGTGAAACATGGTGGTGGTAGTATCATGGTTTGGGCCTGTTTTGCTGCATCTGGGCCAGGACGGCTTGCCATCATTGATGGAACAATGAATTCTGAATTATACCAGTGAATTCTAAAGGAAAATGTCAGGACATCTGTCCATGAACTGAATCTCAAGAGAAGGTGGGTCATGCAGCAAGACAACAACCCTAAGCACACAAGTCGTTCTACCAAAGAATGGTTAAAGAAGAATAAAGTTAATGTTTTGGAATGGCCAAGTCAAAGTCCTGACCTTAATCCAATCCAAATGTTGTGGAAGGACTGAAGTGAGCAGTTCATGTGAGGAAACCCACCAACATCCCAGAGTTGAAGCTGTTTTGTTCAGAGGAATGGGCTAAAATTCCTCCAAGCCGGTGTGCAGGACTGATCAACAGTTACCAGAAACGTTTAGTTGCAGTTATTGCTGCACAAGGGGGTCACACCAGATACTGAAAGCAAAGGTTCACATACTTTTGCCACTCACAGATATGTAATATTGGGTCATTTTCCTCAATAAGTAAATGACCAAGTATAATATTTTTGTCTCATTTGTTTAACTGGGTTCTCTTTATCTACGTTTCAGACTTGTGTGAAAATCTGATGATGTTTTAGGTCATATTTATGCAGAAATATAGAAAATTCTAAAGGGTTCACAAACTTTCAAGCACCACTGTAGCAAAGTGATTTGACACTTTGCTAACATGCTGAACGGAAATTAGCAGTGGCGAAACATTACTATTAGAGCTGGGACTTCAGCTCAGCCAAAACTTAGCCAGACACACCAAAAAAGCAACAGGGCAAAGGATTTTGCAAGGGATTAGAGGCATGTTGCCAGGTCCCTCTGTTGTGTGTAGTTGTTGACTTTGATTTTAAAAGTAACGAAGTAAATTACATTGAGAAATGAATACTTAAGTCTGAGTGAAAAATACTGTAACAAGTATGCATGGAAGAAGAGTCTGGAGACAGAAATCTTAGTTTCTCAGTCGTTAGTCTGTGCTACTTGCTCTTGATAGCACTGGCTTGACCGCGTTATTACCGGTAGCATTCGCTAACACCACTGATGAATGCTACACTGGCTGAAAGGTGACTTCACCGCTGTGCTGACGGAACTGACTTGTGGTCAAGCTCGCGTTGGCCTTCGAGAAGGCTGAGCGTGATCATTTTTGGCCCCACCCACTATAAATCAAAATCTGATTGGTTAATTTCCTTCATAAACACTTCCTACATAAACATACACTGCCGTGGCCTTCTGTCCCGGCAATGAAGTCCTAACCAGTGAGTGAGCCAGCTCTAAACTCTTCTCATCTTAGAGACAGCAAACAAAAAAATCTATCGGATAACTCGATTTTAATGTTTCCAGGACAGTAACCCTTTCATTTCTGAGGCAAATTTGATAGAAAATGAGGCCGAATTAGAATTAGAAGAGAATAATTATGAAAGAATAAAAGAAATTAAATATGACATTTGAAATGCTGATATGTTTGGGCCTTCTCTGAAGCTGTAGAAGGCCCTGACGGTTCCCCTCTGGAAATTAGCGATGTGTTGCATTCTGACTGAACTAGTATATTTCTTATTCTTATACTGTTGTATAAGTTGTGCATTAATTTGGTTTGGACTGCATGTAGCATGCACATGATGCAGATTTTTAGCACAATGCTGCATACAGAGTATAAGCGAACAGTTTCTTCATAATATACAGAAATAAATTCAGATTGACCGAAATCTTGGTAACGAAGAATAGCCAGTGATACCTGAATCAGCACTACTTCGTGCAAACAAATCGGAACACACAGATGTACACACGTGTTCTCATCCCATGATCTGTGATATATGGCAGAGGATAACAGTCATACTGCCATGTCTCATCTGATTAATTAGGCAGTTGAAGAAAAAAAATGGAATGCCACTGGGGGGAAAATCCATATTCATCAGCAATCTGGAGCTGCTGTTCAACTCTGCATCATCTCTCTCTCTCTCTCTCTTCATCTGTCCTTATGGAAATAGCTAAAACAAGACTATAGAAAAGGTATGTCTAAGAGTACTTTTTTCAGCATTTCCCCAGATCCTTTATTTTTCTTCATTTATTATTTTTTCTGAATTTTCAAATAGTGAAGTTGAAGCTGTGACACAGGAGTGTGTTCCAGAGCTTTTTGTGTTATAGCCCAGTGTTAATCCAAGCTTTCAGCCCATCCTTTACCTCTTGGCTTGGTGTGGATGAACTTAAATTGCGCTAGTGCCACACACACACACACACACACACACACACACACACAGAGAGAGAGAGAGAGAGAGCGTACGTCAGGAGTAACTTGGATTTCTAACTTACCTCATTAGATTGTAATTTAAATGCAGTAGCAATTATTTTTTTTCACACTGTCTATAATTACAGTTTGCAATTACAGTAAAAGTCATACTTGTGTGTATCTGGCTCTTGCAGATTCTGTTGTTGTGCAGTAAATGTGCAAGACGTAGCAGCACATTCAAAGAGCAAGTCCATCGCTACACTGCCATTTAGCCCATGGAAGTCTTGTAAATTAAATTTTATGCTCTACAAAATGAATGTCTGAGGTAACTGGGCTATACAAAACTTGGTATACTGAGACTTGAGCTGCAAGATCTTGTATGTATGGAGACTGATGTAGTAGATAAATAATTCAGCAGTGCAAAATGATGTGGTGATGTATAATGACAGTAAATAACCATACACTCAATTAGAAATAACTTGTACGAAGTAACTGCACTATACATAAACATAGCATATTAAAGACTTGAACTCTACGGTCCAGTGCATATGGTGATTGTTTATGTAGTAAATAAATAATTTGACAGTGTAAAAACGGTTGGGCAATAGTGCAATAAAGTGACTTGGTTGCAAAGTAAGCAGAGATATTATAGCTAATGAAATGAAGTAAAAGCAGAGAACAGAGCAGAGTAGAGCATCAGGCCGAGAACTCGCCCCCGTATCCTAGTTGGGAAGAGCTTAATAGCTCTCGGGACAAAGGATCATATAAGTCTATCTGTTGAGCAGCTCTGTGACAGCAGTCTGCCACTGAACGCTCTTCTGCTTCGTTATGGTGGTAGATATCACTACTGCCAGCATTTTATGATGAGATATATGTAAAATCATAACAATTTCAGGAGATGATATCTTTTTCCCTTGATATATAGCTTAATGGGCGGCGCAGTGGTTAGCACTGTCGCCTCACAGCAAGTAGATTCCAGGTTTGAACCTCACGACGGGGAATTTGCACGTTCTCCCCGTGTCTGTGTGGGTTTCCTCTGGGTGCTCCGGTTTCCTCCTCAGTCCAAAGAAATGCAGATTAGGTAAAAATACCCAGCCACTGGGATTGTATAAGCCAGTGCATACTTGGTGCTGGTCCCAAGCCCAGATAGATTAGGGAGGGTTGTGTCAGGAAGGGCATCCAGTGTAAAAACTACGCCAAATCAAATATGTGGAACAGATCTGCTGTGGTGACCCCTAATGGGAGCAGCTGAAAGAAGAAGAAGAAAATGAAGCTTAATATAAAAATGTATAAGTTTTATCACATCAAATGATGCAAGATCCGTTTAGTCTAGACTGTTCGAGAAAGGAAAAAAAAAAAGATGCAGCATGTAAGGCCTGATAATGACCAAGATAAGAGCTTAAAAGTAAAAGTAGTGAAATAACCTTGAAAATAGCCTCAGGTTCATAGAGTTAAATAACCTATAATGGATGGCTCGTGGGAAAGGATGTTTCAAGCACGAGATGTTAAACGAATTCTAACATTAATGCAAAAATAATAAGGTTTTTGAAGTAAGTGAATAATTATACTGTATTTCAGGTTAAAGTGCTTATATAGTGGGCTGGGATCTACAAAAATGCTGTTTCCTAAGTGGTATGGAGTTTTAAGTTATTTTTCTAAAGCATACTCATAAGATGTAGCGAAAGACACGTCATCTGTCTATAAAATTTCCTTACTTATCCTTTACCTTTACTTTACATGCATGCTGTATTTGTAAATGTAATTTCACTGGGACACGATTGGCGCCCAGTCATAGACTCGCCGCAGACATTTCAGTCAGGGATCTGTAACACCTTTTTTTGTGGCATAACCACTGACTCATCAGCAGGATAAGTAAGGGAATGAGAAACCTGTAAATCGGTTCTATTATATCAAAGAGTATCGGTCCTGGCTTTCAAACTGTCTGCCTGTATTCCACAATTGCCAGTTTCCTCCCAGTCTTTCTTCTCGAAGGACGCTGCCACGTTGCTGCTGACTGAAACATTAAAAGCTAAATTGAAGTCTATGAGTCCTGTAAGATCAGTTTAACCTCAGTGGGTCCTTTGAATAGATCTATCTTTTATATCTAAACACAAAGCCTGCTGACATTACGTCTACAAAAGTATTTTGCGGTTAAGATCCTTGGAAACCGAACACAACCAGCAATAAGATAATGATGATTAGGACAGTTGGCACTATAGTTGGCAAATACAGTTTGGACGTATACAGTGGTGTCCAAAAGTCAGATTAGTAATATAATAAGAACGAAGTCATCTACAAAGAATATAAGGGAGAATATATGTAATTGTGTATGCTTATGTCAATGGAATTCACTTTCAGATCTCGTTTAAAAACACCATAGATGAGAAAAGTCTGTTCTTCATGATGGCACATTTTCTCTACATGAAGAGAATTGAGTGAAACTATGACTTACAATTCAAAAATAATGTGAAAATTTCCTTTAACACTGGGGGGGGGTCTGGAGTTATTTTGGTCAGTTTTCTATGCATTTTATTTTGTCTATATATACTATATAGCCAAAAGTTTGTGGACAGCTGACCATCACATCCCTATGTGGGTCTTTCCCAAACTGTGGCCACATTGTTTAAAATGTCTTTGTATGCTGTAGTGTTACAATTTCCATTGGCTATATAGTGTATAAGACCTTTATAAATGTTTATCATGCAAGATTTTTTTTATTTTTATTTTTTAAATCTAGCCAATATTGTCTTCCCTCACATTTCTATCAACACCCTGGACCAAAAAACACAAACACCCTGCCCCATGACTGGATGCTAAATCAATGTATTAGCATTTACACTGCTCTACATTTTGAACTTTTAGATAGGAACACAAGGAATCAGACACTTGACACATCATTGTGCACAGATAATAATAATATAATTATCATTATTCATCCATCCATCATCTGTAGCCGCTTATCCTGTTCTACAGGGTCGCGGGCAAGCTGGAGCCTATCCCAGCTGACTATGGGCGAGAGGCTGGGTACACCCTGGACAAGTCGCCAGATCATCGCAGGGCTGACACACAGAGACAAACAACCATTCACACTCACATTCACACCTACGGTCAATTTAGAGCCACCAGTTAACCTAACCTGCACGTCTTTGGACTGTGGGGGAAACCGGAGCACCCGGAGGAAACCCACGCGGACACGGGGAGAACATGCAAACTCCACACAGAAAGGCCCTCGCCGGCCACTGGGCTCGAACCCAGAACCTTCTTGCTGTGAGGCGACAGCGCTAACCACTACACCACCATGCCGCTAATAATAATAATAATGATCATTTTTTTGAAAAAAACTTGTATTATTGTAATATTTAGTTAAATATATGAATGTTTCTTAAGGTTGAGGTGTCAAAGTATTTTATAGGCAGGGAAAGATATTGTTTTGAAAACTATTAGGCCCCGGTCACACCACCCGAACTTTGCTGGAGCGTTCCTTGAACGGTAGGGAGGGGGGGCCGAATTTCGACAACGCTCGTCACCGCGCACAAAATGGGAAAAAAATAGAAAACACGGGCGTTGGCTTAGCAGTGCACCGCTGAAGCCGGCGTTGCTTTAGCGTTGGTTTAGCGGTAGCGAGCGGTAGCGAGCGTTGGTATAGCGGCGTTCTGCGCATGCGGGCTTTGGCTCGGCGGGGGTATAAAGTTGGTTTAGCACCAATCATAGCAAGTCTCTCAGCATCCATGGTGATACAGTTTTACTGTAACTTTGAGCAAATTCGATATAGATGAGGTCTGAACTCAACGGCAGCTCGATTCCAAATGAGCTCCTGGTCCATTTCTCCCCGTATTTATAACCAAATTCTGGTCCCACTCCGACACCTCTATACCAACGCCAAACCAAAATTCATCGCCGCCATGGATAGCTGCTTCAACGCCCGACACCGTTCCAGCAACCCCGTGTCCGCTCGTAAAACGCTTACAACCGCTCCACCGAAGTTTGTGCAACGTTTAAGGTCCAACGTTCAAGATTTCTGCGTTGGCCTAGTGGACCCAAGCGTCCACGAACTTGCGTCTAGCGGTGCCAAACTTTGACTGGGCGTTGGTGGAGCGGGGGTGAACTTTGCCGGGGCGGAAAATTGCCCCCTCCTCACCGCTCGCAATATTTTGTGCAGCTCAAAACTTTCGGAGCGGTAGGAGGGCCCCTCGAGAAACATCAGCGGTGGCCGAGCATATACAGCGTTGCTTTAACGGGGACCAACTTTTGTTAAACGGTGGTGAACGGTTACGAGCGGTAATGAATTTTTTTCACCGCTCCAGGAACGCTCCAGCAAAGTTCGGGCGGTGTGACCGGGGCCTTAGCGCTTGGCTGCTGCTTGGCTATTTTTAACGAATGAAAGATCTTAATTGAATATTACCCAAATACACCTTTTAAAATATTATTATTATTATTATTATTATTATTCAGTTTAACACAACACATTATAAATAAATACTGTACTCTTTGCCAGGTGACCAGCTGCAATAATGATTGCCAAACTACAGAACACACCCACATAAAGCAATGCTGTGATCTTATATAATATTTTTTTGTGTTTCAGTTATGGTCACATAAAATATAACCCTCACATCAAATGTGACCCTTTGTTTATGGAAAATGTTGAAATTTTGATTCAGAGATGTAACTTATCAAACTTATATTTGTTTCTCAACTGTAGCTGTCTCAGAATTCTGGTCCTACAAATGTACAAATTTGTGTTAGTAGCAACAGGTTCCATTGCTGGAATGTAAATCACTGAGACTTTCTCTCCCCAGCGTTGTTGCCTGATTTAAATGGTACTTGACTGATTAGCCACGTTGGCAGTTTCTGAGATTTTCACTGAGTGACATCAGCCAGAAGCCCGTACACAGCTAGCAGGATGAAGCAGTAGCAGTGTATCCCAGTGGTCTACCTGCCTCCAGCGCAGTGCACACTTCACATAGATTCCTTTCCGCTCTTCTCTTATGTACCCTACCTGAAGCCCAGATGCGAGTCTTTCAGAAAGAGATAACCAGGCAAGATCCATGTTATCTCTGAGCAATAGCACAGGCTAGTTGTGTTTAGTTTATTCATTTGAACCATTAAGTAGAGATTTGTGGCACAGACCTGAAAAGAGCACCCGAAGCTGGCCAAATAGTTAAGAAATGGCACTCAGAATTGGAAGAACAACATTGTACACTCACCAGACACTTTATTTAGAAGCACCGTATGAATAATAAGACTGAAATGTTACTCTAGCCTATCTGTCAGCTCAAACCAGTCTGGCCTTTCTCATTAGCAAGGTGTTTCCATGTGCAGAACACCATTCTGTATAAACTCTAGACACTGTTGTCACTGTTGTGCATGACAATCGTAGGAGCTCAGCTGTTTCTGAAATATTCAAACCAGCCCATCTGGCACCAACAACCATGCCACAGTCAAAGGCAATGAGATCACATTTTCTCCTCATTTCCCTGACATTATCTGCTGCCACATATTTGGCTGATTTGATGTGCAGGAATACAAGCGTTCCTAATAAAGTAGCCAGTGACTGTAGAGAGGAATAATAACAGGATTTTAACATGGATGGTCAGGTCTTGCACAAGCTAAAAAGTAGTATTTATATATATTTATTCTATCCACATTCACTGGGTGTGAGCAATCGCATGCTTTGATTGGCTACACTACGACTAGACTATCAGCTCCTATAGAGAGCGTGCATGTGACATCACGAGGTCACGTGATATTTGTTTATCCGCCATTTTGGACGGCAAGGTTGCGCATAGAACTTAGACGAACCCGTTCTAATTATCAAGTGTGTGGGAGTAGATCTTTCGAGAATGGTTATATCTTGTTCAGCATTTGGTTGTACCAATAGACAGGGCCAAAAGGAGGGCCCGTCATTTTATAGATTCCCCGCAGACGCGGAGAGACGCGCAAAATGGGTGTCCGCTGTGCGAAGAGAAAACTGGTACCCCAGTTCTACCAGCCGAATTTGTAGTGAACACTTCATATCAAGTAGGTGTAATCTTCTAATTCAATACTCCTAGTACATCTGTTAAGTTGATTTTCGGATTGAATGATAACTGCATACTTAGAAACTAGACGGTACAGTGTTTGTGGCCATCAGTCCGCTTGATCGCTAACGTTTAAAATGGCTATGCCTAGCCCTACTACCCTGGCCTAGTCTATGATAATGTTTTATCTTTTTGGCTCATATATGCCTTTGAAAGGCCAATCCATAGTAGGGATGGCGAAAACTAAAAAAAAATCTTGACCGACCACCGAGCCTCATTAGCCGGTTAAAGTCGGTTAACCTATGAATTTAAACAGGGATGCAAACGGCAGATGCGCCTTTTTCACGGCTGAATCGTGCAGATCCGATTTTTTTTTTTTTGGGGGGGGGGGGGGGGGGCGTTGGAGTGTCTGAATAATTTCATCAGAGTAAATTCTGTATTAAAATTACTAAATAAGCGATAAAACATCCTGCATAGTCTCTTTATGATAAACGTCTTAATGCCACTTACCCGTGAGGTTATCAAGTAGACTTCCTTCTTCGGAACCTTCCAGAGGTATAGTTGAGATATCCATCCCGCAACAAAATATTTATAAGCTTCCAGGCTCTTGTAAGCTTTGAGGGCTTTGCCAGTGTAACACGATTCACGATTAACGAGAAAATTGTAAATGTCGTGGTAGGCCAGATCGGGCAAATCGCCGGCACCGCAGCTCCAAATTTCCCTGAACAAGGATTGCGGCAAGTTGTATGGATCTGCAATCCCCAACCTGGAACACTTTTCCACGTAACGCTGCCTCACGCCACCTTCAAGATGCTGAACAAACTTAGACAAGTAATCGCGCGATGTAGATGGGGTATTTTCCGAATTTTCTTGGGGATTACTGCCTGGATCCATTACGCTCGCGCAAGGTAAACAATCCTGAAGCCGTCCAATATGGCGGAGTAGGCGGAGTAAACACGGACGGGTCACGTGACTGCACATCCTCTATACCCTGCGTAGAGAAAAACAAAATGGCTGGTGGAGCGTTTTGCTGAACGGAGGACGAAATAAAAACTATTTGAAAACAAAACCCCAAAAATACAGAAAAACAAAGTATGGAATAAAAGTATTTGATGGTAAGAACATCTTTTTTTTCCAAGAATTATTATTGTAACGTTTTTCAGAAATTGCTAGTCATTTCGCCGATTTGTTTACATTCTAAGCGGAAATGATTTTGTCAGACAGTTTTTATTTATCCAGTTTGCAAAGAATAAAAATGCTCTGTTTCTCAAAATCCAGTGAATGTGGATAGAATAAAAGTTATTCCACTCAGTCACATCGTACATGGCTTATAGCCAACTCGGTGCTACGTGCATCATTGGTTATCAGCTCATGTACAACTCGATTTCGTGGAATAACTGTTTTTATAGATAGATAGAGTGAGAGATTGAATGAATGAATATTGGAATTACTGAAACACCAGCTTTCTAAACACCTCACACACTCACTCACTCACTCACTCACCGAAAGTTGTTGCTTTGAAAATTGGGGTGTCTTTTGCTGATGGCCCTGCTCTGTACTCTGAGGCCAAGACTTTGATTATCAGCTTGGATGAATGACATGATCTGATGCCTTGGTGATTCTGTTGGTTCAATTTTGTGACATTTTGAACCTAATCTTTGAAACCCAAGACCGTTTTCAGCAAAGTTGATACTTATTAAATGCTGGTGAAAGTGCAAAGATTAAATGCCATTTTGACAGCAGTCCAGCTCAGTATAGTTTGTCCTCTATTTTTATTCTCTCTCTCTCTCCACCCCCCTCTCCACTATCCTGCAGTACTTCTAAGCTTTCAGGTTTCCCTCTTTCTGTCTCATTCACAAACACCCTAATGCATATACAGTTGCAGATTTCTGCCAAGAAATTAAATTGCAGAAACAAGAATCTTTAGTATGTTTTTACTTAAAGGTGTTTTACTTAAAGGGCTACATGATACCTGCATAACATTTTTCATGACAACTGTTGTGTTGTGACACGTTCCAGGCTTACTGTATGTTGCAGAGAATTGACCACTGACTTTGTAATGCAGTATGCATCTGGTTTATGATGGTAATAATGTGACATCGCAAATATTAAAATCAAAGTAACGTTGTGTAGGGCAAGAGAAAATACACATAACTGGCCCATGATGGCATCAACAATCTCCTCTCATTATCTCTAGCCGCTTTATCCTGTTCTACAGGGTCGCAGGCTAGCTGCAGCCTATCCCAGCTGACTACAGGCGAAAAGCAGGGTACACCCTGGACAAGTCACCAGGTCATCACAGGGCTGACACATAGACAACCATTCACACCTACGGTCAATTTAGAGTCACCAGTTAACCTAACCTGCATGTCTTTGGACTGTGGGGGAAACCGGAGCACCCGGAAGAAACCCACGCGGACACAGGGAGAACATGCAAACTCCACACATGCCCCTTTTCCACCAAAGCAGTTCCAGGGCTGGTTCAGGGCCAGTGCTTAGTTTGGAACCGGGTTTTCTGTTTCCACTGACAAAGAACTGGCTCTGGGGCCAGAAAAAACGGTTCCAGGCTAGCACCAACTCTCTGCTGGGCCAGAGGAAAGAACCGCTTACGTCAGTGGGGGGGCGGAGTTGTTAAGACCGACAACAATAACAAGACCGCGAAAGATCGCCATTTTTAAGCGACGAGAAGCAGCAGCTGTACAAACGCGAAGTCATCCATTATTATTATTGTTGTTGTTGTTGTTGCTGCTGCTTCTTCCGCGTTGTTTTTGCTTCGATATTCGCACCAAGGTTTATGCAAACGTAGCGACATAACTGACGTATACAGCGACGTAATGACGTATACAACGACGTAACTGACGTATACAGCAACGTAATGACGTGTCTTCTCTTAGCACCGCAAGCGATGGAAAAGCAAGCTGGTTCTCAGCTGGCTCGCAAGTTGAACGAGTTGTGAACCAGCACCGGCTCCGAACCAGCCCTGGAACTGACTTGGTGGAAAAGGGGTATCAGAAAGGCCCTCATCGGCCACAGGGTTCGAACCCAGACCTTCTTGCTGTGAGGCGACAGCACTAACCACTACACCACCTTGCCGCCCACGTCAACAATCTGATAAGCAGAAATAAGAAATGAATATATTTAAGGGTTAGAGAAAATATCTGTATCTCTTGCTACGGTGTCATTATTGGCTCTCTTAAAATCACATGTATACTTGTACTTGTTATACAGCAGATTTTATGCTGATGTAATTAACATCAAGTACCAAGTTCAGGAGACAGTTTTTTTAAATGCTTATCCCTGTTTAATTTATCCAAACTAATCCTCAATTGGCAAGATGTCACATTAATAATCATTATGGCTCTGACATACCAGACACATTGAGCGACAAACTCAGTTGTCATGAATTTCCAGCATAGGTTAAGACCAAAAAATAAAAAATAAACTTTGGCAACTTTTGCCAACACTTGACTCCGGTATACCAGCTTAACAACAAAATTGAAAGAAAAAAAATATCTGTATGAGAGCAGAGTAGTTTTCTGCATTCAGACGTAGTGTCCCAGATCTCAGAAACATTGAGAAGGGCACAGCATGGGTGGACCCCTTTGCTAATGTCCAGTCATCTCACTGTTGACTATGGTTCTTCTGGCAGAGCTGGACAGTCCGCTAAGTCAGGATGCAGTGGTTTATGACTGGCATCACTGTCTATCACTGATTCTACCTACATTGTACAGAATTCAGTGATCAGACAATAGTGTCCTCCTTGTGACCCAGCAGTCCAAGAAGCATCCCTAAATGCAAGAACTCGTAATATCGGGACCTTGTATGCTCTCAGGTGGAAAGTGTTCCATGTATGTTGTGCACACCATTATCTGTATCCAGTGCATTGCCCAGTCCTTAAAATACTAGCCTTCCAACAGGGTCTGCTTGGCAGCAAAAAGTCCCTGTCTATATTGAAGGTGCATGTGGTGGCTATTGTAGCACACAACAGAACTGTAGAAGGTGTCTCACTGTTGCTCATAAGCTTATCACAGACTTTATAAAGTCAACATCACCCACCATGATCCTCCAAGTGATTGACATGAGATCTCTCAGCTTTGTTAAAGGTTTGTTTTGCTGGCTATCACTTCAGTAAAAAGAGTGGCAGAAATGCATATCTTGGCAATAAGTTTACCTTCCTTACATGTGTTGCTGTCCAGATAATTTCCATAGTGACTGTGACATTGGACCGTGACACATAGGTGGGGTTTACATTAGACCGTATCAGCGGATCATCAGATTAACGTTTTTAAAACGATTAGTGTGCACACAGCAACACCAATACACGGATACGCTCGGCTCCGCAGGCATCCTGCGCTCCAAATCACTCCGCCCTGAACAGCGAGTGCCCTCTGGAGGGTGCACACTCCGGCCCTACGCAGCTCACAGAGCGCGCGAGTGTAGTGCACAAGCAGTAATTCGGGACTGAGCCGCTGTGTGTGTGATCCCAGTGCATATCACTTACCACTTGCAAGTGGAAGGATGGCAAGCCTAAAGACAATCATAACTACACAATGGGCAGTATTTGCATCAGTATTTGCAGTATTTTCATACTTTTATACTCTTTAATGAAAGGTGATACAAGCGCCGTTTTTCAGCAGTCGCGTCACATGACCAACGCCAGCGAATCAGGAAGGTGGATGTCACAGTGACGTTGTCCAATGACGACGCCAGCTAGAGCTCAGCACAGCGTATCCGCGTATCCGCATATTCTCAATGTTTACACAGCACCGGAGCTGACACTATCTGGATTGAATACGTGGACCCTGGCGGATTCCCGTTTCCCGGCGTTTCCAGGTGGTTTAATGTAAACGGACAGTGCATCCGCGAAGAAAACAAGACAGATACGGTCTAATGTAAACTTGGCCATAGCCATGTTGGCTATAAGCCATTACTTTGGCTTCTTCCCGAAGTAATATCAGCTACTTTTATTAACCAACCTATTGACCTGGCAGTGGTCAATGAAGAGGTACCTGCTGAGTTTTCCTTTCTATATCCAGTACACATTCTGCAGTATGGGACTGGATGGTGGGATCTCTCAAGTGCAAAGAGGTCTGGCCTGTTGGGTGATTGATATCATCAATTTGGACTACAATTTTGGACATCTTGCCCCTACTCTGACATGCCTATTTAACTCCTCATGGGCATTAATTAAAGGCTTCTGGACTATTACTACTACTACTACTACTACCTGGGTATTACTCTACACTTTCTCATGGTTCTACAAGGGTAATGTCATCTCTGTGTCTTCAGTCATCTAAGAAGACCTTTCCAGTCATTCCTAAGTTGGGCTGGTTCATTGTGGCATTGTGGTATAGGTTAGTAAGGTGATTCTCACTGCCTTTGGTGGTTAGGGTAGCTAAAAACCTGCAGAATGTTAGTGACTTGTAACTGTGGTTATATACAGTTGCGGTCAGAAGTTTACATACAGTGACATGAATGTCATCTTGGATATGAATGTCATGGCAATATTTGGGCTTTCAGTAATTTCTTTGAGTTGTTCTGTTTTTGTGGCAGAATGTACAGCTTACATCTTTAAATAAAATACTACAATTTGGTGTGCAAGTTTTAATTTTCTTTGGGCTTTATGAAATCAACTTGTGGTCAAAATTATACATACAGGGTCAGAATTTACATACTATACAGCCCACCTAATATTTGGGTAAAATGTCTCTTCGCAAGATTCACCTTGACCAAACTTTTTTTTTTAAACCATGAACAAGCTTCCGGCAGAATTCTGGTTGGATATTTCATGGCTCTTCATGGTAGAATTGGTAGAGTTCAATTTTTTTTTTCTTGGCATGGACTCTACTTATAAGCACGGTCAATATATTTTCAATAGGGTTGAAGTCAGGACTTGTTTTAAGCTTAATATTAGCCTGCTTTATTCTCTACAACCAGCTCTGATGCATGTTTGGGTTCATTGTCCTGTTGTAAGTCCCAAGTCGTGTTCAAGTTTCTGATTGTTTATGCTGAAGAATTCTGAGGTGGTAGTCCTTCATTATTCCATCCACTTTGTGCAATGAACCTGTTCCACTGGCAGCAAAACAGCCCCAGAGCATGATGATCCTATCACCAGCAACAGTTGGTACAGTGTTCCTCTGTACATGGTGGTCATTGTGGCCAAACAACTCAATCTTTGTCTCATCTGACCATACAGCTATCCTCCAGGAGGCTTTTTTCTTTGTCCATGTGGTCAGTTGCAAACTTTAGTTAAGCTTGAAGGTGTCAGTTTTGGAGCAGGGGGTTATTTCTTGGATAGCAGCCTCTTAGTCCATGGTGATCTGAACTGTAGACCGTGATCCATCAGCTTCGAGTTTATGGCAGAGCTGTGCCATGGTGGTTCCTGGATTGTTCCTGACCATCCAAACCAATTTCCTTTCAGCTGAGGGTGACAGTTTGGGTTTTCTTGAAGCAAAGTGACTACACCTCACAATAACTTGGATACAATTGTTTGAACTCATCTTGCAATTTGCAGTTGTTTAGAAATGGCTCCAAGAGACATTCTGGAGTTGTGTACATCTGCGATCCTCTTTCTCAGATCTGCACTGAGCTCCTTGAACTTTCCCATTTTACTGTGTGTTGGTCAATCCACCGAGTGCTGTAAACAAACCCTTTTTATGAAGGCACAGAGAAACTATACCAGCTGTAGTCAATCATGATCACTAACAGGAAGTTAAGAGACCTCAGCCTTGGCAAGATAAGAGACATTTTGGAAGTTTCAGCACCTCTGAATTAATAATCCAAATGAGTGTATGTAAAATTTTGACCATGTATCGATTTCAGAAGACCCAAAGAAAATTGTGCACTGACTTCTAGTTTTGTTTTGTTTTTAAGATGTATGCTGTACATTCTGCCACAGAAAAAGAACAGTTCAGAGAAATCACTGAAAGCCCAAATATTGCCATGACATTCATGTCACTGTATGTAAACTTCTGACCACAACTGTATACAGCAGGTAACTGACAGGTCACTTCCATCATTCAGAACCAGTGCTTACCAAACAGAAACAGAAGGGTATTCCAAGTACATGACTGATGCCTCTTTTCCACCAAATCAGTTCCAGGGCTGGTTCGGGGCCAGTGCTGGTGCTGGTTCACAACTCGTTCAACTTGCGAGCCAGCTGAGAACCAGTTTGCTTTTCCATAGCTCGCGGTGCTAAGGGAAGACACGTCATTACGTCGCTGTATACGTCAGTTACGTCGCCGTATACGTCATTACGTCACTGTATACGTCAGTTACGTCGCTACGTTTGCATAAACCTTGGCGCGAATATCGAAGCAAAAACAACATGGAAGAAGCAGCAGCAGCAACAACAGCAATAATAATAATAATAATGGATGACTTCGCGTTTGTACAGCTGCTGCTTCTCGTCGCTTAAAAATGGCGATCTTTCGCGGTCTTGTTATTGTTGTTGGTCTTAACAACTCCCCCCCCCCCCGTTGATGTAAGCGGTTCTTTCCTCTGGCCCAGCAGAGAGTTGGTGCTAGCCTGGAACCGTTTTTTCTGGCCCCAGAGCCAGTTCTTTGTCAGTGGAAACAGAAAACCCGGTTCCAAACTAAGCACTGGCCCCGAACCAGCCCTGGAACTGCTTTGGTGGAAAAGGGGCATGAGTGACAAACCTGGGGGAGTTAACTCAAAGTGGTGACCCCCCCCCCCCAATAGAAGAGCCACATGGCTTCATTGTCCTAGCAAAACAAAGCCATCTGGCTCTTTTGTTAGGAGGGTCATCGCTTACTCCAAGTTAACTTACCCAGGTTTGTCACTAAACCACATACCACCCAGGAAACAATGGCTGGGATTTATATCAAACACTGTGTAAGAAAGTAATTTTTAACAAGGTCTCAACATGTAAGTACAATAAAGTAATCAGTTGATTCTCACCAATGCTGGCAGTTATCTGGTGTTCACTAAATCACAATTACATAAGTTAATAGCGTTCTTCCCTGTCTATCCCATTCACTCTACCTCTGTAGTGTTATCATTTTCAGCCTCTCTGATGGTCTAGTTCCTCTGTTATTGCTTCTGTCACTTGAATGTATTGCTCTATGCCTAAACACTCCATGCAAAATACCCGAGCTATCCATCACTGGCCATGTGTGAGCAGGTTAATTTAGACAAAGACTCTCACCAATACCAGATGCCATGGCTCAAGTGTAACCTGACTCTTAGTCAAAACAAGTTGGCTCACCCAAAGTCAGTGGCTTATGAAACCTTAGCTTAAAACGATGCTGTCCTCCAGACAATTTCACCCTTTATTGTATTGATTGTAGGCGAAATGTCGCCTTACTGTGAGCAGCCCAGCCCTGTCTCATGTCCTGGATGTGTGTCTAGGGAGAGAATTAGCTGCACTGGGCTGGAAAACTATCTGGATTGGGTTCTTCAAGTGACTGACATTAATCAATGTCCCCATATTAGGAATGCAATAATGGCATATTATCACAGTAAATTTCTCTGCTGGCGCACATTAGAATTCCATTTTTGCACTCATACCCCCTGTCATGCGTGTGATTAATGCTTCGTAAATGGTGTGAATGCAAGAACAATCTGAGGCATCCTAGGCCTGCAATAAAAAAAGTCTAAGTCTATTGTTGGAGTATCTTTAGATATCTTGCACTGTCATAAACTTTTCGTGAAGCAATTCAGAGTGCATTGCAGGTCTGTCACCTGGACAGCTTGCATTGTTGCAGGACTGCTGTTTGTTTAGATTGTATCTTGGCTCTGCTATTGTAGCCTTCACTTTGTCCTTTCCTTCGATCACCGGACCCTATAAAATGTCCTTTGTGTTACCTTAGTAAATAGAGTGTAGAGTAAGTAGACTGATAAAGGTGTGGGGTTTTTAATTGGCTGAAAGTATGACGGATTTAATGAAAACTTCTTACATGATGCAAGGCCCTGGGGTGCTTTCAAACTCCCCCGTCCCCCATCATTTCTTGTAAACATATTATTCATGTTGCTGTTTTGTCTCTTGTCTCCTGTTTCAGCATATTGTGTTAGACAAAACAGGCCTAGCACGTTATGGTCTTTCACATGCACTGACTCACCTGAATTAAGTTTACTCCTGCATCTGTTAGACATTTTAAGAAGCCATCATTTCAAAGCAACATTTCCCTTTCAATCACACGACCAGAGATGTGCAGCTTAGAGAGAGAGAGAGAGAGAGAGAGAGAGAGAGCACTGTGACACATTAAAGCTTTTGTCACAAGAGAGTGTGATAAATGTGGAGGAAGAGAACAGCAAAGCAAGAATATAAATAATTATTTTAAAAAAAACTATGATTAGGCTTATCAAAGTAACATGAAAGAGAAAATAGCTAACTGATGTGACTGCTGCCATGCTGACTGAATTCATAGTGCAACAACTCAAATGGATTCAGGATGGGGGAAAAAAGTAATAATAATAAACCAGTAAGATGACTAGCTTGTCTTTGTACATCTCATGTCATCTCATTATCTCTAGCCGCTTTATCCTGTTCTACAGGGTCGCAGGCAAGCTGGAGCCTATCCCAGCTGACTACGGGCGAAAGGCGGGGTACACCCTGGACAAGTCGCCAGGTCATCACAGGGCTGACACATAGACACAGACAACCATTCACACTCACATTCACACCTACGGTCAATTTAGAGTCACCAGTTAACCTAACCTGCATGTCTTTGGACTGTGGGGGAAACCGGAGCACCCGGAGGAAACCCACGCGGACACGGGGAGAACATGCAAACTCCACACAGAAAGGCCCTCGCCGGCCACGGGGCTCGAACCCAGGACCTTCTTGCTGTGAGGTGACAGCGCTAACCACTACACCACCGTGCCGCCATCTTTGTGCACATAATTGTATTTATTTTATGAACTGTGTGTGTGTCTTTTCTCCATCATGATTTCTGACCACTATTTCATGTAGAAGAATATTATACTGCAACATACAACCCCGATTCCAAAAAAGTTGGGACAAAGTACAAATTGTAAATAAAAATGGAATGCAATGATGTGGAAGTTTCAAAATTCCATATTTTATTCAGAATAGAACATAGATGACATATCAAATGTTTAAACTGAGAAAATGTATCATTTAAAGAGAAAAATTAGGTGATTTTAAATTTCATGACAACAACACATCTCAAAAAAGTTGGGACAAGGCCATGTTTACCACTGTGAGACATCCCCTTTTCTCTTTACAACAGTCTGTAAACGTCTGGGGACTGAGGAGACAAGTTGCTCAAGTTTAGGGATAGGAATGTTAACCCATTCTTGTCTAATGTAGGATTCTAGTTGCTCAGCTGTCTTAGGTCTTTTTTGTTGTATCTTCCGTTTTATGATGTGCCAAATGTTTTCTATGGGTGAAAGATCTGGATTGCAGGCTGGCCAGTTCAGTACCCGGACCCTTCTTCTACGCAGCCATGATGCTGTAATTGATGCAGTATGTGGTTTGGCATTGTCACGTTGGAAAATGCCCATGCCACACGCACTAATGCAACCCCATACCATCAGAGATGCAGGCTTCTGAACTGAGCGCTGATAACAACTTGGGTCGTCCTTCTCCTCTTTAGTCCGAATGACACGGCGTCCCCGATTTCCATAAAGAACTTCAAATTTTGATTCGTCTGACCACAGAACAGTTTTCCACTTTGCCACAGTCCATTTTAAATGAGCCTTGGCCCAGAGAAGACGTCTGCGCTTCTGGATCATGTTTAGATATGGCTTGTTCTTTGAACTATAGAGTTTTAGCTGGCAACGGCGGATGGCACGGTGAATTGTGTTCACAGATAATGTTCTCTGGAAATATTCCTGAGCCCATTTTGTGATTTCCAATACAGAAGCATGCCTGTATGTGATGCAGTGCCGTCTAAGGGCCCCAAAGATCACGGGCACCCAGTATGGTTTTCCGGCCTTGACCCATACGCACAGAGATTCTTCCAGATTCTCTGAATCTTTTGATGATATTATGCACTGTAGATGATGATATGTTCAAACTCTTTGCAATTTTACACTGTCGAACTCCTTTCTGATATTGCTCCACTATTTGTCGGCGCAGAATTAGGGGGATTGGTGATCCTCTTCCCATCTTTACTTCTGAGAGCCGCTGCCACTCCAAGATGCTCTTTTTATACCCAGTCATGTTAATGACCTATTGCCAATTGACCTAATGAGTTGCAATTTGGTCCTCCAGCTGTTCCTTTTTTGTACCTTTAACTTTTCCAGCCTCTTATTGCCCCTGTCCCAACTTTTTTGAGATGTGTTGCTGTCATGAAATTTCAAATGAGCCAATATTTGGGATGAAATTTCAAACTGTCTCACTTTCGACATTTGATATGTTGTCTATGTTCTATTGTGAATACAATATCAGTTTTTGAGATTTGTAAATTATTGCATTCCGTTTTTATTTACAATTTGTACTTTGTCCCAACTTTTTTGGAATCGGGGTTGTATAAACATAAAAGGACAAGCTGGATTGACTGTCCCACGAGTCCTCACCCTGTATGCCATGTCCATGTGTCCTCACTCACACCCCCAACTTTAAAGCCCAGTGAGCTTAAATTGATAATTGCTTTGTAATTAGGTTTAAATATTGATCTTGTTGGCAGACAGTACACATATACCAAGCGTGAATAACCGGTGACTTTTCGATGTGTAAATGTACTCGACTGGAATTCAACATTAATGTGAAGTGGGTGGGGCTAATCATGGGTGAAGGTTGCATCAAATGCAAACCATAAATGCATAGTAAATGCATTCCAAGTGAAATATAGTGAATAAGCAGGTAAAATGGCTTCTGAGTAAAACAGTGTCACTAATATAGTAAAGTCATATGAAAATAAAGCACCATACTGTATTACTGTGACTGTTGTGCATGAATGAATTAGTTTGCTAATTCTTATTTTATTATCCTATAAATTTCATAAATTATTTTAAGTTTAAACTGAATGGACTTGAATTGTCTGTTAAAATGTTTTGTATGATATTGCACTGTAAATCGTATAAAATATAAAGCAATGGTAGTTCTGTTGTGGATAGTTTTATTGAGCAAGTGCCTGGCTTAAGGGCTACTATTGAATGGCCTTGAATTTTGTCAGGTGTAATCATTGCACTATTAGACCATGCCCCCTGAAGAGTTTTTAGATACAGTAAACCAGTATGGTTCTATATTAGAACACATACATGTCAAGTTATACGGTTTCCCCGTATTTTGTACGGGAAAATGCAATTTTTTGGCTAATATGACGTACACTGATTTTCATACGGGAAAATTACATTTTGTATCAGAGATTTTTTCCGTTACTCCGAGAAAATTTTCTTAGCATCCACCATTTATTTTTTCAAACACGCATGCCCAGTGAAACGGAACTATTTTCGATTTATGTGGTTTTATAGTTGCACATGGTTTTCTCGGTCATTTAAGTACATCGGCACGGACTGCCCAGACTTCTGTGGCGGCTGCAGAAGTTATGTTCTGCCAATTTCTCGTGGAACACAACATCCCCCCGACTGTGGCAGACCATTTTTCACAGCTAGCGAAAAAATAAAAGTTTCCCGATTCAAAGACTGCACAGGTAAGCATTTGTGGGGAGGTTTTTGTTTATTTGTTTGTTTTTTATAAAGTTTTTACTGTTTGCATGTAGGAAAGCTTCCTCCATTATCATGATAATTCCGGGAGGCGATACTGGGAGTCGCCGTTTATACAACGGCAACTGTAGTTACCCAGCGATTTCTGGTTTCGCTTCCCTAAACATTTTAATTGCTCATCTCATTATCTCTAGCCGCTTTATCCTGTTCTACAGGGTCACAGGCAAGCTGGAGCCTATCCCAGCTGACTACGGGCGAAAGGCGGGGTACACCCTGGACAAGTCGCCAGGTCATCACAGGGCTGACACATAGACACAGACAACCATTCACACTCACATTCACACCTACAGTCAATTTAGAGTCACCAGTTAACCTAACCTGCATGTCTTTGGACTGTGGGGGAAACCGGAGCACCCGGAGGAAACCCACACAAACTCCGCACAGAAAGGCCCTTGCCGGCCACGGGGCTCGAACCCGGACCTTCTTGCTGTGAGGCGACAGCGCTAACCACTACACCACCGTGCCGCCTAGTTTACTTGCTGATAGACATTACAGTATATGTAGACACAGATGACCAACACCCGTTACTACCATCAGTCGTCAGTAAACTGGAAAAGTATTGAATGAAGAGTAATGTTGGTAACGACCGTTGGTAACTTGTCTCTAAAATGTGTAGTAGGGGATGGAAGCAATTTAACACCATCTATATGTTTGCCGTGCTCTGATTTTCTTTTATTGACCAGGAAAATAATAAATGTATATTGGGGAAAGGTCTTTGATGTAAAAACTGCTCTGGGTGTTGCAAATTTTCCAATGCTGAAACAACTTTTTACTGCTTTGCTGTGCCTCCCACAGAGCAATGCAGATAGTGAGAGGGCTTTTTCATTGGTTAGGAAAATTCATACTGAGTACAGAAAAAAATATGGCTGCAGACACATGAACTGCATATCTGCAAATTAAAATGAACTGTGATGAGGAGCTACAACTGCTACCCAAGCAGTGATATTATAGCTAGTGCCAAATCTGCAACATCTTTGTACAACAAAGAACACTCCAAAAAGGAATAAGATTTAAATTCTTGTTATAAATTACTGGGAAGATTTTCAATTTAACTTCATAATTTATTAATAATTTCACTTATCCTTGTTTACATAATGGTTCAGTCATCTTTAGTTGGATCTAACACTGCTTGTGGTGTCAACACTTTTTTCTCAAATGGAACTTTTACTAACCTTCATTTACTGTTTGACACGATTAAATATAATTTATTACATGTAACCTACTATTTTAATTAACAGACCTACTTAGTACTGCTGTTATTTCAAGTAATTTTCTTTGGTGGAATGTAATATTGTAGGTGATGCCAACACTTGTCTAATAGAACTTTGTGTAATTTGTATGAAAATACATTTTATTTGCAAAATTTATATCAATAATTCTGGTATTACTGATACAATGTATATTAAATAATTAAGTTTATAGTTCAGTCATTCTCTTTAGTAGATAATTGTTTACTTGACTGTACATATAGTCCTTTTTAATTCAGTTGTTTTCTCTGGGATCTAAAATAGCTTTTTATTCAGTATATGCTTATTTGATCCCTTTAACTTGATCTCATCTCATTATCTCTAGCCGCTTTATCCTGTTCTACAGGGTCGCAGGCAAGCTGGAGCCTATCCCAGCTGACTACGGGCGAAAGGCGGGGTACACCCTGGACAAGTCGCCAGGTCATCACAGGGCTGACACATAGACACAGACAACCATTCACACTCACATTCACACCTACGGTCAATTTAGGTGGGGTTTACATTAGACCGTATCAGCGGATCATCAGATTAACGTTTTTAAAACGATTAGTGTGCACACAGCAACACCAATACACGATTCGCGTGCACACAGCAACACCAATACACGGATACGCTCGGCTCCGCAGGCATCCTGCGCTCCAAATCACTCCGCCCTGAACAGCGAGTGCCCTCTGGAGGGTGCGCACTCCGACCCTGCGCAGCTCACAGAGCGCGCGAGTATAGCGCACAAGCAGTGATTCGGGACTGAGCCGCTGTGTGTGTGATCCCAGCGCATATCACTTACCACTTGCAAGTGGAAGGCTGGCAAGCCTAAAGACAATCATAACTACACAATGGGCAGTATTTGCATCAGTATTTGCAGTATTTTCATACTTTTATACTCTTTAATGAAAGGTGATACAAGGCGGCAGTCCGCGCCGTTTTTCAGCAGTCGCGTCACATGACCAACGCCAGCGAATCAGGAAGGTGGATGTCACAGTGACGTTGTCCAATGACGACGCCAGCTAGAGCTCAGCACAGCGTATCCGCGTATCTCAATGTTTACACAGCACCGGACCAGACACGATCTGGATTGAATACGTGGACGCTGGCGGATTCCCGTTTCCCGGCGTTTTAATGTAAACGGACAGTGCATCCGTGAAGAAAACGAGACAAATACGGTCTAATGTAAACTTGACCTTAGAGTCACCAGTTAACCTAACCTGCATGTCTTTGGACTGTGGGGGAAACCGGAGCACCAGGAGGAAACCCACACGGACACAGGGAGAACATGCAAACTCCGCACAGAAAGGCCCTCGCCGGCCACGGGGCTCGAACCCAGACCTTCTCGCTGTGAGGCGACAGCGCTAACCACTACACCACCATGCCACCCCCCCTTTAACTTGATGCAATGTGATAAATACGCCGATTACAATAAGAGTGTATAATGTGGAATAAAACAATCGGTGCTTTGGATTATATATTGGAATTTTTTTCTTGTGTATAAGGGCTCATGGGTGTATGTAAGGGAATATGAAGGTAGGATAGTGCCATATATCCGAAGAAGAGCAGACTATGATTTGCGCTTGTAAAACCCGTAATTCGCAACTTGTGAATGCGCATCTCAGAGTTTGTAAGTGTAAAAAAGTACAGATTTTGTAAGGGCATGGGTAACTAAAGGTTGACATGTATGCGAACAGCTTCAGTAAGATGTCTTTCAAATGAGTAAAACTGAATTCAGTTTTCTGAAATGATGAAATAAAAACAGTTCTTGACAGTGAAGTCAGACTTCTTCACCTTGCTGTATTATTTTATAGATTGTGTTTGTGTGTGTGTGTGTGTGTGTGTGTTTTAGATGTCAGTGCCCGGCCCAGTTTGATGGACCTGAATGTCAGCAGACCAAGCATAGTTTCCATGGCAATGGCTATGCCTGGTTTCCTCCCATAAGGCCATGCTTTGAGAGCCATCTCTCTTTGGAGTTCATCACAGAGGTAGCAGACGGTCTGCTGCTCTACAGCGGCCCGCTCGCCCCGCTGCAACCCTGGGAACCTGAGGATTTCATGGCTATAGGTAACCTACACTACTTTTTTCTGCTGCAGAGAGATAGAGAACATCAGGGAGCTGGAATGGTGGACAAAAGGAATGTGTTTTACTTTGAAAAGCTGCACCTTGCCAGAGCCAGCATGGTTGCACCAAGGTCCACTAGCTAGAGATCCACTTTCCCACATACCACACACACAGGAATGCGGGGGGTTTTTTTCCCCCTGCTATTTCTGGGACTATATTTGATCTCCGGAAGCAAACATTTTATTTTGCAACTTAAATAATGTTCGCTGTAAAATCAAAAGAAAGAGGTCAGGTAAAAAAAAAAAGACTTGCTATTTATACATAACAATGGACCTACTGTATATAGTGTGTGTGTGTGTGTGTGTGTGTATATATATATATATATATATATATATATATATATATATATATATATATATATATATATATATATATATATATATATAATGAGCAAAAGAAAATCACATGATGTCTGGCAGCTGTAGACATTAGGGTTATGACTGTGAAAGTGTTTTCAAAATTTCTACTTTCCTGATGTTGCATTTGGTGAACTTTTACTCATATATTACTTTTTTGAAGTTATTTTTATTGGGTCATGCAAAAACCTCCCGCACCCAACATCACCTCACTTTTGATAAATACATGTATATTAAATAAATAAATCATGATTATAAAATAAATTCATTGAAAGATGTGTAAAGTACTTTTATATAACAATAAATTGCTTAACACCCGGAGCACCCGGAGGAAACCCACGTGGACACGGGGAGAACATGCAAACTCCACACAGAAAGGCCCTCGCCGGCCACGGGGCTCGGACCCAGACCTTCTTGCTGTGAGGCAACAGCACTAACCACTACACCACCGTGCCGCCCAGTGGTATTTTTATTATTATCATTATTATTATTATTATGGGTTTTTTTTTACTTTATATTACAGCATTGTTAAATTTCTCAAATCTGATTGGTCAGAGGTTGTAGGTTAACAGCCTGGCTGTAACATGAATAATGTCAGTAATAGCTCAGAGAACACTAGATTAGAAGAGCATTCGAACATTCATGAAAATTCATCTGTGTTGGTAAAAGGCATGATTTTTTTTTGTACCTTTTGATTTCAACACAAAGAAATGAAAACTCACTTGGGAATTTTCGGATCCAGCGGGATCCTTCTTCAGCCATGATGAATGCTGTGATCGTGCCCTCAAACAAAGGTTCAGGGAGCATAGGCATCCTTGCTCAGTCAACTCCTCTGAGGTGTCATACCACATACACAAGGCCTGTCCTGACCACAGTGTCAACGTTGAGGACGTTTAAGTGCTAGACAGGGACCCCAGGTTGTTTAAGCATGGTGTTTAAGGAGGCAATCTACATCCATGCCCTGCAGCCGACCCTCAACGGAGATGGGGGGAGATACCAAATTCCGGAGATCTACACTAAGCTTGTCAGACGTCACTTCTTAGCCATAGTTCATCACGGCTGAAGAAGAATCCAGCTGGATCCAAAAATTCCCAAGTGAGTTTTCATTTCTTTGTATTGAGATCAAAAGTTTAAAAAAAAAAGCATCACTTAAGCATTCAAACATGGCCACCCTGAACTACAACACCTAAGAACCACAGTGCCCTCCGTCACCTGACTACTGATCACCCCACCTGCAGGTCATAACAACAATTACCACTCACCTACTGTATATACTGTAAGCCCCACTCTCCAACCAGCCCGTTCCGAAGTATTGTTTGGTGTCTTACTGTGCCGTTTGTTTTCCGATAGCCTTTCCAGTGAATTGACCTTGTTTCCTTTTCGTTCCGACCTTGCCTTATTGCTCGTTCTATGTTGTCCTGTTTGTTGATCGCTCGACCCTCACTAGTTTACTGACTTTGCTTCCTGAACGCTGATTTGGACACCCCCGACAGTTTGCGCGACCCCAGTCTCCCCTGCCCCTGCATCTGTAAGTGTCTGCATTTTGACATAACAGGTTTATATTAAAATGCTCATTGTAATATGTTTTTATAGGAACAGCTCACACAGAGTAACATGCAGCAAAGAAGGTGTTTATGTAATATTTATGGAAGGAATATTGGGTGTCGGTGCTTTCTAACAGTCACAGTGCTTTGTAAAGTTTGCCACCATATTAGGAAAGTCTTCAGGAGTATTTTTGCCTTTTTTATTTATTTTTTTAACAGAGAGAAAAGGAAATGCTGCTGAGGTGAGGTTATTTATCGATGCTATAATGTAGTGATAAGAACGAACTTGTATCACAGCATTTGACAACGTTAAATGTAAATATAAACCTTTACAAAGCACAATGTTTCATTCAATTTTTAATGTAATAATTGGCAAATCATTGTGGTATAAGCAGAATAACACACTTCAGATCCTGATACTATATGAAAATACAGTAATACACTTTAGGGTCATAATGTGGTGTACAACCCCATTTCCACAAAAGTTGGGATATTTTCCAAAATGCAATAAAAACAAAAACATGTGATTTGTTATTTCATGTGAACCTTTATTTAACTGAAAAGATTTTCAATAGTTTTACTGACCAACTTAATTGCATTTTCTAAATATAAACGAAGTTAGAATTTGATGCCTGTGACACACTCAAAAAAATTTGCGACAGAGGCAAAATAAGACTGAAAAGTTTATAGGATATTCAAGTAAAACCATATTGGAAGAGTCCACAATAAGCAGGTTAATTGCCATCATGATTGGATATAGAAGGAGCATGTATCAAAGGTTCAGTCTTTGTAAGCAAGGACGGGTCGTGGCTCACTCCTTTGTGCCAAAATTTGAGAGAGAATGGTCGTCAATTCAAAAAGAACATTTCTCCATGCAAGATTTTAGGTCTTTAAAAATCTATAGTACATAATATTGTGAAAAGATTCAGGGAATTCAGAGACATCTCAGTGTGTAAAAGGCAAGGTCAGAATCCACTGTTGAACGTACGTGACCTTCGAGCCCTCAGGTAGCACTGCCTGAGAAACCGTCATGCTAATGTGACAAATACAGTTAGGTCCATATATATTTGGACACTGACACAAATTTTCTCTTTTTACCTGTTTACTGAAACATATTCAAGTTATAGTTATATAATGGACATGGGCATAAAGTCCAGACTTTCAGCTTTCATTTGAGGGTATCCACATTAAAACTGGATGAAGGGTTTAGGAGTTTCAGCTCCTTAACGTGTGCCACCCTGTTTTTAAAGGGACCAAAAGTAATTGGACAATTGACTCAAAGGCTATTTCATGGGCAGGTGTGGGCAATTCCTTCGTTATGTCATTCTCAATTAAGCAGATAAAAGGCCTGGAGTTGATTTGAGGTGTGGCGCTTGCATTTGGAAGATTTTGCTGTGAAGAAAACATGCGGTCAAAGGAGCTCTCCATGCAGGTGAAACAAGCCATCCTTAAGCTACGAAAACAGAAAAAAAACATCTGAGAAATTGCTACAATATTAGGAGTGGCAAACTCTACAGTTTGGTACATCCTGAGAAAGAAAGAAAGCACTGGTGAACTCATCAATGCAAAAAGACCTGGATGCCCACAGAAGACAACAGTGGTGGATGATCGCAGAATAATTTCCATGGTGAAGAGAAACCCCTTCACAACAGCCAACCAAGTGAACAACACTGTCCAGGAAGTAGGCGTATCAATATCCAAATCTACCATCAAGAGAAGACTGCATGAAAGTAAATACAGAGGGTTCACTGCACGGTGCAAGCTACTCATAAGCCTCAAGAATAAAAAGGCTAGATTGGACTTTGCTAAAAAACATCTAAAAAAAGCCAGCATAGTTCTGGAAGAACATTCTTTGGACAGATGAAACCAAGATCAACCTCTACCAGAATGATGGAAAGAAAAAAGTATGGCGAAGGCGTGGTACAGCTCATGATCCAAAGCATACCACATCATCTGTAAAACACGGCGGAGGCAGTGTGATGGCTTGGGCATGCATGGCTGCCAGTGGCACTGGGTCACTAGTGTTTATTGATGATGTGACACAGGACAGAAACAGCCGGATGAATTCTGAGGTATTCAGAGACATACTGTGTGCTCAAATCCAGCCAAATGCAGCCAAACTGACTGGTCGGCGTTTCATAATACAGATGGACAATGACCTAAAACATAAAGCCAAAGCAACCCAGGAGTTTATTAAAGCAAAGAAGTGGAATATTCTTGAATGGCCAAGTCAGTCACCTGATCTCAACCCAGTTGAGCATGCATTTCACTTGTTAAAGACTAAACTTCAGACAGAAAGGCCCACAAACAAACAGCAGCTGAAAACCGCTGCAGTAAAGGCCTGGCAGAGCATTAAAAAGGAGGAAACACAGCATCTGGTGATGTCCATGAGTTCAAGACTTCAGGCAGTCATTGCCAACAAAGGGTTTTCAACCAAGTATTAGAAATGAACATTTTTTCCAATTATTTAATTTGTCCAATTACTTTTGAGCCCCTGAAATGAAGGGATTGTGTTTAAAAAATGCTTGAGTTCCTCACATTTTTATGCAATCATTTTGTTCAACCCACTGAATTAAAGCTGAAAGTCTGAACTTCAACTACATCTGAATTGTTTTGTTCAAAATTCATTGTGGTAATGTACAGAACCAAAATTAGAAAAATGTTGTCTCTGTCCAAATATTTATGGACCTAACTGTATAGCCACACGGGTTTGGGAGCACTCCGGAAAACCATCGTCACTTAATACAGTCTGCTGCTGCATTGAGAAATGCAAGCTGAAACTGTTTTACACAAGGAGGAAGCCATTTATCAATTCCATGCAGAAACACTGACAATTTCTCTAGGCCTGAACTCACCTCGGATGGCCCAAATGACAGTGGAAACGTGTGCTGTGGTCAGACAAGTTCACAATTCAGCTTGTTTTCAGGAAAACCAAATGTTGAGTTCTCAGTGCCAAAGGTGAACATGACCATCCAGTTTGTTATCAGAGCAAGGTGTAAAACCCAGCATCTGTCATGGTATGGGGGGGCATCAGTGCCCACGGCATGGGGGGAGCTGCATGTGTTTGAAGGTACTACTGATATACTGGGGCATATATTGGGATTTTAGAGAGACATATTCATCAAGGCAGTGTCTCTTCCAGGGAAGTCCATGTTTATTTGAGCAGGACAACGCTTTTCCTCATTCTGCACAGGCTACAACAGTGTGGCTTCATAGACATGGAGTGCATGTGCTTGACTGGCCTGCTGCCGGTCCAGATCTGTCTCCTATTGAGAATGTATGGCGCATCATGAAGAGGAGAATCAGACAACGGCGACCACAGACTGTTGAGCAGCTGAAGTCTTGTATCAAGCAAGTATGGACAAAAAAAATCCAATTGCAAAACTGCAACAGTTAGTATCCTCAGTTCCCATATGATTAAAAAGTGTTATTAAAAGGAAAAGTGATGTAATGCAATGGTGGTAATGTCTCTGTCCCAACTTTTTTTTTTTTTTTGAGTGTGTTGCAGGCATCAAATTCTAACTTCGTTTACATTTATAAAATACAATTAAGTTGGTCAGTAAACACATTGAAAATCTTTGTACTTTTCTAAGTTAAATAAAGGTTCACACAAATGATCAAATCACATATTTTTGTTTTTATTGCATTTTGGAAAATATTCCAACTTTTCTGGAAATGGGATTGTACTATTGTGGTATAACAGCACGATCCACAGTCATGTGGTATTCCTTACATAACAGTACATCCTGTTGAGTCTGCATCCTCATTGGCTGCTGGCACTGAAAAGATCTTTCATCTTCTAAAGATGGTATTAGATCTTCTGTTTGGCCTGTTTGGAAATTCTTATTATATCCCACAGTTGATTTAATCCTTTTAAAGACTATGTATTCACTATCATGGAGTTATTATAAGAAAGAGGAGAGTTCATGGTCATGCCCACTCTGGTTAGTAGAGTTCTCAAATTGTCATGGTGCATTGTTTTTAAGGAAATATGGGTCCTGAGATGCACGGTGATGTAGTGGTTAGCGCTGTCGCCTCACAGCAAGAAGGTCCTGGGTTCGAGCCCCGGGGCCGGCGAGGGCCTTTCTGTGTGGAGTTTGCATGTTGTCCGCGTGGGTTTCCTCCGGGTGCTCCGGTTTCCCCCACAGTCCAAAGACATGCAGGTTAGGTTAACTGGTGACTCTAAATTGACCGTAGGTGTGAATGTGAGTGTGAATGGTTGTCTGTGTCTATGTGTCAACCCTGTGATGACCTGGCGACTTGTCCAGGGTGTACCCCGCCTTTCGCCCGTAGTCAGCTGGGATAGGCTCCAGTTTGCCTGTGACCCTGTAGAAGGATAAAGCGGCTAGAGATAATGAGATGAGATGAGGTCCTGTGATTTGCCTTTTCAATTTATGGAGCTAATATTGATATAACTTGAGACAATAACTTGAAAATCATGTGTCATATTCTAGACATTGATTTTTTTTTCCCGGGGGGAAAAATGTCATCAGAATGTCTCATACTGTTAATATTTTACAGTGATTCTGAACAAGCATGATGCTAATATTATTGATTTTATACACTCAACAGCCAAACCCTGCTTGATTTTTTTCACATTTTGTGAGCTATAACATTTTGTGGTCTGTTGTGATTGCTTTGTGAAATGACCAAGGTTTTTTTTTTTTTATTTGTTTGAACACTGAAAGATTGCCCAGAGATTGGTGGAGACTGAGCTGCACATCCAAACAGATTGCTTGAAGTATAAATCACTGAGATGCATACTGTTTTAAAAAAGTACCTGTCTCTAGTTTGTAGCATGCAGAAGAGAAAAAAAAGATCAAAATAAAACTTGTGTTTCAGGAGAAATGCAAGGTGAAAGATTTGTGGCATCTTGTCACGACTGATAATGCAGTGCGTTATTTAGGGGGGGGAATCCTCCTCAACCCTGTGGATGATTTGTAATTTTGCAAATATCATGTTTTTGTTCTATTTATACTTCTATTTTGTTTCCATTCATTTGTTCCCGCATTTATATTTATGTTAATTCCTCTGGTGGTAATGTAGCTTTTATGCTAATGAAGAATTGTGAAATTGAACTACAATGGATAGAGAGAATGTGTGTGTGTGTGTGTGTGTGTGTGTGTGTGTGTGTGTGTGTGCGCATGAGAGAGAGTGAGAGAGAGAGAGAGTTTGACTGAACGCTTAAACCCCCCTTTCAGCCATGATTTAATGTTTTTAATATAAAAGTTTGAAGACTGAAACTCTTGAGGGAGATTTGCTTAGCCGAACACAGCAGTCCAAAAAGGCAGTAAAAAAGCAAAAAGTTATTGTGCTTTGTGCAAGTGAAACCCAGTCTATGGTGTATGTATAACCTCTTCTGTCTTAGGAGGAAACATGTGTGTCTTAGTTTGTCACAGGTTAACAAAGACGCTCATTATGCATTAAAGCCTCATTTGTCATTCTTTTCCGAGAGTAATTACGGTAGGGTGTACACATTTACGGCTCTAATGAACTCAGCCATGTCTGCGCGCGTGCTTTGAATACTTCCCGCAAGAATCTCAGCTTGCAGTCACTCTGTGCTGAGTTTCCCTAAAGCATCGTAGCACAAAGATCATCGTTAAATGGTAGCGCGAGCAGCACAATGAACACTCTCTCTCCTAGTTAAGATGCTCTTAGCCTTAAGAAGCTTTTAAGGAAACCCACCCCTGCTTGGTCTACATAAGATTAGTAGTCTTTTGAATGTTCTAGGGATTTTTAGTTCAAAGAGCATTCGATATATCAGGTCTTTTAGGTGTTCTTGATAGCTGTTTTTACATGTTTCTATACTTGCATATTTGTAGCTGTAGGAAAATTATAATGAACTTCTCCATAAGCTTTTTTTTTTGGTCTAACTGGGCCTGATATAGTTGTTTAGTAAACTGAACCAGGTTTCAAACACAAGGCTACATTCTGTGCTGCAGATCTTCCATGTTAGGTGTGAAACTTGCATACAGTTTAAATATTCAGGCTGTAATCAGACCTTCATCCACCAACACGTGATTCAAGGTGAGTTATTGGAGGGAGCACCAGAGCCGGTCCAGTGGATGGAATAGTGCCAACAGGCGTTTACAACCCTGATTCCAAAAAAGTTGGGACAAAGTACAAATTGGAAATAAAAACGGAATGCAATGATGTGGAAGTTTCAAAATTCCATATTTTATTCAGAATAGAACATAGATGGCATATCAAATGTTTAAACTGAGAAAATGTATCATTTAAAGAGAAAAATTAGGTGATTTTAAATTTCATGACAACAACACATCTCAAAAAAGTTGGGACAAGGCCATGTTTACCACTGTGAGACATCCCCTTTTCTCTTTACAACAGTCTGTAAACGTCTGGGGACTGAGGAGACAAGTTGCTCAAGTTTAGGGATAGGAATGTTAACCCATTCTTGTCTAATGTAGGATTCTAGTTGCTCAACTGTCTTAGGACTTTTTTTGTCGTATCTTCCATTTTATGATGCGCCAAATGTTTTCTATGGGTGAAAGATCTGGACTGCAGGCTGGCCAGTTCAGTACCCGGACCCTTCTTCTACGCAGCCATGATGCTGTAATTGATGCAGTATGTGGTTTGGCATTGTCATGTTGGAAAATGCAAGGTCTTCCCTGAAAGAGACGGCATCTGGATGGGAGCATATGTTGCTCTAGAACCTGGATATACCTTTCAGCATTGATGGTGTCTTTCCAGATGTGTAAGCTGCCCATGCCACACGCACTAATGCAACCCCATACCATCAGAGATGCAGGCTTCTGAACTGAGCGCTGATAACAACTTCGGTCGTCCTTCTCCTCTTTAGTCCGAATGACACGGTGTCCCTGATTTCCATAAAGAACTTCACATTTTGATTCGTCTGACCACAGAACAGTTTTCCACTTTGCCACAGTCCATTTTAAATGAGCCTTGGCCCAGAGAAGACGTCTGCACTTCTGGATCGTGTTTAGATACGGCTTCTTCTTTGAACTATAGAGTTTTAGCTGGCAACAGCGGATGGCACGGTGAATTGTGTTCACAGATAATGTTCTCTGGAAATATTCCTGAGCCCATTTTGTGATTTCCAATACAGAAGCATGCCTGTATGTGATGCAGTGCCGTCTAAGGGCCCGAAGATCACGGGCGCCCAGTATGGTTTTCCGGCCTTGACCCTTACGCACAGAGATTCTTCCAGATTCTCTGAATCTTTTGATGATATTATGCACTGTAGATGATGATATGTTCAAACTCTTTGCAATTTTACACTGTCAAACTCCTTTCTGATATTGCTCCACTATTTGTCGGCGCAGAATTAGGGGGATTGGTGATCCTCTTCCCATCTTTACTTCTGAGAGCTGCTGCCACTCCAAGATGCTCTTTTTATACCCAGTCATGTTAATGACCTATTGCCAATTGACCTAATGAGTTGCAATTTGGTCCTCCAGCTGTTCCTTTTTTGTACCTTTAACTTTTCCAGCCTCTTATTGCCCCTGTCCCAACTTTTTTGGAATCAGGGTTGTACTAGGGTAAAGGCTACATTGTGTGTGGGTGCATTTGTGGGGGGCCAGGGACTTTTACACTACCCTGACTTATCTCTCCCTCCCTTTTATTTTACAAACCAACGCTTGACCACACCCCCACTGCCAAAATTGGATTTGGAGAAATAGGGCTGCAATGAGCCAGTTTACCACCGAATCACCGAGCATTTAAACAGAAACGAGCAGCGAGAGGACAATAAAGCAAGTTAAAAACAAGATTCTGATCACTGATTTGTACATGCACACTTTTTTGTGTGTGTGGGCGGCACGGTGGTGTAGTGGTTAGCGCTGTCACCTCACAGCAAGAAGGTCCGGGTTCGAGCCCCGTGGCCGGCGAGGGCCCTTCTGTGCAGAGTTTGCATGTTCTCCCCGTGTCCGCGTGGGTTTCCTCCGGGTGCTCCGGTTTCCCCCACAGTCCAAAGACATGCAGGTTAGGTTAACTGGTGACTAATTGACCGTAGGTGTGAATATAAGTGTGAATGGTTGTCTGTGTCTATGTGTCAGCCCTGTGATGACCTGGCGACTTGTCCAGGGTGTACCCCGCCTTTCGCCCGTAGTCAGCTGGGATAGGCTCCAGCTTGCCTGCGACCCTGTAGAACAGGATAAAGCGGCTACAGATAATGAGATGAGACGAGACTTTTTTGTGTTTACCTGTCTAACCTCCAGTTTGCCACCAATAAAGAGTGAGCATGTAAACACGAAGGAAAGTGGGTGCAACTTGTTCCCCCTGCCTGTATAAAAGCAGCTTTATTCACATCTGTGGGCACTCTCGAGCAGCCAGTCTACCTACCAGCATATTTTGGGAGGTGGGAGGAAACTGGAGAACTCTGAAGAACACAAGAACATGCAAAACATTGCACAAACAGTAAACTGGGCACAGGATCGATGAAATGTTACAGCCGAACATTTTTAGATTGAATACTCAAGGGAAAACTTGGTAAAAGCAGAGCGTGTGTGTGCACATAAGTGTGCGAATGTGGAGCACGGAATGTAAGAAGCAAAGATCAAGATCATATCAGAAGCTCACAGCTCTTTATATAACACTTAAGCAATTTAAATGACTTCATATTTTTTACACAGCAGTCACATTTCCTGACATCCTTCTCTTCACTTCCCCCACTCTCTGTGTCTTGAATAGCGATTGTCTGCTGCAGCTCTGACTCATCATCAAATCCTCCCCCTGATTGCTGTACTTAAAAATGCATGAGAAAAAAAAAAGGGTCTCATTTAATGCATGACGCACTCCATATCCAATGCTAATGGATGCATGAATCGCTAACCTGTTGTTGCACAGTATTCTTATAGATCATTTTTCTGATTTAAGTCGTTACACTCATTATTTAAAAATGACTTGAATTACAGTGATATAATTGAGGAAAAAATGATAAAGAAGCATGCACACAGTAGATCATGGACACACAGAGTGGGATAAGAGATTAAAGGATGGAGCAAAAAGGATGCGGGGGTGGAAGGGCAGAGCGACAGGAAGTGGAAGAAAATGATTTGCGATGGAGCATGGTGATATCGATTGAAAAGAAGGTTTTGCGCAGCTTGCACTATATTCTGTGTGTATGTGCCCAATGCTGTGGGGAGATTTCTTCAGTCAAGTAGCATATCTAAATTGAATCCGGCTCATTCTTGCCGCAGAGTGCTTTCTTACCTGAGCAGGGTGAAGTGTGTCGCCGCACACTGCTGATGGAGACAGACAGACAGTGAAAAGAGGCTAGTAGAGGCTTACAGGGATCTAATACAGAGAGAGAGAGCAAAAGTGAGCACAATATTGACAAAGAGTCTTAAAGATGCAGTTTACTGTATGTGCCATATGCAAAATTGCCGTGCGTGCAGATCTGGCTGGTTTCTTTATTTCAAGCTTCTATCTTTTTTTTTTTCCATTTTTCCGGTCATGAAATTATCTCGATCCCGATTGTGCTGCTGCAAGTTCCTTAAAATGCAAAACATACATGGAATTCTTATTAATACACTATGGTCTAAATTATCCACTTCCCTCAAGAAACAAAGATGAATAATGAGAACCACAATAACAGAATTCACATCAATAATTCAGTTCTTTGGGGAAAAAAAAAAAAACATTGAAATTTGACTGAATTCCCTTAAAACCCCAGCCTTAACATTTCAGCATGTGAAACAAACATCCATCCATCCATTATCCATAAATGCTTATTCTGTGCAGGGTCACAGGTAAGCTGGAGCCTATCCCAGCTGACTATGGGTGAGAGGCGGTGTACACCCTGGACAAGTCACCAGGTCATCGCAGGGCTGGCACAGAGACAAACAACCATTCATATTCACACCTACAGTCAATTTAAAGCCACCAGTTAGCCTAACCTGCATGTCATTGGACTGTGGGGGGAAACCGGAGCACCCGGAGGAAACCCACACAGACACGGGGAGAACATGCAAACTCCGCATAGAAAGGCCCCGTCGGCCACTGTGCTCGAACCCAGAACCTTCTTTCTGTGAGGCGACAGTGCTAACCACTACACCACCATGCCGCCCCTGAGACAAACATGTTCATGTGATATGCCCAGTGATTAAACTTTATTAGTCGTATACAGTTGTAGTCAGAAGTTTACATACAGTAAACTTGGATATGAATGCCATGGCAATATTTGGGCTTTCAATGATTTCTCTGAACTGTTCTTTTTCTGTGGCAGAATGTACAGCATGCATCTCATCTCATCTCATTATCTCTAGCCGCTTTATCCTGTTCTACAGGGTCGCAGGCAAGCTGGAGCCTATCCCAGCTGACTACGGGCGAAAGGCGGGGTACACCCTGGACAAGTCGCCAGGTCATCGCAGGGCTGACACATAAACACAGACAACCATTCACACCTACGGTCAATTTAGAGTCACCAGTTAAACTAACCTGCATGTCTTTGGACTGTGGGGGAAACCCGAGCACCCGGAGGAAACCCACACGGACACGGAGAGAACAAGCAAACTCCACACAGAAAGGCCCTCGCCGGCCACGGGGCTCGAACCCGGACCTTCTTTCTGTGAGGTAACAGCGCTAACCACTACACCACTGTGCCGCCTACAGCATACATCTTTAAAAAAAAAAAAAGAACTAGAATTTGGTGTACAATTTTCTTTGGGTTTTCTGAAATCAACACAGGGTCAAAAGTATACACACAGGGTCAAAATTTTACATACACTCACTTAGATTATTAATTCAGAGGTGCTGAAACTTCCTAAATGTCTCTTATCTTGGCAAGACCGAGGTCTCTTAGCTTCCTGTTAGTGATCATGATTGACTACAGCTGGTAGCTTCTCTGTGCCTTCATAAAAAGGGTTTGTTTACAGCACTCGGTGGATTGACCAATGCACAGTAAAATGGGAAAGTCCAAGGAGCTCAGTGCAGATCTGAGAAAGAGGATTGCAGATGTATACAACTCCAGAATGTCTCTTAGAGCCATTTCTAAACAACTGCTGATCCCAAGATCAGTTCAAACAATTGTATTTAAGTTACTGGGAGGTGTAGTCACTTTGCCAAACCACTTTGCTTCAAGAAAACCCAAACTGTCACCCTCAGCTGAAAGGAAATTGGTTTGGATGGTCAGAAACAATCCAGGAACCACCATGGCACAGCTCTGCCATAAACTCAAACCTGATGGTTCACGGTCTACAGTTCAGTGAGTTTTATATCACCATGGACTAAGAGGTTACTCTTCAAGAAATAACCCCCTGCTCCAAAATTGACACCTTCAAGCTTAACTAAAGTTTGCAACTAACCACATGGACAAAGAAAAAAGCCTTCTGGAGGATAGCTGTATGGTCAGATGAGACAAAGCTTGAGTTGTTTGGCCACAATGACCACCATGTACGGAGGGACACTGTACCAGCTGTTGCTGGTGATTGGATCATCATGATCTGGGGCTGTTTTACTGCAAGTGGAGCTGGTTCATTGCACAAAGTGGATGGAATAATGAAAGAGGACTACCTCAGAATTCTTCAGCATAACCTCAAACCATTGGAAACTTGAACATGATTGGGACTCACAACAGGACAATGAACCCAAATACGCATCAGAACTGGTTGTGGAGGATAAAGCAGGCTAACATTAAGCTTAAAACAAGTCCTGACTTCAACCCTGTTGAAAATATATGGACCATGCTTATAAGTCGAGTCCATGCCAAGAAAAAAAAATTAATTGAACTCTACCAATTCTACCATGAAGACTCGTAAAATATCCAACCAGAATTCTGCCAGAAGCTTGTTCATGGTAAATAAAAATGTTTGTTCAAGGTGAATCTTGTGAAGAGACATTTTACCCAAATATTAGGTGTGCTGTATGTAAATTATGACCCTGTATGTATATTTTTGACCATGGGTTTATTTCAAAAAACCCAAAGAAAATTGTGCACCGAATTCTAGTTTTATTTTTTTATTTTATTTTTTTAAAGATGCATGCTGTACATTCTGCCACAGAAAAAGAACAGTTCAGAGAAATCACTGAAAGCCCAAATATTGCCATGACATTCATATCCAAGATGACATTCATGTCACTGTATGTAAACTTTTGACCACAACTGTATACTCACATGGATTAATTATTTATTACATATTCCACACATAGCTAGTTACCTTGGCTAATACATCATCACTAAAGTAATATAATAATGTATAATGACGTAGTTACGGTAGGTCATTAATTGCATTAACACAGACTAATGGAAATGCATATATATGATTATGTAACACATGCTACTGGCAATCATTTCGATGATGAGCTGTTCTCCAGATTTATGCTAACACTTTCACCCGCTTTGGATTGCACATGTCTTCTGTTAAGACAGAAACGATGGCCTTTAACGTGGATGAGGAGGCTCAAGGAGAGCCTCATTTGCATTGGTGACACCAAGATCAAAAACATCCACAGCTTTAAATACCTTGAGTATACAATCATGAGCTCTGACAATTCTGCATTCCTTGGTACCAGGATTGGAGCTGCGTTTCAGAAATGGAATGAGCGAAAACACATCCTCACCAACCACCACATCCATCTATCAACTAGAGTAAAGTTTCTCACGGCATGTGTTCGACCCAGAATGCTGTACATTGTACAGGCATGGCAGTTCAATGCACAAGAAATGAGTAAAATCGAAGTAGTATGGCACAGCTTTCTTTGTAAAATGGCAAAAGGTGGATTCAGGTGCAAAAAAATGCACCCGACAGGAACAACCAAGATGGAAGAGATGTCGAGGGAGAGCTAGACTGGGGCTTTAAAATATCAAATGTTGACCTACGTGAGAAAATGAAAACCCTTCCCGTTAAGCTATTCTGCTATGAACAACAACTCAGATACACTGCATACATCTGGTGTACGGACAACAATGAACTCCCGAAACAACTGCTGTTTGACACAATATCGCCAAAGTGGACAAAATTTGAAAGACTACTGGATCTAGATGTGCAATAGATTAAGCGCACGATGATGGACAAGTCAGGCTTTATGCAACTGCTTGGTAGGATTTAGCACCTTAAAGGGGGACTTTACCTCCACAAAAGGAAACTGTTGATGATGTGATTGATTGATTGATTGATTGATTGATTGATTGATTGATTGATTCCATATACTTCCGTATACTGATACACTACCATTCAAAAGTTTGGGGTCACCCAGACAATTTTGTGTTTTCCATGAAAAGTCACACTTTTATTTACCACCATAAGTTGTAAAATGAATAGAAAATATAGTCAAGACATTTTTCTGGCCATTTTGAGCATTTAATCGACCCCACAAATGTGATGCTCCAGAAACTCAATCTGCTCAAAGGAAGGTCAGTTTTATAGCTTCTCTAAAGAGCTAAACTGTTTTCAGCTGTGCTAACATGATTGTACAAGGGTTTTCTAATCATCCATTAGCCTTCTGAGGCAATGAGCAAACACATTGTACCATTAGAACACTGGAGTGAGAGTTGCTGGAAATGGGCCTCTATACACCTATGGAGATATTGCACCAAAAACCACACATTTGCAGCTAGAATAGTCATTTACCACATTAGCAATGTATAGGGTGTATTTCTGATTAGTTTAAAGTGATCTTCATTGAAAAGAACAGTGCTTTTCTTTCAAAAATAAGGAAATTTCAAAGTGACCCCAAACTTTTGAACGGTAGTGTACGTGATAAGTCTTTATTTTCCACAGAGAGACTGTTACTTCAAACATGAGACTTAGAGTATATGATCGCATTTCTTCCTGCGTTCCTAGTTCTGAAAACAATCCATGCATGCTAATTAATCCACATCAGGAAAAAAATATTTTTCCATTTCAAAATTATCATTCTTAATGATCTTCAAAAACTATATTGAGTTCTACAGACACTGTTAACATTACTAGCTAATGTCAGATTAACGAGATCATTTTCCTGTAATTTTCTGGTTAATAGAATAGAATAGAAACTTTATTGTCCCCTCGGGGAAAATTGTTGTCAATGAGTGAGCATGCTTTTTCTTGGCTTGTCTTGTCTTTACCATAAAAACATAGACACTTTGCGTACAACACTTAACACATAAAACCAATGTTATCACAGGGATTTTAGTGCACTTGATCTGTGACAAAAACAGCTGATCAAATTTTCCAGGAATCCTCATACAGTTAAAAAAAATTACCTTTTCAGGTGTTTATTTAAAAAAATAATTGCTTGAGGTATATATGATTACCTAGTTCTATTTTTTGAAAGGTCAGGGTAGCGGTACCGGCTCTGTGAAGGCAACAATTCGAAGGCAATAGATAGTGGATGCCTGGGGTCTGCTGAAATTTTTTCAGCCTTGTTGAGGGACCTAGATCTGTATATGTGTTCTAAGGTGGAGTTTACATTAGACCGTATCAGCGGATCATCAGATTAACGTTTTTAAAACAATTAGTGTGCACACAGCAACGCCAATACACGATTTGCGTGCACACAGCAACGCCAATACACGGATACGCTCGGCTCCGCAGGCATCCTGCGCTCCAAATCACTCCGCCCTGAACAGCGAGTGCCCTCTGGAGGGTGCGCACTCCGGCCCTGCGCAGCTCACAGAGCGCGCGAGTATAGCGTACGAACAGTGATTCGGGACTGAGCCGCTGTGTGTGTGATCTCAGTGCATGTCGGGCATGCGCGTCACTTACCACTTGCAAGTGGAAGGCTGGCAAGCCTAAAGACAATCATAACTACACAATGGGCAGTATTTGCATCAGTATTTGCAGTATTTTCATACTTTTATACTCTTTAATGAAAGGTGATACAAGGCGGAAGTCCGCGCCGTTTTTCAGCAGTCGCGTCACATGACCAACGCCAGCGAATCAGGAAGGTGGATGTCACAGTGACGTTGTCCAATGACGACGCCAGCTAGAGCTCAGCACAGCGTATCCGCGTATTCTCAATGTTTACACAGCACCGGACCAGACACGATCTGGATTGAATACGTGGACCCTGACCGTTTCCCGGCGTTTCCAGGCGTTTTAATGTAAACGGACAGTGCATCCGCGAAGAAAACGAGACAGATACGGTCTAATGTAAACTTGGCCTAAACTGTTTAGGTTAATGGCTAGCAGTTTACTTGCAGTGGTCACTATTCTCCTCACAGTGTGTTTTTGGGCTACTGTTGCATTTCCAAACCAGCAAATTAAGCAGAATGTTAAAACACTCAATAAAGGCAGTATGAAACATCTTGAGCATTGTACGTTCAACATCGAATACAATCAACTTCTTAAGAAAATAAAGCCTTTGTTGCCCTTTTTTCTGAATGTATTCTGTCCACTGATCCCACTTCAGTTTGTTGTCCAAAACTACCCCCAGGTATTTATATTCAGTAACAGACTGTATAGACCCCTTTCACATGACGTCACCGCGCCGCGAGATTTTGTTAGGCGCCGTATTGGAAGACCAAGTACATGCACTCACAATATAAAACAAAGTACGAGCGAGAGTAAAGTGACACGATGGATGATAATTCTGGTTATGTGAGTACATTACCAGCTGCAGAAAGGGCACGGTATGTGGAGAAACTGGCTGTGATTGATGGGTTTGACCCATATGATAAGACTCGGGGCAAGGGAGAATGGAAACATAAGGAGGACCTGACACCAATTCTGCCATCTGTTTGCTACCCAGACATTGTAAACTATTTGTTGTTTACACCCAGTGCCTACACTCAGTGTTCGAACTATGCCGATATTTTCGGGGGGTCCCTTTTTTTCCCTTGGGGGTGTGTGTGCTTGCGCTTGTCTCGGAGCGCAGATCTCCAAACACATGAGAAGCCTATCTTACGCACATATCACGCGGACTCCACACCTCCACACACGCATCACGTCTGAAGTCATAACTCATCAGGGGAAAGCGTGTCCGCATTGGCATGTTCAAAAAACAACCTCGCGTCAACAATGATACCACACGCAAGAAAAAAAAAACAGTCAGGCTACTCAACAACCAACCTGGCAGCAGCGAGCAAGCCCCAAACCATCCTAAATTATTATTATTATTATTATTATTATTATTATTATTATTATTATTAAATTGTAGAAGTCTGGGAGGCTTGCTCCTCATACAGTTATCAACTTGGGGCCACTTTAGCATGTTTTAAATCGGAATTTCTTGCGTTTGCTTACCTCAAAGTGTCCGCAGATCATGCACAGACTTATCCATTATATCCACAGTTTTTTGCCAAGTCTCACACAGGTTTCTTTCAAGTCTACTGTTGGGCCAATAAATCATAAATAAAACAGCTCAGATTTGTTTGTTTAAGTCGTTTGCCACTCCACTTTATTCTCGTGGGTTCACATACCGCTGCCGTTATTATTCCCTTATCATGAGTTTGTTGGTCTTCCAAAATGGCGCAGGGTCTGTTTACTTCCGGTTTCAGGTGACGTCAGTGAAAGGGGTCTATAGGTTGTTCTCTGATGGTTGTCTGATGGGGTGTACTGACTCTCCTAAAGTCAGTTGTCATCTCTTTTGTCTTTGACGTATTTAACAAGAGAGAGACTTATCACACCAATTTATAAATGTGTCTAGAACAGGGCCATGACCCAGCTCATCATCCTGGAGGAGGCTGACCAGTGCTGTATCGTCGGCAAACTTAGGCTACGTTTACATTAGACCATATCTGTCTCATTTTCTTCGCGGATGCACTGTCCGTTTACATTAAACCGCCTGGAAACGCCGGGAAATGGGAATCCGCCAGCGTCCACGTATTCAATCCAGATCGTGTCAGCTCCGGTGCTGTGTAAACATTCAGGATACGCTGTGCTGAGCTCTAGCTGGCGTCTCACTGGACAACGTCACTGTGACATCCACCTTCCTGATTCGCTGGCGTTGGTCATGTGACGCGACTGCTGAAAAATGGCGCGGACTTCCGCCTTGTATCACCTTTCATTAAAGAGTATAAAAGTATGAAAATACTGCAAATACTGATGCAAATACTGCCCATTGTGTAGTTATGATTGTCTTTAGGCTTGCCATCCTTCCACTTGCAAGTGGTAAGTGATATGCGCTGGGATCACACACACAGCGGCTCAGTCCCGAAAACACTGCTAGTGTGCTTCACTCGCGTGCTCTGTGAGCTGCGCAGGGCCGGAGTGCGCACCCTCCAGAGGGCACTCGCTGTTCAGGGCGGAGTGATTTGGAGCGCAGGATGCCTGCGGAGCCGAGCATATCCGTGTATTGGTATTGTTGTGTGCACGCAAATCGTGTATTGGTGTTGCTGTGTGCACACTAATCGTTTTAAAAACGTTAATCTGATGATCCACTGATACGGTCTAATGTAAACATGGGCTCAATTAAATGCCTACCAGGGTGGGAACTGGTACAGTTGTTAGTATAAAGAATAAACAACAAAGGGGATAAGACACAGCCTTGGGGGGAGCCAACATTGGAGATGATTTTATCACAAAAAAAGCGCCCCACCTTTACACGTTGGACTCTCTGTCTTAGAAAATCAAGCAACCATAGAATCAGACCTCCATCCAGTGAAAAGCCCTCTACCAATCTATGGGCCAGGATAGTAGGTTGAATTGCGTTAAATTCCGACGAAAAATCTCATCTCATCTCATCTCATCTCATCTCATCTCATCTCATTATCTCTAGCCGCTTTATCCTGTTCTACAGGGTCGCAGGCAAGCTGGAGCCTATCCCAGCTGACTACGGGCGAAAGGCGGGGTACACCCTGGACAAGTCGCCAGGTCATCACAGGGCTGACACATAGACACAGACAACCATTCACACTCACAGTCAATTTAGAGTCACCAGTTAACCTAACCTGCATGTCTTTGGACTGTGGGGGAAACCGGAGCACCCGGAGGAAACCCATGCGGACACGGGGAGAACATGCAAACTCCGCACAGAAAGGCCCTCGCCGGCCACGTGACTTGAACCCGGACCCTCTTGCTGTGAGGTGACAGCGCTAACCACTACACCACCGTGCCGCCCCGACGAAAAATCGAAAAATAAAATTTTAACGTGAGTTTTAGATGCCTCAAGATGTGAATAAACAAGATGTAGCAGGGTTACAATGGCATCATCGACCCCCCTGCTGGGCTGATATGCGAATTGCAGGGGGTCTAGTAATGTATGTATTTTTATTGTGATGTTTTTTTAACTATCCTTTCAAAACATTTCGTTACCAACTATGTTAATGCTATGGGACGGTAATGGTTATGTTCAGTCGGGGAGGGAATCTTAGGAATAGAAATGATAGTTGATGTTTTCCACAGGAGCGGCACACTATGCTGATCCAGAGAGGCCTGAAAAATATAAATGAAAACAGGGGACAGTTGTTCTGCACAGTATTTCAGCACCTTACCACTGATGTTATCTGGGCCAGGCAGGGCTCTTGCGTATGTTAATTGTTCTGAACAGTGAATGGACCTCTGTCTGCTTAACAGTAATACTATGAGGTGCTGGCAGCTCTAACTGGTTTTGTTCAATAATATTTTTGCCACCTCCTTCAAAATGGGAAAAGAACAAATTAAGTTGATTTGCCTGCTCCTGCTCCTCACCAACCCTAAAACCTATATGGCATTTCCCTCTGCCTTTGTAGGGAATGCTAGTCATGGCTTTGATACCCTGCCATGCCTGCCTAGGGTTTCCTAGGGCCAGGTTTTGTTCTACTTTTTGTTTATAGGCGTTCTTATCTATCTTTATCTGCCTTTTAATTTCTCTTTGTATGTCTCTCTTACCGGTAACTACCTCGTTTTTTTGGATGTAAGCCCATTTCTTTTTGTTTAACAGGTATTTTAATTTCTTTGATACCCAGGGTTTGTTATTGGGATGCATCTTAAAAGTTCTAGTGGGCACCACTAAGTCCTCACAAAAGGTTATATAGTCTGAAATTACTTCAACATGTTCATTCAGATCTGAGCATTTAAAAACCTCCCATGAGGTGCAGTCAAAACACCCCTGAAGAGACTTAGGCTACATCCACACGACAACGGCAACGAGATTTTTTTTTTTTTTAAATATCGCGTCCACATGGGCAACAGATCAGTAAAATTTCAGGTCCATATGGCAACGCAACGCTTGCTGAAAACGATGCAATACACATGCCACACCTCTACGTGCGCTGTAAGACGGTCCCATCGGAGACACCAGAACAATAGAAGAAGTAGACGCATGCGCATAAACCCCTTCTTCTGTAGCATTAGCCACACAAAGTTTTGATTATTATTCAGTAGCGTAAAACGAAAGACGCAGAAAGAGGAATGAATAGGGGTAGATGGAAGCCGGTACGCCAACATTCTGATATCCTCCAGAATTCTTTAATGGTCCGGAATAAATTGAATGCTACACGTTGATGGATTACTTTGTTCTTCTACGCCCTTTTTGAGGAATGTATTGTCGGACTTAAACCAACATCTGAAGAGGTGAAATCGCTCCTTTTTTTCCTATTTTTGCTGGTGGGATTGTTTTTGTTTTTGGAAAGCGCACGGGCGGTGCACGGTTTGATACTGCTTCCACAGTGTTTGGACTAAAGACTCTGCCCTAAGGGCTATTCTCTCACTCTCTCTCTCTCTCTCTCTCTCACTTTGCACCATTACACAATAAATATTCACAGTGAAAATATTTTGTAAGCGCGTTTCATGAACCAAGTTATAGGATTTGTTGACAACTCGCATCGAGTTCGTTACACTTCTACCCGGCGTGAAGCACTGACAGTCATGTGGTTGTGACGTCATTGTAAACAAATCCATTCTACTCATCCAGACGACTTCGCAACGGCGCCGTTGCCAGATTTTTCCACTCTGGAACCCGTTCTCAAAAGATTTCGTTTTGGGGCACCCAAAACGCCGGTGCCGTGTGGACGCCAGGCCGAAACGATAAACAATTTTATCAGATTCACCTGAATCCGTTGCCGTGTGGACAGGGCCTTAATCACATCCTCATTCCAGATCTTGACAGTCCTAATCTGGGGTTTTTCTCTCTTCAAAAGCCGCTGATAGGCTGGCCGGAGATGTACCACGTTGTGGTCGGACGCCCCCAGAGGAGGTAGGGAAGAAGCAGAATAGGCACCTTTGACATTGCCGTAACACAGGTCGAGTGTTTTATTTTTCCTTGTGTGGCAGTTTACGTATTGGCGGTAGGTGCGCAGAGAGTTCTTCAGTGAACAATTATTAAAATCTCCCAGAAAGAATCTTGGGGCATCAGGAGAAATAGATTCGAGTTTTTGAGACAGGTGGAATATAATCTCTGATGCTTTGGCTGCGTTGGCCTGAGGGTGAATATACACCACTGTAAAAAAGAGTTGAGGGAATTCGCGAGGGAGGTAAAAAGGACGAAGTGACAGACAGAGAAGCTCAATGTCAGGGGTACAATGACTCTCTCTCACTGCCACCGATCCACTCCCGCACCAGCTGTTCCGAACAAGGAGACTGACCCCGCCCCCTCGGTACTTTCCGGTAGTGTTTGGATCACGGTCCATTCTGAAAGCAGTGAAACCAACTCTGGCTCTACTCATAAATACTTTATAAAGGCTCTACTTTATAAAGTACTACTGTATGGAATAAGCTTTTAAATCATGATAGTATTCTAAGTAACAGGTCAGGTGTAGGAGTTTTGAAACACAGCTCTAGATAACAGTCACATGGAGAGAATAGCTGGAGAAGAGAATGCGAGTGGAGGATGTGAGGATGCGGAGGATGTAGAAACTCTGGGCTAGACGCCTGAGAGACAGCGATAGAGGCAAAGCGTAAAAGACTGCAGCGAGAGAAGAAGCAGCAGTGTTAGGAAGAAGACAAGAAGAGGAGGGCAGGAAGTGGATGATGAATGATGAATGGCAACGTGAAAGTGAACAGACAACTAAACGAATGTTGCTACTGTGCGTCTCGGTGCACGACTCTCGCTCACGCTCTCTCTACTCCTCCAGAGTTTCACTCCATCAGACCCTATTATTTTTGCCTGTTTTTCAGTGCACCTTATTAAACCTTATCATTGGCCTCGTGCCTGCCAGCTTCATGCTCGTCTTCTCCTTTTTAAACACACCAACACGGCTGCTAAAACACTTCCGCCGGAGCTGCTCACTCATGCTTTTTTCTTCTTCTTTCTTCCTCTCTTCCTAACACACACCCACACACAGATGCTCTCTCACACCCTTTCCTTCTCTCTCAGACACACACACATGCATATATACTCTCTCTTCCTTTCTGTCACATCCTCTTACTTCTAGAATTCATCCAAATGCTAAATACTGATGTTCGCATTACACAATATGGCAACGCAATATGGCGTAATCGTGATATGAAACATTTACATTTAAGTCAACAAGGCACAAATTTCATGCAATTAAATGGGGAGAAAAAGCCAATTTGTGACCAGGAACATCAATGCAGGGCAGCAGAGTGGTGCATTGCTGCCGCACAGCTTCAACTAAAATGATTAAACTAATCCTGTACTAGATTCTGTGTTTGTCCAATTAAATGCTCTCTAGAATGCATATGTCCCTCCCCTGGAGGCGTGGCTTGCTCTAGCTGCAGCTCATCATGGTTCATTTGTGCATTTTTGTTTGGGTGTCTTGCCACATGCTCTTCACTTTCCAGTCAACGCTTGCTGGAGGAAAAATGTTTGGAGGTCATTCATTTGGAAGACTGTGAAACTGTAAGGGTGTATTCAGACCAGGATAGTTCGATAGTTCACTTGCTTTGGTCCGAACCAAATGTTTTTTTTATTTTTTCATTTTGGTGCGGTTCGCTTTCACACTGTACATTTTAGTAAGCGGACCAAAATCTGTCAACAAAGCCATGCGCCCTGAGGTCGTTCAGCTATTGGTCAGAGACGACGCGCGCACAAAGCGTTAAGTTCAAAAGTAGGCATGGAGGCTTTCCGTGCTGTTATTCTTTTTAATGTCATCAAAGCTATATGTTTATTCCAGTTTTTACTGTTTTCACAATTGTGCGATTACTATGCTGTTGTACAAGTAATTTATCAACGACGACGACAAAGGGCAAGGCGGCTACGGAGGATAGCGCTGATGAGCGCACATCATGTTGTGACAGTTCTGGCTCTTCACGCAGTAGATGAATTTCTTTTTTTTTGTGTCACTAGTACTGCCACTTTTTGAAAGAATGTCCCTGATTTTAATGTAGGTCTGACGGAGTTTCTTCACTTTTAGCTGACATTGTTCTGGGGAGCGTGTGAACCCCTTCTCCTTCATTTTCTCACTGAATACAGCAAACACGTCGGCATTTTTGTGTGTTCTCTCCAAAAGCTCAGATATGTGGACGTCTGCCCATATATCCACAAGGGTGCGCGTTTCTTCCTCGGCCCACGTTTGCCCCCTACTCATTTTTTGTGCTCTGTAGTCTAGCCTACCACTGGTCTGAATGACTGAACGACTGTTGTAAGGTTCCCTTGACAACCGAAACAGTGTTTGCACTTTGCGGTGGAGTGTCAAGACTCTGTTTCCCATAATGCTCGACAAACGACGGAAGCTCCCGAGGTACAAAAAAGCAAAACTGTCGGATTAGGTCCGGTCTGCTTTCACACCTCCAAAAGATCCGCACCAGGGTTCCTTTGGTCCGGACCGAGTCCGACCTTGCAGCTCGGTCTCGGTCCGCTTGTTTGGTCCGGACCAGAGTTCGGTGGTTTGTATTCAGACCAACCCAAAAGGTCCGGACCAAGGGAAATTTGGTTTGTTTGGTCCAGCCCAAACAACGTAGGTGTGAATACGCCATAAGATGTAACGTTTATGTGAATGTTTTACCAACTTAAAGACGTTTAATGGGCGGCATGGTGGTGTAGTGGTTAGTGCTGTCGCCTCACAGCAAGAAGGTCCGGGTTCGAGCCCCGTGGCCGGCGAGGGCCTTTCTGTGCGGAGTTTGCATGTTCTCCCCATGTCCGCGTGGGTTTCCTCCGGGTGCTCCGGTTTCCCCCACAGTCCAAAGACATGCAGGTTAGGTTAACTGGTGACTCTAAATTGACCGTAGGTGTGAATGTGAGTGTGAATGGTTGTCTGTGTCTATGTGTCAGCCCTGTGATGACCTGGCGACTTGTCCAGGGTGTACCCCGCCTTTCACCCGTAGTCAGCTGGGATAGGCTCCAGCTTGCCTGCGACCCTGTAGAACAGGATAAAGTGGCTAGAGATAATGAGATGAAAAATGTTTAATGTCACATTGATCAAGAATATGATTTTTATTTTTTTATTCATGAAGTTACACTAATGACAATTTAGCATAATTTATCAATATTACATGACAAATTTTCAGGAAATTAATTCTAATAACAAACATGACATCACAAGATTTTTCAACCTTTGGGGCTGTTTGGGCCGTTTTTGTTATCGGGCTGAAAGGCCCGAAGGGGGGTTATGTCGGGGCGATGTTCGTCTGTCCATCCCGGGAAGGGTACTCGCATTCTGAAATCAACTCCTCTCACAATTTTTGGAGGAATTTCACAAAACTTGGCAGGATTCTTTGTTATATGTCGCTAATATGCATATTGTAATTTTGTTCAATTTGATCACATTTTACCAGAGTTACAGCCCTTGATTAACAAAGCTATAATTTGACAGTTTCATGAGAGTGTGTGTTTTCCTTCTGAAATCAAGTCCTCTCAATTATTGGAGGAATTTCACGAAACTTGGCAAAAGGCTTTATTATATGACAGTTATACGCATATTGAAATTTTGTTTAATTTGGGCAGATTTTACCAGAATTATGCCCTTGATTATTAACAAACTTGTACTTTGGCAATTTCATCAAGGTGTGCTTGCTTTCTGAAATCAAATCCTCTCACAATTTGTGGAGGAATTTCACCAAACTTGGCAAAAGGCTTTGTTATATGACAGTTATACGCATATTGAAATTTTGTTTAATTTGGGCAAATTTTACCAGGGGCAGCACGGTGGTGTAGTGGTTAGCGCTGTCGTCTCACAGCAAGAAGGTCCGGGTTCGACCCCCGTGGCCGGCGAGGGCCTTTCTGTGTGGAGTTTGCATGTTCTCCCCGTGTCCGCGTGGGTTTCCTCCAGGTGCTCCGGTTTCCCCCACAGTCCAAAGACATGCAGGTTAGGTTAACTGGTGACTCTAAATTGAGCGTAGGTGTGAATGTGAGTGTGAATGGTTGTCTGTGTCTATGTGTCAGCCCTGTGATGACCTGGCGACTTGTCCAGGGTGTACCCCGCCTTTCGCCCGTAGTTAGCTGGGATAGGCTCCAGCTTGCCTGCGACCCTGTAGAACAGGATAAAGCGGCTAGAGATAATGAGATGAGATGAGGAAATTTTGCCAGAGTTATGCCCTTGATTATTAACAAACTTGTACTTTGGCAATTTCATCAAGGTGTCCTTGCTTTCTGAAATCAACTTCCCTCACAATTTTTATCTCCCCGCTGGCTTTGTTCTGTCCGTCCCAGGAAGGGTACTCACTTTCTGAAATCAGCTCCTCTCAATTTTTGAAGGAATTTCACAAAACTTGACAGGATTTTTTTATATGTCGATAATACACATATTGCAGTTTCGTTCAATTCAGTTGCATTTTACCAGAGTTATGGCATAGTTGCCGCCAGCGGGGGATATTGTGCTCTCAGAGCACTCTTGTTTGCTTTTAATTTTGCCTGTATTTTTTTTACCCACTTAAAACTACTATCTCAACATACTGGACTCCAAAAACACACAAAACTAGATTTATATGTAAATTTAGAAAAGTGATGTTTCTTTGCTCAAAACAATAAACACACAGAACAAAGTCTTATTGTGCCTTTATAACTGATATAAAAAGGAAACAAGTAGGTGAAATAAAGATAAAATCAAACAGTGTGCTCTCCAACAGTCCCACATCTCTCACCACTTCTGCTAATGTCTGTATTTTTCAGCCTGTGTTTCTGAATCTGCAGATTCCAACATTTTTTATGTTTGTTTATAATTTTAAAAAAGGCAAACATATTCCAATATATGCAACGAATGTCCTGTGCAAGTTTGACAATCAGACAAGCATAAGATAATTTTATATGTCATACATTTACTATAGGGGCGGCACGGTGGTGTAGTGGTTAGCGCTGTCGCCTCACAGCAAGAAGGTCCGGGTTCGAGCCCTGTGGCCGGCGAGGGCCTTTCTGTGTGGAGTTTGCATGTTCTCCCCGTGTCCGCGTGGGTTTCCTCCGGGTGCTCCGGTTTCCCCCACAGTCCAAAGACATGCAGGTTAGGTTAACTGGTGACTCTAAATTGACCGTAGGTGTGAATGCGAGTGTGAATGGTTGTCTGTGTCTATGTGTCAGCCCTGTGATGACCTGGCGACTTGTCCAGGGTGTACCCCACCTTTCACCCGTAGTCAGCTGGGATAGGCTCCAGCTTGCCTGCGACCCTGTAGAACAGGATAAAGCGGCTAGAGATAATGAGATGAGATGAGACAGTTCTGTTTATGCATGGTGTGTCAGCGCCAAAAAAATTCACACAAGTTTTCAAGCCAGCACTTTCTCCAGACGTTGGTCATGTTACATAGAATGGAGGGGGTTTTTTTGTTTGTTTGTTTGCTTGTTTTAATGATTTTGTCCAAAAAAAAAAATTATGACGCAACTTAATTGCATGGGCATGATCAGGGTCCTATAGTCAGATAAAAACATGGAAGTATTATTTATTCAAAAATGCTTGCAAAGTATTTTAACCCTCTAAAGCCAACATGGACAAAGAAACAGACATAATTTTATATTTTTGCCAGTTCTGAGATTATTCTTTGTCAGTATTGAGTATTGATACATCATATGACTCAGAGGAACCCATGCTTTCCTTCTAATGCAGTGTAAAGTCACCATAATGCATTACCTTTATATGAGCATTTAATATGTAACCTTAAAAAAAAAAACACCCAGTGAGAAAAGGTTGTGTTTTGTTAAATACAGTACGTCCATAGTCAATGTGAAATACAATGTTGAAAGTTGTATTTAGGTGTTTTGGTGCAAGTATACTACTTCATCAGTGACTTCACAATTTTGACACTAGGAGGCACTTTCCCTTGTGTTATTCAGTGGAATCACTGTGTGCTTCTACCAACACAGCAGTCAGTGCATGGAAACATCCCCTCTAGTCAGCTTCTGTTCCTGTACCACGTGATTGCATGCACCGTCCATCAGCCCTGATTATCGTAAACACACCATTCGATTGCATCAGAAAGCAGAGAATCTCTTAGTTCAGACACAATTTAAAGCTCGTCTCTATCATAAACGGCTCAATAGATATTTAATGTTTTGCAGATGATGTATCTGTGTTGCACTGATGTAACACTCAGTTTGTAAGGTTAGAGTGTATGGTTGATGGAATGTGTATACAAATGTGCGGTAAATCTTATCCCGGAGTGCCTAAGTGACGCATTTGCCAGTATTGCAGTCGAGTCACTAAACCTCGAGTCCGAGTCCAGTCTCTAGTCCCCAGTGTTCAAGACCAAGTCATTCAAGAAAATTTCGAGTCGAATCCATTATTGATCCGAGTCGAGTCCGAGAACAAGACTCCATCCGCACCATTTGATGGTGGCCGTTGCTGCCTTTATGTGAAAGCGTCTCTGCTACCGTGTTGGACTAACGTTACTGCTCGACTGCCCCATTTTAGTTAATAGGCTACAGATAAAAAGCTTGTTCATCTCTCAGCAAGCCCCACCCACTATCAACAGGGCAAATAACATGAGAGAGGGTTAACACTAGCTAGTTCATCAGTCAGCAAGCCCCGCTATCAACAGAGCAATGAACATAGCGTGTCACTTCCTTCTCTGGGTGGAGTCTTGCCAAATGACGATTGAAGTTCGAGGTTGTCCCCGTCGTCTCCTCAATAGTGCTTCTACATATGGAACACATAGCAGTACTTTTTTCCCACTGCACGAGAAGTGTGTATAAGCAAAGCGGACAATCCTAGGAGCTTCTCTCCAGGCATTTTAGCACCATTAATGTTAGTTTGTTCTTGAACGTGATGTATGAACAGGTGAATGTACATTCTCTTGCACAAAATTAATGTAAAAATAAATATCTTATGCCAAATTATTATGGCATGTTACAAAAAATAAAGAACAAATCAGAGTCCTTGTCTCCAGTTTACGAGTCCGAATGCAGTTAGTGCACGAGTCTGAGTCATCAGTGCTCAAGTCCTGAGTCCTTAAAATTAAGGCACGAGCCAGACTCAAGTCCGAGTCCTGGACTTGAGTACTACAAGCTTTGCGCATGCTCTGTTATCCAGAGATTACGAGTTCACATCCTGATACTGCCACAGCCATCCATGGCTGGGAGTGAAGAGAGTAAATTTGGTTGTGGTCTCTGGGTAAAAGGGATGGCTCAGCTCTCTCTTGTTACTCACAGTGGCACTGATTAATGGTGGGCATCTGTGAGCTCATGTATGTGGAAGAGGGTAGATAGCACTTTCCTCTGAAAATGTTATGCTGCACTTGACATAGCATGAGTAGCAGTTTGAACCATTGCATTTGGTTGGCTTTACATATCTCAGAGAAAGCCTTTACCCTCCCTGGTGCAAATCCTGGCCAGGATCCTAGCAGGATCTTACCAGGATCCTAACCAGGATCTTGTACAGGATCTGAAATATAATCCTAAAGGATCTTGTCCAAGATCCTACAGAATCCTGTACAAGATCCTGTAGGATCCTACAGGATCCTACAGGATCTTGTACAGGATCCTGTACAGGATCCTGTACAGGATCTTGTACAGGATCCTGTAGGATCTTGGACAAGATCCTTTAGGATCCTAACCAGGATCTTGTACAAGATCCTGGTTAGGATCCTGGTAAGATCCTACAGGATTTGGTGAAGGATCCTACAATATCCTACAGGATCTTGTACAGGATCCTACAGGATCTTGAACAGGATCCTACAGGATCTTGAACAGGATCCTACAGGATCTTGAACAGGATCCTTTAGGATTATATTTCAGATCCTGTACAAGATCCTGGTTAGGATCCTGGTAAGGTCCTGCTAGGATCCTGGTAGGATCCTGGTCAGGATTTGCACCAGGGTTGTTGAAATAAAGGTCATCATATTTAGCTATATTTAAACCCTAAATCACATATAGTATGTGTGAGCCCTCTTCTGCTCTTGTACAGAAAGATATTTATTTAAGTTTAAAAAAACCTCGCAAAAAAAATTTAAATACACTATCTATTCAAGAATTTAGGGCTAGCAAGCCTTGTTTCCATGCTACCGTGAATTTGCTGAATCAGAGTATTGGGAATTCGTTTGGCAAGAACCTACTCAGGATCCTGTTGGTATCCAGTTAGGATCTTATTCAGGATCCTACTTAGGATCTTGTTAAGATCCTACAAGAACATACCCAGGATCCTGTTGGTATCCAGTTAGGATCCTGTTCAAGATCTTGTTTAAGATCCTACAAGATCCTACACAGGATCCTGAAGCATTTGAGTTAGGATCTTATCTTATTCAGGATCCCACTGAAGATCTTGTTTAAGATCCTACAAGATCCTACTTAGGATCCTGAAGCATATGAGCTAGGATCTTATTCAGGATCCTACTTAGGATCTTTTACAGGATCCTGATACTTTTTCAAGATCTTATACAGGATCCTGTTCAAGATCCTATCACTGCCAAGATTTTGGCTCCTTCTAGGATCCTATTTAGGATCCTGCACAGGATCTTATATAGGATCCTATTTCTACTTAGGATCTTAAATAGGAATGTAATCCTGTGCAGGATCCTATTTCTACATAGGATCCTATTCAGGATCTTAAATAGGATCCTGTTCCTATGTAGGATCCTATTCAGGATCCCATTCCTAAATAAGATCCTACCAGGATCCTACAGGATCCTGTGTAGGATTTGCACCAGGGCTGCCTGGTTGGTAGAGGAACGTTTAATTTCTTTTAAACTCTTACTTTTCGGAGTAGACTTCAAGTTGAACCCTTTTAGAAACTTACAACCCTTAACTATCCATCCCAGCAGTGACAGCAGCTAGAGTATGCCTAGCTGATCCATAACTAAGATCCATACCTGCAGCTTTACCACATGCTGAGAGATCTATTTATCATTTTCATCATGTTCCCATTGTAAAAAATCCACTCCTAATCAACCATGCAACCAGATCTGAAGAAGCGTCTGGGTTCACTGGGTTTCATTGATTGGCTTTAACGAAACCATGTGGTCTCATCATTTACAGAGATTGCACGTGCTGTACTTTTCATCACATATGTAATGATGTGCATGTGGCTTTTGTTGCAGATCTCATTCATCTTCCAGAGTCCAGCCATATTTTTTTTTTTCTTTTTGTCAACACAATCTCCCATGCCAGCCAGGGCTCACATTTCCTCCTGATCACTGGCTTTTCTCTCGATTAATCTCCTCAGTTGAAAAGGACAGGAATATTTGTGTGGGTCTCGGTGCAGGTTAGAGTCTCTTTTCAAGGTTGCACAAAGATTCAGAGCAGAACAAGGGCGAGTGTCTAATCAATGGACAAATTAGAATGACAAATTAAATTTGGTTGATTAAAGATGGTGAATGGTAAGGTTCCCGGGGCTTCGCCGAAGATGAGAGGTGTCTAAGCACTGCCTGTGTGTCAAAGCACGCCTCGGGCACCAATGATCCACAAGGAAATTAAATGACATTTATCGTCCCTTTGTGAACAACAGTTCAATTGGTTCACTTCTTAATCTTGGCAAAGATGTGCAACTAATACTGATGAGTGCCATGTCGATTCCAATGTCAAATTATACTTTTATTATACTCTTTTGAGTTTTACTTCTAGCTTATTTATTTATTTACAATGAGTTGGAAACAATGATTAGGCTCTTTTGCATTTTCCATCTCATTATTCACAACAAATATTCTTGACGAACGGTATGTGTATATTTTTTTTTATAATTTTTTCTTTAATTTGCCTGCACGGTGATTAGATTTGAAGTTAATTTTGTGAACACCAAACATAATACAAGCATAAATCAAATCATAACTCAAGACTATATTTATGAATAATGGTTTTTATATATTCTTTTTCTCTTTTTTTTTTTGTTAATCTGAGCAATTTTTCAAAATTAGATACTCTTCGTGTGCACAATATATTCATTAGAGCTGATGGACTTGCGCGTGAGAGAGAGAGAGACAGAGAGAGAGACAGAGAGGATGCAGCTAGGGTATAAATGAGTTTGCAGATACCCGGTCATGCACACGTATTCGGAGGGCATGTCTGGTGATGAAAGAGGTTAAAAGATATACTGTTGCGCTCGAGTTTGACATGCATATTATGGTTGATTTGCAAAATCTGCTTTACATTTGAACTGCTTACATTTTTGCCTGCTGTGCTGGGTTTCAAATATCGCTCTCGAACTTCATTTCCTGAGCCGTGCAAGGCAAGTCAGTAAGCCAGTATGATGAAAAACCATCTAAATGCACACATGCACCATTTTCTCCTCTTAGGGTCCTGATTTGTATATACTAAGTGATTTGTAATGCTATTTGCTCAGTCCATATGCTCAAGCTTTGCTGTGCAACTGAGAGAAGGAAAGCATTTTTCATGTTTAAGAGAGGAAATACTCTGGGGGTGTTTAAGGTGTCCCCCGGCGCTCTGTCTCGGTCTTGTGCTGGCACTGGGATTAATGTGCACTGATGTTGAGAGAAGGTTGGAATGAATTAGGGGCAAGGAGAGGCGAGGTGAGACGAGGCGGTTCAGCATGACCACCAAACACCATATCTAAGTGCAAATGCATGTAGTATTTGGAGTACATGCTTTCTGGCACACAGAGTTCAAGAGGACGCTATTTACACATCTGTGACATTGTAAAACAACCAACATGATACACAGTGGAGATACACATACAGTACCTAAATTCTCTCCACTCTCTTGTAAGATTCTCTCACCCTTTTCTCCCCTGTCTTATCTCATATCTCGATTCCTGCTACCAGAGTTTAGATTTCTTTCATGCTTTCCAATAGCGTAAGATTGATGTGTTGATGTGTTATTATTTGCAGGTCTTAACATTGGATATCATGAAATTAGCAGGGAGATGCCTAATAAATATAATTTCATTACATTACTGCTGAATTCTCGCATCTCACTGGTCAGAATGTGATGAAGCGTTTTCTATAACAGCAGGCTTGTCGTGCCCTAATTTTAAGGACTCGTGACTTGAACTTTAACACTGATGACTTGGACCCTGACTCGTGCATTAACTGCATTTGGACTCGTAAATTGGAGACGCGGACTCTGGATTTTTTTCTGTATTTTCTGTAACATGCCATAATAATTTGGCATAAGATTTTTATTTTTACATTAATTTTGATACTAATTTTGTGCAAGAGAATGCACATGCACCTGTTCATACGTCATGTTCAGGAAGAAGCTAACGTTAATGGCGCTAAAATGCCTGGAGAGAACGCCCTTAGGATTGTCCGCTTTGCTCATACAGACTCCTCATGCAGTGGGGGGAAAATGCACTGCTATGTGTTCCATATCTATCGAGGAGACGACGGGGACAACCTTGAACTTCAATCGTCATTTGGTAAGACTCCGCCCAGAGAAGGAAGTGACACGCTACGTTCATTGCTCTGTTGATAGCGGGGTTTGCTTGCTGAGCGATGAACTAGCTAGTGTTAACCCTCTCTCATGTTATTTGCCCTGTTGATAGTGGGTGGGGCTTGCTGAGCGATGAACAAGCTTTTTATCTGTAGCCTATTAACTAAAATGGGGCAGTCGAGCAGTAACGTTAGTCCAACACAGCAGCAGAGACGCTTTCACGTAAAGGCAGCAACAACCACCATCAAATGGTGCGGTTCGAGTCTTTTTCTCGGACTCAACTCGGCTCAATAGTAGACTCGACTCGAAATTTTTTTGAATGACTTGGACTTGACTCAGACTTCAACACTGGGGACTCAAGACTGGACTCGGACTCGAGGTTTAGTGACTCGACTACAACATTATATAATAGCACAAATCACAGGATTCTATTAATGTTATTTAATATACTGTATTATTGTTTCTATAGTAACAACAAGAAAAACAATCATTGAAATACTGACCTTTTCTGTAAGGGGATGTGTATGTTAAATGTATGGAAGGTGTCTCCAGTGCCAGTACTTTGTAACACTCGGTTAGATAGTAAAAGACAAAAAAGCATGCTGTATCATTCTTTACTTAAGGAAGAAATGTAATTGTTGGCAAAGCACTGCAGTATAAGACAAGTAAACACTTTAGAACATGCTGTTACAAGAAAATAATCAACTTTGTGGTCATAACGGCACTTTGTTCTGCATCTCATCGATTATTTTCCTATAACAGAGCTCCCTGTCATGTTTTATTTCTTGTTTAAAATATATTCACATGTAATCGGCCTACCCTATGAATATATGCTTCATTTAGGTAGCAGGCTCAGTAGTGACATTTCATCTGGCTGTGCTAGGTAGCTATCTGTGTCTCTCTTCCAGTTTTTCGATGTCCGTTGGTGTGTTTTTCTCTTGTAAATATGCATGAAGAACATATAATGACGTTTTGGTAGCCTTTCAGGTGTTCAGCACGTCTTTAGTTTCAGTTTTCAGTTTATCTATTTAGTGCTTAAACCGAGCACTGAATTAACCCCGTCTTCTCTCTTTCCCGGCCGACAAAGAAATGATTGTGCGCACGCGCAACAGGAAAGTTTTGTCATTGGATCTTCACATGTGACGTTGTGTTGTCTGGACAATGTGCAGTATTATAACAACTCATTCGCCATTGGGGAGAGTGGCGTAATACATGGAGGATAAGCGATATGATGATAATGCATGGCATCAATAAACCCGCTAGAAGGGAACAGAATACGTGTTTTTATTCCATGGAAAAAGTGTCTGGTATGTATAATAAATCCCGATATTTCACTCCACTGACATCACTCCCAGTGTTTTCCCGCTGACTATACGTGCGTTGTCAAAATTGTGAACTGGTCCAAAATTAAAATAATTTTGATTAACTTGCATATTTTTTTGAACGTGTCCGTGTAATATAAAGAACATTGGCACAAAGATATGAAGTTTATCTTCTCGTGTTGAAAATATTTTCACTCATTCACTTTGCTCACTCGTGTATATATCACCATTCATAGATAAACTTCATATCTTCATGCAATCATGTAATATCCTCTATGTATATTATGTGCATATTCATCTCTATTATCTACGGAAGCCGAGAGAGGCCCTTCATATAATCCTTTTTTTTATTCACCTTGTTATCCCGAGATAACGACATAATTAATTCAGGATCTCGAGAAAACAACACAACTAATTCGAGATCTCGAGAAAACAAAACCGTTATTTCGAGATCTCAAGAAAACAAAACAATTATTTCATGATCTGGAGTAAACAGCTGAGAAATGGTTCATTCAGGTGCGCCAAGAGACTTGTGCTATGCTGACTTTGGGGCTATTTCTCATTCTGTATAGACGCAACTTTGGTCATTAGAATGTCTGGAATAATCGATCACCTAATAAGGCAATATTTTGATCAGGGGTTGACACAGGGAGAGATTGCATTAAGTCTTTTAATAAGGGATAATTTAAAAATTATTAATAATTAAATATGTCCGCCAATTTCTAAGTCTTCGTTGTCTGACCCACAGGGGGTCTGCTAGAAATCTCAGCTGTTTTCTCAAGATCATGAAATAATTGTTTTGTTTTTTCGAGATCATGGAATAATTGTCTTGTTTTCTCGAGATCACGGAATAATTGTTTGTTTTTCTCGAGATCTCGAATTAGTTGTGTTGTTTTCTCGACATCCTGAATTAATTATGTCGTTATCTCGGAATAACGGTTTTGTTTTCTCGAGATCTCGAATTAGTTGTGGTGTTTTCTCGAGATCCTGAATTAATTATGTCGTTATCTCGGGATAACAAGGTGAATAAAAAAAGATTATATGAAGGGCCTCTCGCGACTTCCGTAATTATCTTCACTTTTGGCAGGATATATAATCATCAATACTGTGGATATGCCTTGAATGGAAATGCTCAAAAGGCACATCTTTAAGTTTATATACAAGCTCAGAGACATGTCTACCGTACGTGTCCCTCTCTGACATTCACATGTCTTATTCAGTCTGCTTCTTTCTGTCTTTTTTCTTCCAGAGTTTCAGTTCTATTGCACTAGATTTCCAGTGGCTCAAATGTCACATCAGGATTAACAGTCAGTGAGGGGGGCGGAGGTCTTAGGGGCTTGACTTTAAAACCGACCAGATAAACCAGGCCATCCCACAAGGATTTCAGCATCACTGATCCAGCGCACTCAGTCAAACTTTTAAAGGAACTAAAACTAAGAAATAAACGAAATAAAATGAACTGAGACAAACATCAAAGATCACTTAACCTCAAAAGATTACTCGCTTCTCATATTTCATTCACAAATAAATTTTCTACAACAAACTAGAAAGCCAAGCTGACAGTGTCTTGCCTCATAGGAATTTCAGCCTGCTCAAACGCTGCTTCAGTCTGTTATAGCTCTCCTCTTCCAAACAGCATGGCACGGCATGCAACAAAACATGAAAGCTTGGGCAAGCCAGAACCTGATCAAGTGTTTGTGCTGCTTTCCCATCGCCCATTAAAGAAGGGCAAGCGCTGAAGTAGAAGGAGACATAGTGAAATACAACTCAAAATTAAAAAGCAATCAGGCGTATGTCATTAGATCAGATCATCAAGCCTGAGACGGAGGATTTGTTTTAATGAACGAAGGGGAAGACATTTTAAATCGAGTTCAACATTGATATGAAAACTGCGGGTAAATAAATGAAAATGAATCTGAAACATTAAATTCCTGTTTAAAACCGAGATGCTGCATCTCAAATCCACCCGAAGAAAGACTGTATGAAAGAGTGGATAAATCACACGAGTCTACTACTAGCTACACTACCGTTCAAAAGTTTGGGGTCACTTTGAAATGTCCTTATTTTTGAAAGAAAATCACTGTTCTTTTCAATGAAGATCACTTTAAACTAATCAGAAATCCACTCTATACATTGCTAATGTGGTAAATGACTATTCTAGCTGCAAATGTCTGGTTTTTGGTGCAATATCTCCATAGGTGTATAGAGGCCCATTTCCAGCAACTCTCACTCCAGTGTTCTAATGGTACAATGTGTTTGCTCATTGCCTCAGAAGGCTAATGGATGATTAGAAAACCCTTGTACAATCATGTTAGCACAGCTGAAAACAGTTGAGCTCTTTAGAGAAGCTATAAAACTGACCTTCCTTTGAGCAGATTGAGTTTCTGGAGCATCACATTTGTGGGGTCGATTAAATGCTCAACTACTACTACTACTACTCATCCGACAGAGTCGGTGCCACGCGTGAATTTTGTCTTCCAGCACTCTCGGTCCTGCATTGCAGTCCGGAGTTTCCCAACTTCGAGGCCGGTGTCTTCCTGCAGAATGTCCCTAAGCGTTGTGGCAGGGTCTGCCACGCCTTCTGCTGGCGTCTGGAGTCCATAGCAATACTCTTCCTACCACCTCTTTATGTCTCATCACATGACCAGCGAGGGTTAGTCGACGCTGTCGAATGATGGTAGAGATACGCGGGTAGGATCCGTAGAGTGACTTGTTAGTAGGATGTTTCCTCCAAGATATATTCTGGACCTTCCGCAGCATCGAGGTGTAAGTACCATCAATCTTTCTCGAAAGCGAATTTGTTAATGACCATGACTCCGAACCATACAGAAGGATGGATTCAACAGATGCTTTAAACACTCTCATCTTTGTAGACCGCTTTATGGGGGAGGACCATACCTTCGAGAGGGAGTGTACTGCTCCCCATGCTTTCCCTAACCTTGTCTTCACGTCATGGGCAGTGTTGGTATAGCCTCCAAGGTAAAGAAACTCATCGACTTTTTCGATGCTCGACCCGTCTAGTGTATGCAGTGACTCCTCAGATGTTGGGTTAAGGTGCATGACTTTTGTCTTGGTGGGGTTCAAGAAGAGGCCAATTTGTTGAGTTTCCCTCTCCACACGATGTAGTAAATCTCTGGCATCATGTAGTGTGTCTTCCATGAGCGCAATGTCATCAGCATACGCCAGTTCCAGGAGGACTTCCTCGGGGTGCCTTCTACTCCTCCGACGTCTGAGGGTCAAAATGGCCAGAAAAATGTCTCGACTATATTTTCTATTCATTTTACAACTCATGGTGGTAAATAAAAGTGTGACTTTTCATGGAAAACAAAAAATTGTCTGGGTGACCCCAAACTTTTGAATGGTAGTGTATTTTTGTGGCAGAATCAACTCCAGCTAGAGACAATAATCAGGATAGATGTGCTCCTTTTTTTTTTTTTAAATATGATCCATTACGGGGGCGGCACGGTGGTGTAGTGGTTAGCGCTGTTGCCTCACAGCAAGAAGGTCCGGGTTCGAGCCCCGTGGCCGGCGAGGGCCTTTCTGTGCGGAGTTTGCATGTTCTCCCCGTGTCCGTGTGGGTTTCCTCCGGGTGCTCCGGTTTCCCCCACAGTCCAAAGACATGCAGGTTAGGTTAACTGGTGACTCTAAATTGACCGTAGGTGTGAATGTGAGTGTGAATGGTTGTCTGTGTCTATGTGTCAGCCCTGTAATGACCTGGCGACTTGTCCAGGGTGTACCCCGCCTTTCACCCGTAGTCAGCTGGGATAGGCTCCAGCTTGCCTGCGACCCTGTAGAAGGATAAAGCGGCTAGAGATAATGAGATGAGATGAGATGATCCATTACAAATTTGAATTTGATTGGTAACACACACGGTTATAGAGGATGACATGCAGTGTAGTACTTTTTACGACTATCTGGTTATATAAAAACAATTTACGGTACTTGCGTAGAAGTAAAAAAATATATATAAAATAATATAAAGGATATAAAAAAGGTGGTAGAAAAAGTATAGACTATATATGGAATAAAGTACCGGTAAGTGCTTGATAAGCGCTTTTGAATGTGCTCAATGTCTGAAAAGAGCGCGATATTAAATGTGGTGTATATAAATAAAGTGCAGTTGTATGTGCAAAACATCGCTGTGCAACGTTGAGCCGAGGTAATTGCAGTGAAAAAGCTGACATGCATATAATAAATAATTATAAATACGAGATAATTTGGGTATATTGGGTATATATAACAAAAATGGAGGGAATGTAAAAGGAAAAAAAGGGTTTTTTTGAATATGCTTCTTTTTATCCCCACACATAGTGTCTTGCAAAAGTATTCATCCCCCTTGGTGTTTGTCCTGTTTCGTCGCATTACAAACTGTAATTAAAATTGATTTTTGTGGGGTTAGCACCATTTGATTTATACAACATGCCTACCACTTTAAAGTTGCACATTGTTTTATTGTGACACACAATAATTAAAATGAAAAAACAGAAATCTAGAGTGTGCATAAGTATTCACCCGACCAAAGTCAATACTTTGCAGAGCCACCTTTTGTTGCAATTACAGCTGCAAGTCTCTTGGGGTATGTCTCTATTAGCTTTGCACATCAAGCCACTGGGATTTTTGCCCATTCCTCAAGGCAAAACTGCTCCAACTCCAAGTTAGATGGGCTGTGTTGGTGTGCAGCAATCTTCAAGTTATGCCACAGATCCTCAACTGGATTGAGGTCTGGGACTTGAGTAAGCCATTCCAATGCATTTAAATGTTTTGTTTTAAACCATTCCAGTGTCGCTTTAGCAGTATGTTTAGGGTCATTGTTCTGCTGGAACGTGAACCTTCACCCCAGTCTCAAACCTTTGGCCGACTCAAACAGGTTTTCCTCCAGAGCTGCCCTGTATTTAGTGCCATCTATCTTTCCTTCAGTCCTGACCAGCTTTCCTGTCCCTGCAGATGAAAATTATCCCTAAGCATGATGCTGCCACCACCATGCTTCACTGTAGGGATGGTGTTCTCAGGGTGTTGGGTTTGCGCCACACATGGCATTTCCCATGATGGCCAAAAAGATCAATTTTAGTCTCATCTGACCAGAGAAGCTTTTCCATGTGTTTGGGGAGTCTGCCACATGCTGTTGGGCAAACTCCAAACATGCTTTCTTAAGCAATGACTTTTCTCTGGCCACTCTTCCATAAAGCTCCACTCTGTGTACAGTTTAAAGTGGTCCTTTGGACCAATACTCCCATCTCCGCTGTGGATCTTTGCAGCTCCTTCAGTGTTATCTTTGGTGTCTTTGTTGCATCTCTGATTAATGCCCTCCTTGCCCGGTCTGTGAGTTTTGGTGTGCGGCCTTCTCTTGTCAGGTTATAGTGGTGCCATGATCTTTCCATTTTGCTATAATGGATTTAATGGTGTTCCCTGGGATATTCAAAGTTTGGGATATTTTTTATAACCCAACCCTGATCTATACGATACTTCTCCACAACTTTGTCTCTGACCTGTTTGGAGGCTCCTTGGTTCTCATGTTGCTTGCTTAGTAGTGTTGCAGAGTCAGGGTCCTTCCAGAACAGGTTAATTTATACAGACATCATGTGACAGATCATGTGACACTTTGATTGCACACAGGCGGATCTTAATCAACTAATTGTGACTTATGAAGTGAATTGGTTGGACCAGCTCTTATTTAGGGGTTTCAGACAAAAGGGAGTGAATACCTATGCACACTCCAGATTTGTTTGTTTTTTTTCATTTTATTGTTTGTGTCACACTGAAACAACAATTTTCACCTTTAAAGTTGGAGGCATGTTGTGTAAATCAAATGGTGCTAACCCTCCAAAAATCCATTTTAATTCCAACTTGTAATGCAACAAAACAGGACAAACACCAAGGGGGATGAATACTTTTGCAAGACACTCTACAGTATTGTCATGTTTTAAAGCAGGCATGGAAGCGGATCAAAACTAATAAACAAACCTGAGGCATAAAAACAAACCAAACTAACAAGGAACAAAAATAAGAGCATGAACAGGACTTGAATCAGGCATGGACATGGAACTGAGAGTCACGTTAACACAAGACAAAGGAGGTAATCAGAGGGGGAAATGGAAGCACAATAGGAAACTAACCAATAATAAGACAAGGGAGGATAATAAGGAGAGAAAAAAAAATAACAGATCCATGTGGAAGTGCATGTCGTCATGCTGAGGGTTTTTCAGGTTTATGAAGAGCGCGCCGCTCTGGAAGCCAGAGGAAAAAAATCCATGACAAGTGTGTTCTGGCTCGGCTCATTCATATCATGGATGTAAAAGAGTCAACGTAGTGATGATGAGCTGAGCTGAGTTATAATACACAGCAATATGTGGGCAGTTGTCTTTCCCTGTTTATTCTTGTTTTTAATGAACTTTTAATGAAAGGTTCTTTAATAAATGCTTTCCTTAACCCTGGGACCTTTACAGAAATGACCTGATGGAATAATTAAAATCAGGTAATGTCGAGGATAAACAGAGTTCTGTGTAATAAGCCCGACTTCTTTCTGATTTTTGCAGTAGTTTTGCCTCTGATTGCTCATCAGGAAGATGAAGAGGAAATAAAATGAAAAATAGTTTGGTTTGGTTTGGTTGCAGTTTGGTCAGACAGTAGATATAACACGTCTACACACCCCTGTTAACACTGCAGATTTTTGTTATGTGGAAAATGATCCAAAATAAATTATGTCAGATCTTTTTCGACCACTGAGATATAGCAAACAACGAAATGCAAGCAAAAACAAATAGAAACATTTTCGGAAAAGAAAAAAAAATTATAATAACCTGGCTGCACACGGCTTAACTAATATCTTGTTAAAGGCCCCGTCACACTTATTCAGAATTAGCAGGAATCAAGCAGAGCCAGCCGGAATGAAAAAATTTTCAAAATTCGTGCCACATTCGGGTGGGAATTTCAAACTGACCAACATTCTTACAGCTTTGTAAGAATGCCGTTCGAATACTTAGAATGCGCGTCGAACCCGCCTCGAATGATTCTTGCACATTCCGGGTGTATTAGCTTTCGAATGCAGTTCAAATGTAGTTGGAACACAGTAGGAATACCTAGAATGCTGTTAGACTGCAGTAAGAATATTAAGAATGCACTTCACTTCGAATGCGGGCGGCACGGTGGTGTAGTGGTTAGCGCTGTCCGGAGTGTGATCTATCTGATGCACGTGCCAAGGCGCACAGGTGTGACATTCCTGCACAAAATTAGTACAAAAATTAATGTAAAAATAAACATCTCATGTCAAATTATTATGGCATGTTACAAAAAATTAAGAAAAAATCCGAGTTCTCGTCTCCAATTTATGAGTCCGAATGCAGTTGATGCACGAGTCCAAGTCCGAGTCATCAGTGTTCAAGTCCAAGTCAAGTCACGAATCCTTAAAATTAGGGCACGAGTCAGTCTCGAGTCCTGGATTCGAGTACTACAAGCCTGATTCTAAGCAGAAATGATTTTGCTGGACGCTTTGTATAAAGTTTTTATTTATCAAATTTACAAAAAGGGGCGGCATGGTGGTGTAGTGGTTAGCGCTATCGCCTCACAGCAAGAAGGTCCGGGTTCGAGCCCCTTGGCCGGCGAGGGCCTTTCTGTGCAGAGTTTGCATGTTCTCCCCGTGTCCGCGTGGGTTTCCTCCGGGTGCTCCGGTTTCCCCCACAGTCTAAAGACATGCAGGTTAGGTTAACTGGTGACTCTAAATTGACCGTAGGTGTGAATGTGAGTGTGAATGGTTGTCTGTGTCTATGTGTCAGCCCTGTGATGACCTGGCGACTTGTCCAGGGTGTACCCCGCCTTTCGCCCGTAGTCAGCTGGGATAGGCTCCAGCTTGCCCGCGACCCTGTAGAACAGGATAAAGTGGCCAGAGATAATGAGATGAGATGAGATGAGAAATTTACAAAAAATAAAAATGCTCTGTTTCTCCAAATCCAGTGAATGCGGAAAGAATAAAACCGTTATTCCAGTCAATCTCATCGTACATGGCTTAGAGCCGATCAGCTCATGTACGACTCAATTTCGTGGAATAACTGATAAATGTATCTTTTTTTTTTCATGCAATCCCTGCTTTGTAAAAAGTTGCATTGCTGACTATCAGTGAGGGCTTGAGATCATTTTAAAGTGCAGGAAAGCACTAAGCACTAAATATGACCATGAACACAGCGCACCATCAAACAGTCAAATTGCCTTCGTCATGATGCATTGCTTTTATCAGGCTGTGAATCACATGAGCTGATTTCTCGATAATATAGTAATTGGATGAGTTAATAAACATGTAGATCACTTGTCCTGTTGACTTTACTCAAGGTTTTACTGACTTTTGCCATCTTCATCTACACTCTGTTAAAAAAGTGATTGTTATGAAGGAAAAATATGGCAGAGATCAAACTAAAAAAATTAATTTAAAAAAAAAAAAAACAGCTTTACTTGTAGGTATCTTTACAAGGGACAAGTTGTCAAGGCCAAACTGATTAATGCAGAATCACTCCATGTTCATGCTCACAACGCCTGTCTAACTGTTCGAAGCCTGGGGGAGCCTCTGTTGCCTCATTAATTTTTAATTTGCCAATCGACTAGCTCAGATAAAGGCAAACTTTTCTTAATATTTTTGTTTTTATACTATAATTACAGCAGCTCATGCAGGGTTTGCTGCCTCTGTGCTATTACATTATTATATCTGGGTGTAACTCACAAAAGCTTGTAAAGTGAAGCAAGTTATTAAGTATTATTTAATGTTCAGGCAATATACACTACAATCTGTAAGTAAATGAAGAGTCATGCACTTGTGTGTGTGTGTGTGTGTGTGTGTGTGTGTGTTTCTCTTGTACTTGAAAATACTGGATTTAAAATAAAGCTGTGACTACGAAGTGATTTTTTCCATCCATTATACTGGATAAAACATACTGGATTTGCGTGTTTTTAGATTTAGGGTGTTTTCACACCTGGTCCCCGTTAAAGGAACCAGACTCAGTCCTCTTTAAGTGGACCACAAAGTGGACCAACAGAAAAATAACTCAGTTCTTTTTGTGTTCACACTGTGAATTTATTACAAAGAGGACTGGGTTCTCTTTCTGGTCCAGTTAAGCTTCGATGGGGCCTCAGTCCTCTTTCTGTTCACACCAAGTCCTCTAGAGCCCTCAGACCCCCAGTGCACGGAATTCTGGGTAATTTTCTCTTGAATCAAAATGTCTGCTGCCATGCTTGCCCTGCTGTATTCTTTGATCAAAATAGTGCGGATTAAGGAAAATAAATTTATTCCAGCGGCTGTGGTAAGTTCCAAAAGGAAGTTGAGTTTCCCTGCTACAGTCACGTGACCAACTATGGCAAACGAAGAAGGTTAAACTACAGTGAAAAAGGCGAAGTGAACCCGGTGCGCTTTTTGTTCACAATGCGCAGATTAGGCGAACTGTACCGTTGATTTTTAGCAAACCGTACTGAGACCACCTCCTGAGGTGGTCTCAGTTCGGTTCGCTTTAAAGGGGTATGGGTACGGTTGGAGTGTTCACATATGCGCAAAAAATGCTGAGTCATCGATCTGAGTTCGGTTAGATAGCTGAAAGGGACCAAGTGTGAAAACACCCTTAATCACTTTATCTGGAACTATAAATAATTAGACAAATGAATGTATCCCATTATAGGTTATAGGTCTTTTGTTGTCAGTGAGTGCATGAAGTTTGATTGGATTTTTTTGGCTGCAGTCTTGTTTTCAGTGCGTAAATCTCAGACATCGTTTAGACTTTGGTCAGTCAAGAAACATATGAGTTGCTGTATATGACATTACATTAATGGTATTTACAGTGGTGCTTGAAAGTTTGTGAATCCTTTAGAATTTTCTATATTTCTGCATAAATATGACCTAAAACATCATCAGATTTTCACACAAGTCCTAAAAGTAGATAAAGAGAACCCAGTTAAACAAATGAGACAAAAATGTTATACTTGGTCATTTATTTATTGAGGAAAATAACCCAATATTACATATCTGTGAGTGGCAAAAGTATGTGAACCTCGAGGATTAGCAGTTAATTTGAAGGTGAAATTAGAGTCAGTTGTTTTCAATCAATGGGATGACAATCAGGTGTGAGTGGGCACCCTGTTTTATTTAAAGAACAGGGATCTATCAAAGTCTGATTTTCACAACACATGTTTGTGGAAGTGTATCATGGCACGAACAAAGGAGATTTCTGAGGACCTCAGAAAAAGCGTTGTTGATGCTCATCAGGCTGGAAAAGGTTACAAAACCATCTCTAAAGAGTTTGGACTCCACCAATCCACAGTCAGACAGATTGTGTACAAATGGAGGAAATTCAAGACCATTGTTACCCTCCCCAGGAGTGGTTGACCAACAAAGATCACTCCAAGAGCAAGGAGTGTAATAGTCGACGAGGTCACAAAGGACCCCAGGGTAACTTCTAAGCAACTGAAGGCCTCTCTCACATTGGCTAATGTTAATGTTCATGAGTCCACCATCAGGAGAACACTGAACAACAATGGTGTGCATGGCAGGGTTGCAAGGAGAAAGCCACTCCTCTCCAAAAATAACATTGCTGCTTGTCTGCAGTTTGCTAAAGACCATGTAGACAAGCCAGAAGGCTATTGGAAAAATGTTTTGTGGATGGATGAGACCAAAATAGAACTTTTTGGTTTAAATGAGAAGCGTTATGTTTGGAGAAAGGAAAACCCTGCATTCCAGCATAAGAACCTTATCCCATCTGTGAAACATGGTGGTGGTAGTATCATGGTTTGGGCCTGTTTTGCTGCATCTGGGCCAGGATGGCTTGCCATGATTGATGGAACAATGAATTCTGAATTATACCAGCGAATTTTAAAGGAAACTGTCAGGACATCTGTCCATGAATTGAATCTCAAGAGAAGGTGGGTCATGCAGCAAGACAATGACCCTAAGCACACAAGTCGTTCTACCAAAGAATGGTTAAAGAAGAATAAAGTGAATGTTTTGGAATGGCCAAGTCAAAGTCCTGACCTTAATCCAATGGAAATGTTGTGGAAGGACCTGAAGCGAGCAGTTCATGTGAGGAAACCCACCAACATCCCAGAGTTGAAGCTGTTCTGTATGGAGGAACGGGCTAAAATTCCTCCAAGCCGGTGTGCAGGACTGATCAACAGTTACCGCAAACGTTTAGTTGCAGTTATTGCTGCACAAGGGGGTCACACCAGATACTGAAAGCAAAGGTTCACATACTTTTGCCACTCACAGATATGTAATATTGGATAATTTTCCTCAATAAATAAATGAGCAAGTATAATATTTTTGTTTCATTTGTTTAACTGGGTTCTCTTTATCTACTTTTAGGACTTGTGTGAAAATCTGATGTTGTTTTAGGTCATATTTATGCACAAATGCAGAAAATTCTAAAGGGTTCACAAACTTTCAAGCACCACTGTAGCAGACACACTTATCCAGAATGGCGTACAGCAAACCCGGAGCAGTTGGGGGTTAGGTGCCTTGCTCAAGGGCACTTCAGCCATTCCTGCTGGTTCAGGGAATCGAACTGGTGATTTTTTTGGTCTAAAAGTTGCTTCTTTAACTATTAGGCCATGGCTCCTCCCTTGTACATGTTTATGTATTATTTTAGTTTTTACCTACACCAACTTTGCTGGAGGAGGTTATTTTTTTCACCTCTGTTTGTTACTTGCAAAAATTGGAGATTTTTGCAAGTATGTTGATCTGTCTGGCTGCCCATTTGTTTGTTGGTGCTCTTGCGTTGTCGTTTCTTGACCAATCTTCACCTTAATGCACAGAACAACTCACTAGGGTCACACAAACCCATCATTCATTTTTGATGGGTCAAGGTCACCAAGGTCAAAATCTCATAAAAACACCTAATCGGCCATAACTTCCGTTTCTTTGTGATTTTCGCAAGTATCATGCTCTGCATGACTTTTCATTTGTTTGTTCCCAATGTAGCTCAAAAAGTAATGAACGGATTTGGATGAAATTTGGTGTACAGCTTTAGTATTATCCTAGGTTCAAGTGATTTGAAGTTGATGTTGATAATATGTGGCTTGGCAGAGGTATGCACTCTACCAAGTGCCCTTCTGCTTGTTTATGTAGTAATGAGTTGTATATATCTGATGCCAGTTTTTAAATATCTCATCTCATTATCTGTAGCGGGGGCGGCACGGTGGTGTAGTGGTTAGCGCTGTCGCCTCACAGCAAGAAGGTCCTGGGTTTGAGCCCCGGGGCCGGCAAGGGCCTTTCTGTGTGGAGTTTGCATGTTCTCCCTGTGTCCGCGTGGGTTTCCTCCGGGTGCTCCGGTTTCCCCCACAGTCCAAAGACATGCAGGTTAGGTTAACTGGTGATTCTAAATTGACCGTAGGTGTGAATGTGAATGGTTGTCTGTGTGTCAGCCCTGTGATGACCTGGCGACTTGTCCAGGGTGTACCCCGCCTTTCGCCCGTAGTCAGCTGGGATAGGCTCCAGCTTGCCTGCGACCCTGTAGAAGGATAAAGCGGCTAGAGATAATGAGATGAGATGAGATTATCTGTAGCCGCTTTATCCTGTTCTACAGGGTCGCAGGCAAGCTGGAGCCTATCCCAGCTGACTACAGGTGAAAGGCGGGGTAACCCTGGACAAGTCGCCAGGTCATCACAGGGCTGACACATAGACAACCATTCACACCTACGGTCAATTTAGAGTCACCAATTAATCTAACCTGCATGTCTTTGGACTGTGGGGGAAACCGGAGCACCCGGAGGAAACCCACGCGGACACGGGGAGAACATGCAAACTCCGCACAGAAAGGCCTATGCCGGCCACGGGGCTCGAACCCAGACCTTCTTGCTGTGAGGCGACAGCGCTAACCACTACACCACCGTGCCGCCGTTTTTAAATATGTATTTTTTATTTATTTAGCTTTGCCATAGTAAGATATATATGTTCATACATTATGACTGGGAAATCATTACAGCTTGAGCCAATTACAGTGACCCCATTGTACCTAATCTGCATGTCTTTGAACTGTGGGGGAAACCGGAGCACCCAGAGGAAACCCACACAGACACGGGGAGAACATGCAAACTCCACCTGTCGGCTGGAAGGTTTGAACCCAGAACCTTCTTGCTGTGAGGCGACAATGCTAACCACTACACCACCCTAATAAACCAAATCACCTGCAATAATATAACTGCCATGGTTATGCCTAATATAGCTCAGGACTATGATTCCCATCACCCACTGCACTTTACCTGACCACGTCACATGACTGAATCATGTTGTAGTAACGAGCATTGGTATTAAAGTCACGTATAGCACTCGCTGTCTAGGTTTTGTCTTTCGTTGTTGTTGTTTGCTGTTGGTCGTATCCTCTAGTCTGTGTATGTTTTGCTATGAAGATCATACCTCATGTTTAGGGCGATGTTGTCTCTCTTGTTCGTGTTTTCAAATAAACTTAATTCAAATAACTTTTTGTTACACTTGCATCCGCATTCACCTCCAATATGTGTACTGTCAGTGAGTAAGCACACAGTGGACATGAACGAAACCTTTATTAACATGTTTGTGGTTGAATAGTAAGTTTTATTATTTACACATGAAGACCAGAGTTCAGTACATTTACGTACATTGGAGAACATTTTAGACAAGGATTGAATAAATATTAGTGAATGCAAGGTATATTTACTGTAAGTAACATCCAAACAAGCATGAATAAATATGCGTAAACCTTCTTTGCACCCCAAGGAATAAAGAGTTCAGATTCTGAATTTTCTCTGACACTGGCTCTGAGTGTTTCCAGTGGATCGTTCTCCCTGAGGGTTGGTGAACTTTTCTTTGTGGAAATGTTTGTTTAACATTTATAGAATGAGTCTCCAGTGTCTGTGCTTTTAAACAATCAGGAAATTTAGCTGTAACTTTAAGTTTTCCAAAAAAGCAAAGTCTTCAGGAAACAGGGTTTTGCATTTTCTCAGTAACATGAGAGTTGGTGATGATGATGGTAGTGGTGGTGGTGGTGATGTTTTTTGTCTTATTACATTCAAAAGAGAGGCTAGTGAGGAAATGAATGTTTCTCGCTGTTATAAATGATAATGGGAACAAACTTTCTGTGGACATTCCAGAACATTCTTTAATAAATAAATTGATTATGCTGGTAAGTTTCTGTGGTGTATGCATAGAAGAATAAAACACATTCCTTTTTTGTGGTGGTAATGGCATCAGTCTAACCTGGGTTGCTTATTTTCCTATAGCAGCGTGCCTCATCCTGTTTTAATCCTTATCACTTTTTTTATACACCATTATTTATGGTTGATAAATTCTGATGTTCATTTTTTGTTAACGTTAGCTATACAGTAAATAATGTTAAGTAATGGAACCTTAATGTTAAGATCAAAACAAAACCTTTTTTTCTTCCTCTCCATCTCTATCTTCTCTCTCTTTCTCTCTCTCTCAGAGCTGATCGACGGCACTCCCACCCTGAAGATAAACCATGGCTCGGGCACTCTAGTCCTGCAGTTGCCGGGCAACGTGAATGTAGCGGACAGACGGTGGCACAGACTGGATGTGAGGAGCAATAGTAAGGTGGGCATGTGTAGGTGGCACCAGGACCTCCACCAAGCCTTGCACCCCGAGGGGACTTTCATGCTTTACGTCGTCTGAACTTTTTGCTCTTCTCTCTTTTTTTCATTCCAAACTTACACTCTATCTCTTTTAACTAATATATGTGTCCTGCACTCTGTATGCATGAGATTTATTCGCAGGAACAGTGACCGATAAAGAGGATGACTAAATGAGACTGGATATATATGTGTGTGTGTGTGTGTGTGTGTGTGTGTGTGTGTGTGTGTGTGTGTGTATATACAGTGGGGCAAAAAAGTATTTAGTCAGCCACCAATTGTGCAAGTTCTCCCGCTTAAAAAGACGAGAGAGGCCTGTAATTTTCATCATAGGTATACTTCAACTATGAGAGACAGAATGGGGGGAAAGAATCCAGGAAATCACATTGTAGGATTTTTAATGAATTAATTGGTAAATTCCTCGGTAAAATAAGTATTTGGTCACCTACAAACAAGCAAGATTTCTGGCTCTCACAGACCTGTAACTTCTTCTTTAAGAGGCTCCTCTGTCCTCCACTCGTTACCTGTATTAATGGCACCTGTTTGAACTCGTTATCAGTATAAAAGACACCTGTCCACAACCTCAAATAGTCACACTCCAAACTCCACTATGGCCAAGACCAAAGAGCTGTCACAGGACACCAGAAACAAAATTGGGACCAGGACGACTGAGCTGTGTAAAGGAAAGAATGAATGGGGCCATGTATCGTGAGATTTTGAGTGAAAACCTCCTTCCATCAGCAAAGGCATTGAAGATAAAACGTGGCTGGGTCTTTCAGCATAATGATCCCAAACACACCGCCCCGGCAACGAAGGAGTGGCTTCGTAAGAAGCATTTCAAGGTCCTGGAGTGGCCTAGCCAGTCTCCAGATCTCAACCCCACAGAAAATCTTTGGAGGGAGTTGAAAGCCCGTGTTGCCCAGCGACAGCCCCAAAACATCACTGCTCTAGAGGAGATCTGCATGGAGGAATGGGCCAAAATACCAGCAACAGTGTGTGAAAACCTTGTGAAGACTTACAGAAAACGTTTGACCTCTGTCATTGCCAACAAAGGGTATACGGTATAACAAAGTATTGAGATGAACTTTTGTTATTGACCAAATACTTATTTTCCACCATAATTTGCAAATAAATTCTTTAAAAATCAGACAATGTGATTTTCTGGATTTTTTTTCCTCATTTTGTCTCTCATAGTTGAGGTATACCTATGATAAAAATTACTTTTTAAGTGGGAGAACTTGCACAATTGGTGACTGACTAAATACTTTTTTGCCCCACTGTGTGTGTGTGTGTGTGTGTGTGTGTGTGTATATATATATATATATATATATATATATATATATATATATATATATATATATATATATATATATATATATAAAACACTTGTGGACAGAGATGAGAATTATATAATGCTCACTTTATATCAAAAACAGAGTGTGAGCATGCCGGTGGCTGTTGGAGAATATTGCATATCTGTGTGACATGCACGGAGTTTAATTGTGCTGTAGCTGATAGAAACTGACAGGCAGCAGGACTGCAAGTGTAAATGTGAATTGCTTGACATTTCTAATTGCATTTTTATAAAGCCGTTACCTAAGGTGAAAATGAAGAGAAGTCTGGTATAGATTCAGGGTTCTTTTGTAATCCAGATCTGCCTCAGCTTGAGTGTCTGACCTGTAGTCATAATTGTGAGTCTGTAGTTTAAGGGTCTTCACTGAAGAGAAGCCTGATGGAAAGAAAATGAGTTCATGGTCAATGGAAATTGAAATTTTACATTTAAGCTTGAGCTCACTTCTGTGATCCATAATGAGTGTGTATGTGGGGGGGGTGTTCTGTCTATCTCAGGATGTACGATTCACATTAGACCGCTGTGCCGGAGCCACAGTTATGGAGATGGAGGGTGTAGGAAGCTGGCTGACCACTGAGGACCACACTTCCTGTGAAGTAACAGGAGTCACACCAAATCTGGACAGGTTAGACATTTAATTGCTTTTACATTTTCACTACTACTTCTACTCATACTAGTAGGAGTAGGAGTTAGTAGCAAACATACTCTCAAAAAATGGTCTCTAAATGTTCCTAAAAGTGTTGTAGTTCGAACCCCCTTATGTGGATAGGATTGTTGGTAAAAATGAAGATCTTAGAAGAGAGTTAGCACGTATTTTGTGTGATCACTCTTTAATGAGGTGAAATGCACTGCTCTGAGAAGCTAAATCTTTTGTTGTATTTGTGTGTCTTTTCCCTTTCATTGGCTGTTACACCATACAAATTGTACTCGTGTTTAGTCTTACCACCTCTGGTTTGCGATCATCTAAATTTTACAGATACTGAAAGGAAAAACTTTCTAACAGTTAGTGTATATTTTGTGTTTCAAATTACAGTAACAGTCAAAAGTTTGGACGCATCTCTTCACTCATACTGTGGTGCTTGAAAGTTTGTGAACCCTTTAGAATTTTCTATATTTCTGCATAAATATGACCTAAAACATCATCAGATTTTCACCCAAGTCCTAAAAGTAGATAAAGAGAACCCAGTTAAACAAACAAGACAAAAATATTATACTCGTTCATTTATTTATTGAGGAAAATGATCCAATATTACATATCTGTGAGTGGCAAAAGTATGTGAACCTTTGCTTTCAGTAGCTGCTGTGACCCCGTTGTGCAGCAATAACTGCAACTAAATGTTTCCGGTAACTGTTGATCAGTCCTGCACACCGGCTTGGAGGAATTTTAGCCCGTTCCTCCATACAGAACAGCTTCAACTCTGGGATGTTGGTGGGTTTCCTCACATGAACTGCTCGCTTCAGGTCCTTCCACAACATTTGGATTGGATTAAGGTCAGGACTTTGACTTGGCCATTCCAAAACATTAACTTTATTCTTCTTTAACCATTCTTTGGTAGAACAACTTGTGTGCTTAGGGTCATTGTCTTGCTGCATGACCCACCTTCTCTTGAGATTCAGTTCATGGACAGATGTCCTGACATTTTCCTTTAGAATTCGCTGGTATAATTCAGAACTGATTGTTCCATCAATTATGGCAAGCTGTTCTGGCCCAGATGCAGCAAAACAGGCCCAAACCATGATACTACCACCACCATGTTTCACAGATGGGATAAGGTTCTTATGCTGGAATGCAGTGTTTTCCTTTCTCCAAACATAACGCTTCTCATTTAAACCAAAAAGTTCTATTGTGGTCTCATCCATCCACAAAACATTTTTCCAATAGCCTTCTGGCTTGTCCACGTGATCTTTAGCAAACTGCAGATGAGCAGCAATGTTCTTTTTGGAGAGCGGTGGCTTTCTCCTTGCAACCCTGCCATGCACACCATTGTTGTTCAGTGTTCTCCTGATGGTGGACTCATGAACATTAACATTAGCCAATGTGAAAGAGGCCTTCAGTTGCTTAGAAGTTCCCCTGGGGTCCTTTGTGACCTCGCCGACTATTACATGCCTTGCTCTTGGAGTGATCTTTGTTGGTCGACCACTCCTGGGGAGGGTAACAATGGTCTTGAATTTCCTCCATTTGTACACAATCTGTCTGACTGTGGATTGGTGGAGTCCAAACTCTTTAGAGATGGTTTTGTAACCTTTTCCAGCCTGATGAGCATCAACAACACTTTTTCTGAGGTCCTCAGAAATCTCCTTTGTTTGTGCGATGATACACTTCCACAAACATGTGTTGTGAAGATCAGACTTTGATAGATCCCTGTTCTTTAAATAAAACAGGGTGCCCACTCACACCTGATTGTCATCCCATTGATTGAAAACACCTGACTCCAATTTCACCTTCAAATTAACTGCTAATCCTAGAGGTTCACGTACTTTTGCCACTCACAGATATGTAATATTGGATCCTTTTCCTCAATAAATAAATGAATGAGTATAATATTTTTGTCTCATTTGTTTGACTGGGTTCTTTTTATCTACTTTTAGGACTTGTGTGAAAACATTTCTACATTATAGAACATTAATGAAGACATCAAAACTATGAAATAACATATGGAGCATAAATGGAATTATGTGGTAAACAAAAAAAGTCTTAAAAAGACAAAATATGTTTCATATTTTAGATCCTTCAGCGTTGCTTGCATTTATCTTGATGGTGCACACTATTGGCATTATCTTAACCAGATTCATGAGGAAGTCACCTGGAATGCTTTTCAATTAACAGGTGCCTCATCAAAAGTTAATTAGTGCAATTTCTTGCCTTCTTAATGTGTTTGAGATCAAACAGTACATAGCCAATACAACCCCTATTCCAAAAAAATTGGGACAAAGTACGAATTGTAAATAAAACGGAATGCAATGATGTGGAAGTTTCAAAATTCCATATTTTATTCAGAATAGAACGTAGATGACATATCAAATGTTTAAACTGAGAAAATGTCTCATTTAAAGAGAAAAATTAGGTGATTTTAAATTTCATGACAACAACACATCTCAAAAAAGTTGGGACAAGGCCATGTTCACCACTGTGAGACATCCCCTTTTCTCTTTACAACAGTCTGTAAACGTCTGGGGACTGAGGAGACAAGTTGCTCAAGTTTAGGGATAGGAATGTTAACCCATTCTTGTCTAATGTAGGATTCTAGTTGTTCAGCTGTCTTAGGTCTTTTTTGTCGTATCTTCCGTTTTATGATGCGCCAAATGTTTTGTATGGGTGAAAGATCTGGACTGCAGGCTGGCCAGTTCAGTACCCGGACCCTTCTTCTACGCAGCCATGATGCTGTAATTGATGCAGTATGTGGTTTAGCATTGTCATGTTGGAAAATGCAAGGTCTTCCCTGAAAGAGACGTCGTCTGGATGGGAGAATATGTTGCTCTAGAACCTGGATATACCTTTCAGCATTGATGGTGTCTTTCCAGATGTGTAAGCTGCCCATGCCACACGCACTAATGCAGCCCCATGCCATCAGAGATGCAGGCTTCTGAACTGAGCGCTGATAACAACTTGGGTCGTCCTTCTCCTCTTTAGTCCGAATGACACGGCGTCCCTGATTTCCATAAAGAACTTCAAATTTTGATTCGTCTGACCACAGAACAGTTTTCCACTTTGGCACAGTCCATTTTAAATGAGCCTTGGCCCAGAGAAGACGTCTGCGCTTCTGGATCGTGTTTAGATACGGCTTCTTCTTTGAACTATAGAGTTTTAGCTGGCAACGGCGGATGGCACGGTGAATTGTGTTCACAGATAATGTTCTCTGGAAATATTCCTGAGCCCATTTTGTGATTTACAATACAGAAGCATGCCTGTATGTGATGCAGTGCCGTCTAAGGGCCCGAAGATCACGGGCACCCAGCATGGTTTTCCGGCCTTGACTCTTATGCACGTAGATTCTTCCAGATTCTCTGAATCTTTTGATGATATTATGCACTGTAGATGATGATATGTTCAAATTCTTTGCAATTTTACACTGTCGAACTCCTTTCTGTTATTGCTCCACTATTTGTCGGTGCAGAATTAGGGGGATCTTTACTTCTGAGAGCCACTGCTACTCCAAGATGCTCTTTTTATACCCAGTCATGTTAATGACCTATTGCCAATTGACCTAATGAGTTGCAATTTGGTCCTCCAGCTGTTCCTTTTTTGTACCTTTAACTTTTCCAGCCTCTTATTGCCCCTGTTCCAACTTTTTTGAGATGTGTTGCTGTCATGAAATTTCAAATGAGCCAATATTTGGCATGAAACTTCAAAATGTCTCACTTTCGACATTTGATATGTTGTCTATGTTCTATTGTGAATACAATATCAGTTTTTGAGATTTGTAAATTATTGCATTCCATTTTTATTTACAATTTGTACTTTGTCCCGACTTTTTTGGAATCGGGGTTGTAATAAAAATACGGTTAATAGCCCTATTGCACAACTGTAGTAATCTATAGTATGTCAAGAACCGCTCAACTAAGTAAAGAGAAATGACACCATCATTACTTTAAGACATGAAATGACTTTTAATGAATAAAAATAAAGAAAACGGTTGAAGTCAAAGGTGTGTCCAAACTTTTGACTGGTACTGTAAGTCACTGGATGCTGAACACTCAGAGGAAAGCATGAACTGCTTTCAAAACCTCTCCTGCATGCATGAGCTTATAGACACCCAGAATTGCCTAATGTTCTGATTGGTAGAGGAGCGAATAATGCTGTTCCTCTCCACACATGGCTCTCTTGAACATTCTGCTCTCCTGGACTCCTAAGCAATTGAAATAATCTTGGGCTAGCTAAGTTCCTGAGAAAATATTGGGGATTTAAATCCAACAGTCCTGCAGTCAGCTCTGAAAGTAGTAGCAATATTAGTTGTAGCTGTAGTAGCATCAAAATATTTCATTTTATATACAGTATATACGTGAGTGTTTTACTGGGAAATATACCACTTGTATTTTTCATATAAGCTACATCTGGGACATGCAGAACCAAAACCATGACATAAATCTGAGGAAACCGGTTAATTGTTTTGATAAATTTGGGTACTTTTTGTTTGTGAATGTGTCGATCTAATAAAAAGAAAATCACACGTTGGCTTGAAGATATGAAAGTTATCTTCTCGTATTGAAAATATGTTCACCAGTCAAAGTTAAACTTCATATCATTGTGCAACCGTGTAATATCCTCTATGTCCATTTTTTTTAAAGGAAATCCTTTGTCAAGTCAGTTTATTTGTTTAGTGACATTGTCACAAAGCAGCTTTACCGAAAAATAAAAACTCTAAACATATGAACTAATTTTAACTCTAATAAATGTATATATCCCTATATGATTATTTCAGAATATCACAGTGATTTGTATTTGCATGATCTCTGTGTTGCTGTGACTCTGGACCAGCCTTTGCCTCAGTTGAAGTATCAGTGTGGGTCAGTGATTACTGGTGTGACGTGGCTAATCAATAAAGTATTAAATGTTTCCTTGTCAAGTATTGATGTGGTAGTATATTGATTTTCTAATAATCACATTACAGTTTAGGGTTAAGAGGTTGAGCGATTGATTGAGTATATCAGTACATGTGAACTGGCTCTCAGTAACACCCGATCTGCACAGTGCCGCTTTGCAAGAGTGTTAATGTCCAATTATTGAGCACTTCATTAACTTGCACGAAGTTAAAAGTAGCTCTGATCTGTGCCCAGGCATCTGAATGGGACGCAGGTGCTGCAGCTGGGAGGAGTAAACGAGAACGTGCCCTACATCTACCCCCAGCTCCAGCACAAACACTTCACCGGCTGCATCAGCAACCTCATCGTCGACAGCAAGGTACCAAGGTTCCAGCAAAATACCACTACTTGTGATTAAAAATTGAACAATCAAAACAAACTCCAACTGGGTTTACAGGATAGAAACTAGAAGGGAAAGATGTTGGGCCTCAAATTGGTTAGTCAGCTTTCTCTCTCTCACACACTCACTCTTTTGCGCTCTCTCTGTCTGTCTGTCTCTCTCTCTCACTCTGTTGCTCTCTCTTGATCTGTCTGTCTCGCTCTCACACTCTCTCTCTTGTTCTGTCACTCTCGCACGCTCTCTCGATCTCTGTCTCTCTCTCTCGCACTCTCTCTCTCTCTTGCTGTCACTCTCATGCGCTCACTCTCTCTTGCTCTGTCTCTCTCTGTCTTCTGCTTTGGGTGACTACCAGTTTGCCTGTATTTCATCCTGTCTGTCTGTCTGACTGTATTTCTGTCTTTCTAATTTATTCACTATTTAATAGTGTTGTCAAAAATGTCGCGTTATTAACGCATTAACTTGACTCAATTTTAACGGCGATAATTTTTTTATCGCGAGATTAACGCTCTGTGACATGATGTAGGTTTTTCATAAGCTTTTGAAACTGCCAGGAACTTGGAACAGAGACTTTGCTTAGAAAAACGATAACAGCTAGACTGTAATGCCACGCCCCGCACAGCCAGAGTCCTCTGCCCTCCCCCGAAGAGCTACGGTGCTCGGCTTAGGTTTCGTTTTCCCATCGGCGGCTCCAGCCCCACTTTGCAGTGGCTGTGACAAGACGTGTTATGCTCTGCAATAAAAAAAAAAAAAACCATTGGTACAACCAGTGTTCGAACTATGCCGATATTTTCGGGGGGTCCCTTTTTTTCCCTTGGGGGGGGTGCTTGCGCTTGTCTCAAAGCACGGATCTCCATCACGCGCTCACTTCAGTTATGCAAATGCTTCCCGTTACACACGATTGCTATGTCAATAAACATCATTTTGCCAATATTTTAGAGACCCCCCAACATTTCCCAAATCATGTTTTTAAGGGATCTCATGTCTGTTTCAGGGGATCTCGGATCCCCCGAGTACCCCCGTAGTTCGAACGGTGAGCAAGCCCATTCACTTTTTTATGCTGATAAGATAATTACATGGTTTTTCATGTGACAAAAATGTGCGATTAAATTGCGAGTTAACTATGACAGTCGCGACATTAATCGCGATTAAATATTTTAATCGCTTGACAGCACTACTATTTAATTTACAGTAATGGAGAAAAACTGCACTGATGCTTGCTTATGCTAACCTTTATACTTACATATTCAGGTTCAGGTTATACCTTCAATTACACACATTTCCATATTTAGTGCCATATGTGTTGCTACATTTATTCACTAATTACATAGTTGTTACACATTTATTACATGTAATAAACACTGAGCATAGTCAGAGTGAAGTCTGGTCCTCTACATTTACTATCAGCACTGTCACTTTACCTTGAACAGCTCTTCTAGTGTTAAGTGTTTTATCCGGTGCTGGATTTCTATTATCAAGGCCAGTGCTTTAAAGACTCGTGCACTGAGATATGGAAGGTAATATGTGTATAGTTACTGAGCATCTGTTCATGATTTAGTTGACAGACAGACAGAAGGCCATTCTGGAAAAGCTTGAGTAGTGTTTTAAAAACCTCAGTTGGTTTGCTGAAGCATGACACAAGTTAAAGAATATGAGGTTTAGGAGAAAGGACAGGACATTGCATTTCACTGAGCTTCTCTTTCTGATTCTATTTCATATTTTCAATTTCATGTCTTTCTCTCTCCCTATCTCTGTTTCTAATCTGTCTGCTGCAGTCAGCTCGTCTATTTCCCATCACAGTGCACATAAAGATAATTGCACACGGGTCATAAATAAATATGTACACTAATAAAAACACTGCAAATCGTAAATCTAAACCATGTAAATCAGACATGTCCTCCTTCAGAGTGGGCTTACAGAGAACTTGTCTTTTTATTGTGGACATTCTGGGCATCTTTATATGTATGGGGCTCTGATCTCACTGGGGCGATTTCCACTGCATAATAGTGAGCTCGTAAACAAAATTAAAGTCACTCCTTCTTCTACTTAATGTTCTACTTGGCTTCTTAAATCACTTTTAAACACTTCTTATTGTTGCTCATTGTGTGAGGGTTCAGGGGACCGTTCATTAGTGCATTTATTTTGTGTGCGCGCATGTGCGTGTGTGTCAGAGGAACCTTTTCAGGAACCTAGAATCCCCAAAATTTGGGCAAACATGTTGTGGCACGGTGGTGTAGTGGTTAGCGCTGTCGCCTCACAGCAAGAAGGTCCGGGTTTGAGCCCCGTGGCCGGCGAGGGCCTTTCTGTGCGGAGTTTGCATGTTCTCCCCGTGTCCGCGTGGGTTTCCTCCGGGTGCTCCGGTTTCCCCCACAGTCCAAAGACATGCAGGTTAGGTTAACTGGTGACTCTAAATTGAGCGTAGGTGTGAATGTGAGTGTGAATGGTTGTCTGTGTCTATGTGTCAGCCCTGTGATGACCTGGTGACTTGTCCAGGGTGTACCCCACCTTTCGCCCGTAGTCAGCTGGGATAGGCTCCAGCTCGCCTGCGACCCTGTAGAACCGGATAAAGCCGCTAGAGATAATGAGATGAGATGAGATGTTGTACCACAGGAATGTTTTTAGAGAAGAAAGCTTTGTCACATGTAACTCAAGCACAGCAAAATCCCTCTTCTGCTTTTAACCCAACTGAACACACGCAGAAGTGATCAATGATGAGCACACACACATAGCAGTAGGCAGCTATGCTACAGCGCCCAGGGAGCAGTTAGGGTTAGGTTCCTTGCTCAAGCACACTTCAGTCATGATGCAGAGGGAGGAGTAAGTAGTGCTGTTCATTCACCCAAATCCCCTCACGTTTTTCCTGCCGGTCCCAGGAATCGATCCAGCAACCCTCCGGGCCCAAGTCTGCTTCTCTAACCTTCAGGCTTCAATTTCAGGAAACATTTTAATGAAATTAGAGACTTCATTTATTGTTTTCACTGGATTGTTTGTTATTCCAGCAGAGCCTTTTCAGGAACCCAGCCAAGTTTTGAAGAAACTATAAATATTCGGCATGATTTTACAATCCTGAAATTGCCGCATGGAAATTAAGCACATTCTACATATTTTTGCCTGAGGAAACTTTCAGAAACTTGAAAATCTTTTCAGGAAATTACGGATTTTAAGCATATGTAGTGAAAGTTCATTATGTCTACCTATTGAAACTATTCTTTAAATTCGTTTCTTAACCTCCTAAGGCCCAAGCTGTTTTTTTACATGCATTTTTTATTTATCTTTGCTATTTGGGCTTATTAGAACCTGATTAGAATAAAAACTAAGCATCATCTTTGATAAGATGTACTTTAAGAGAAAAAGTATGTCCACATATGTGGAATCTTGTTCCGAATTTCTAAAAAGTGCTGTCCACGTATGTGACCGCTAAGCCCTAGGAGCAGTGGCGGAACAAGTCAGAGCCGGGCCGGGGGTGGGGCAAATGACCGGGCCCTTTATTAAAGCTTATCATAACATCATTTTAGGCTACAAAATGTCCGCAACTGTGGTGTTTACCAATTTCAACACTACCAGGTGCAACTATATGTTATTTAGTACATCAAGTCCTTCAAACGAACATGTAACTCAGAAACAAAAAACATTAGGATACTGTACATGGCTCATAATAAAACATCAATAGCCTATACTGCGCACATTATTTGAAGGGCATACGAATGAGCGCTCAGAGGTTGCAACGGTGACAGGAAGAGTCAGAAATAAAAGGAGGGCGGTGCAAACCTCACTGAATGCACTGTGTTTACCAATTTCAACACTACGGGGTGCAACTATGTTATTTTGTACATTAAGTCCTTCAAACGAACATGTAACTCAAACAAAAAAACATTCGGCGACATACTGTACATGGCTCATAATAAAACATCAATAGCCTACTGCGCGCATTATTTGAAGGGCATACGACGAGCCTTGTGCTCCGCGAACTCGTCCACGATGCTCTGTATGTCCAGTTTCTTTGCTCTCTCATTCTCTATGGACAACATGGCAAGTCCACTCAGTCTCTCCTGTCCCATTGCGCTCCTCAAGTGGTTTTTAATCAGCTTTAATTTGGAGAATGAGCGCTCAGAGGTTGCAACGGTGACAGGAAGAGTCAGAAATAAAAGGAGGGGCTCACACGGGCCTGGGCATGAGCACGACGAATGTAATCTCGAAGGACTGAGTGTAAGCGATATATCGGGCTTATCTCCGGGCCCTCCCACAGGCCCGGGCCGGGGGCGGTTCGCCCTCTCAGCCCCCCCCCCCACGGTCCGCCCCTGCCTAGGAGGTTAAGACAAGGATTTTTTAAGATGTAACATCAGCTGATAAGGCACGTCACCACTCGACATCTGGTGACTGTTTTGAAGAAGGCGGAAGTTTATCGCCGAAACTGTCAAGGTAACATCTTAAAAAATCCTTGTCTTAAGAAACGAATTTAAAGGATTTTAAGCATGTATTTAGGAAAGGAACCGTTTCAGGAACCCAGAAACCTTTTGAACAAATTAGAGATTTTAGAATGTTTTGAACAGAGGAAAATTTTCACGAACCAATGAATCCTTTTACAGGAAATTAGGGACTTGAAGCTTGTTTTTACCAGAGAAACCTTTTGCAGGAAATGACAGATATTATATGGTGTGTTTTTTTGTTTTTTTGTTTTTTTTTAGGTGGGGGGGGGGTGTGTGTGGTTTGGTTGGTTTCCACAAGAGGAAAGTGAAAATGGTTATAACCTGGGTGGTGGGTGGCAGTTTCAGGAATCTTTATGCTTCCAGCTTCAGAATGATGCACTGTTTAGTCTGTCTTTAGTATGCTACTATGATTGATGTGATGTGTTGACAAGTTTGACTTTTTCCTTCATTGTTTCCTTGCCAAGAAAGACAAAAAGGCAGAAAAACAGTTGCTGACAAAACAAGTGTATGCACAGCAAATTGGAATAAAATTGCTGCTCTTTTCCTTACAAACACAAATGTGATTACAGCAAGCATTTTGTTATCAGTGGCAAGTTTAAATCGTTAGTCCTAATAACAAATACACGCAAGAAATCCTGAATATTTACTGCATTTTGCCGCACGCTGAAATGTCCTAGCCGTTCACATTGCATATCTATAATTTTAGATAAACATCTTGGTTTATAGTCTTAGACACCCACTCCCAATACACACACACACACACACACACACACACACACAGTTATGTATGTTCTTTTTCCTCAGGTGTATGATCTGGGTTCTCCAGCTGATTCCTCTGGGAACTCTCCTGGTTGCTCGATGACAGACAGGAGCTGTGTAAACATGGGTTTCCCCTCGTGTGGCACCAGGGGTCGTTGCCATGGTGAATGGGGCTCATTTAGCTGCCGGTGTATAGCAGGGTACAGCGGGCACCAGTGTGAACAGGGTAAGGCACCAGTGCAATTAAAATCCAGCAGTTTGGGATGATTAGAGGTCAGCAGTAAGCAACATCTGAGAATGGAGGTGTAAAGCAGAGGAAGTGTGAGGATAAGTATGGAAAGCCCACCATCTCACACACACACACACACACACACACACACACACACACACACACACACACACACACACGTTAGTGAGTGAAAGCAGGGTCTTTGAATGGCAGGAATGTGTAGGAGGAGAACAAGACTGGTTTGGCAAAATCAGAAATCAGCATTCTGAAGTGTCGTGAACTGTACAGTCGGTTGTGTTTATGTAACGCCCAGGGAACATCCTGTCAGGAAACAACATGCCCCGTTTCTGATTTCTGTACCCTCCTCAGGTGTGCATCCATTAACAGTCCTGTGTGTGTGTTCGTGTGTATGTGTTTCTTTAACAGAGCTTCCTGAGTATTCCTTTGATGGCAGGAGCTATGTGCATTATCAGCTGTCTGGGCCGCTCCAAGCCAGACACACACAGGTGGAGGTTCTGATCCGAACTCGCAAACACAGCAGCTCCATCCTCAGCCTGCTCTCTGCAGCACAGAATGAGTACATCCGTCTGGAGGTGAGGGATCTCTCTCTCTCTCTCTCTCTCCTCGCATGGTGCCGGTTCACCCCACCCCAAAACATGCATACACCATTCTGCATTAATTGTAATTTCTATTCAGCAATTTAGAGATTTATAACAACATGCATCATAAATAAATGATCAGGACATTTAACATTATGTAAATATAATTAAGTTATTCCACAAAATCAAGTCGTACATGAGATGATAGCCGACGAGGCACGTAGCACTGAGTCGGTTATAAGCCATGTATGACTCGATTTCATTTTATTCTATCCACATTCACTGGATTTTGAGAAACAGAGCATTTTTATTTTTACTTTTTGCAAATTTGATAAATAAAACCTTTATACAAATCCGACAAAATCATTTCCGCTTAGGCGGACTTCTTTAAAACCTGTCGATGGCTGCACGGATTGACTTCAGTGTTGTTGTTTGGGGTTTTTTTTGTAGAAAGTGCCGTCTTGCTGTCATGCCGAGGTATAGAATAGTTTTAGACATTTATTTAATTCTTCCTTGGACATTTCAGTGATGTAATTGTCAAACTTCTTTGAGCTTTTGAACCAGTCTAAAAAAATTCAACAAATATTAATGCTTAAAGATGAAGAATGTAAACAAACCAGCGAAGTGACAGGAGCAATTTGTGAAAAATGCTATAATAATTCTTGAAAAATAAAAAAGATACGTTCTTACCATTAAGATATGTTCTTACCATTCCATATTTTGTTGCTTTTTTGTATTTTGGGGGGTTTTATTTTCGAGTAGTTTTTTTCATCCTTGGTTGGTTCAGCAACACACTCCACCATTTTGTTTTTCTCTACTCATGGTATATGAGCTGATAGCCTAGTAGTAGAGCGCGAGATTGCTCATCTCCAGTGAATGTGGATAGAATTAAAATATATACACACAAAAATAAGACTCATATTTCAGAAGTGCCTTTGAGTTTGCATTGAAATACAGAAGCCTATATGAATCTCATACCATAAATACTTTTGTTGTACAGTGAAATATACGTTATTATGCACAATTTATCAATCTTTCTGAATAGGAACCAAATGAACCATACAACCTACCTGGTGAATTCTATGCAATTCTAAGCAAGAGTCAATATATCATGATAGATGCAAAATATCAAAATAATAACAATGTCTTTTTTAGCATACAGTATTGGAACTTCCCCCCTACTGAGCTCAGGACCTCGTCAGTACACGCACGGAAAACTGTTATGGTGTCACCTCAATGAAATTAATAATCAGTAATGTGCTAGTTAGGTTGTAATAGTTTTGCTTCAGGCTACACACATTATCATGATGAAACTGTGTGAAATTATATCCAGTGTTTTGTAAGCTGGTTGGACCGAAAACAGAATATTATCACCCCATGTGTAATAGCATAGCAAGCAACATTGGCTAACAAACATGAGTATTATACTAGTCCAATTCATTACGTACTTAATACTACTGTATACTCATAAAGAGATGATGGAGCTGAATAACTTTATTTTGTGTGTTTCTGTATTAAGCCTGGATAAAGTTAGAGGTAATAGATTCCCCCACTCCCCTTACCCCAGGCTTCCAGTGGGGAGAGCTGAGATCAACCTACTCTGAGTGTGAGACCAGGAAGCAGGCTTGTAGTACTCAAGTCCAACTCATCTCATTATCTCTAGCCGCTTTATCCTGTTCTACAGGGTCGCAGGCAAGCTGGAGCCTATCCCAGCTGACTACGGGCGAAAGGCGGGGTACACCCTGGACAAGTCGCCAGGTCATCACAGGGCCGACACAGACACAGACAACCATTCACACCTACAGTCAATTTAGAGTCACCAGTTAACCTAACCTGCATGTCTTTGGACTGTGGGGGAAACCGGAGCACCCGGAGGAAACCCATGCGGACACGGGGAGAACATGCAAACTCCGCACAGAAAGGCCTTCGCCGGCCACGGGGCTCGAACCCGGACCTTCTTGCTGTGAGGCGACAGCGCTAACCACTACACCACCGTGCCGCCCCAAGTCCAACTCATGCCCTGATTTTAAGGCCTCGTGATTCGACTTGGACTTGAGCACTGATGACTCGGACTCGGACTCGTGCATTAACTGCATTCGGACTCGTGAATTGGAGACGAGGACTCTGATTTTTTCTTTATTTTTTGTAACATGCCATAATAATTTGGCATAAGATATTTATATCTACATTAATTTTGTACTAATTTCATGCAGGAGTGTCACACCTGTGCGCCTTGGTGCATGACTACAAAAAATTGAAAACTGAATTTGAGGAGAAAATTACTTAATACCAGTGAAATTATCTTGCTGCATGGACAGATATTTTTACTTGATAAGACATCTTAGAATAAGTTGGTTGCAATCTAGAACTAGGTTTAATAATCTCAGAATTGGTGCCTTGTATTCTTCTAATACGAAATGCTAGATTGTGTCAACTATTTTCAAGATATTTTCACTTGCTAAGATATCATTTTTTGCAGTGTGCATCATATAGACTCTCGGGCACACTCCAGACAGCGCGCACGCCAAGCGGACTCTCACATGCCGTAGGGCTGCGTACCTAAACGTAACATCAGGTACAGGTACCAGTACAGAGGTTTAGGTACAGGTCCGGACCTGTACCTGTACAATTTGACAAATTCTTCTGAACTTCTTCAATAATGACAGAAACATTAATAAACTGTTGACAACTTGTCAGTATCTTTATTCAAAGAAAACCGAACATAACTAGGTTTCCTACCTCACTTCTCAGTCACCCTATAGTTAATTTGGGACAAAAAGTCATAAGTTGTCTCACAGTAAGAAGTGACTACACTAGAGTACTACAGACTACGCATAGTCCGCGGCCTTTAACTTACGCGGCAAAATTACACAAAGCAACAAAGGTTGCCAATGCCAGCAAAGGAAAAATGGCTGACCTGCTTTTGAGTCTTTTTGACCAATCAGAACGCTGGATCAGCCAAGCTCTCGCAATGTCTCGTGAGACTGTGGCGAGAGGATCTCAAATCAAAGATGGCTCCGATTTCAAGTTTCAGCGCGGCATTTTACGTCTTTTCCAGTGCTAAATTTTCATCTTTGTGGTAGGATTTACGCATCTTCAGTCACAAAATAAGCAGATACTTGGTGTAAATTTATATCGGTACAGTACCAGTACTTCATGATCCGGTATTTTGGACCTGTACCGAATCGATTTTCACGGTACAGTACCGGTACACAGTACCGGTACACAGCCATAGCGTGCCATAAACGACTCGCACCTGCACAGGATTAAGGCGCTATCAGCGCACCAATATAAAAACTGTGAAAACACACTTACTTTGCGAAGTATTGAGTTGCATTGCTGATGCATTACTGAGCCTTATTTCCTTGTTTGGTTTCCTGATCCCTGATTTCCTGTTTCACGTCTTTGATTCTGCCGAGTCTACGATAGCCTGTTTGTGCCTCGCTTGACCTATTGCCTGTTTCACTGTTTTACAATTTTGCCTGCCGTTCTGGATTGCTTACCTGTCTTCACTTGTATTAATAAACACACATTCTGCACTTACATCTGACAGAATACTTCACACCCCCTGACAAAGAGAAGCACATTCACCTGTTCATATGTCATGTTCAGGAACAAACTAATGTTAATGGCGCTAAAACAGCCACCGTCAAATGGTGCAGTTGGAGTCTTGTTCTCGGACTCGACTCGGATCAACAGTGGACTTGTCTCGAAATTTTCTTTAATGACTTGAACTTGGGCGGCACGGTGGTGTAGTGATTAGCACTGTCGCCTCACAGCAAGAAGGTCCGGGTTTGAGCCCCATGGCCGGCGAGGGCCTTTCTGTGCGGAGTTTGCATGTTCTCCCCGTGTCCGTGTGGGTTTTCTCCGGGTGCTCCGGTTTCCCCCACAGTCCAAAGACATGCAGGTTAGGTTAACTGGTGACTCTAAATTGACCGTAGGTGTGAATGTGAGTGTGAATGGTTGTCTGTGTCTATGTGTCAGCCCTGTGATGACCTGGCGACTTGTCCAGGGTGTACCCTGCCTTTCGCCCGTAGTCAGCTGGGATAGGCTCCAGCTTGCCTGCGACCCTGTAGAACAGGATAAAGTGGCTAGAGATGAGATGAGATGAGATGAGACTCGAACTTGAACACTGGGGACTCGAGATTGGACTTGGACTCGAGGTTTAGTGACTCGACTACAACACTGTCAGGAAGTAAAGTAGTATCAGGAATGAGCGATAGAAAATAGATCACGCAAATGTCACCATTCTGATTTGCGTGTGTGTGTGTGTGGCCACCCAGGGCTGCCCCGCCAAGATACCACTCTGGTGGCTGCCCATGCCACCCATACCTAAATCTGCCACTGACGACGAAACAGTTTACTTGAAAGAATTATCTAAACAAAGTGTTAATCTGTTGTGTCACAGCTTTAAATGCTAACATATTACGTGACTCTGTTTGTTAGTTAAGACAGTCAGGTAGCTACCTGTAACTGTCATACATACAGTGTCAAATGTAATCGTGCATGCAAAAATATAAAAACTTGTAGCCTCCTACTCAAAAATGCTGTGAATTTGGGGGCGCCATGGCTCAGTCGACTAAGGCGCCATACCATAAATCCGGGGACCCAGGTTCAATTCTGACCCGCGGTCATTTCCCAATCCCTCCCTGTCTCTCTCTCCAGCTCATTTCCTGTCTCTACACTGTCCTATCCAATAAAAGATGAAAAAAGCCCCAAAAAAATCTTTAAAATAAAATACTGTGAATTTTGTATGCTCATTTTGTTATTTATTTATTTGAAATTCTTGTTTTGTCAAAAGTTAGGTCGATTTGGTTGTGTCAGAGCTCGTGGATGCTCTCTTTCCACTTCGGGTGCTATTACTGCTAAATGTCTAAAAGCCAAATGCCTAAAATCAGCGAGCAGCTCAATTAATCGTGGGTTCAGGATGAGTGACTGACTCACAGTACAACGTCAGTACAACATAACACATGTCTTCTGCTTTAAATATTATCTCAATGAGCCAACATGTTGTCACATCGTCCACCAAGAAAAGAAGATGACAAGTCACGATCAGTATATAATGTCAGCAGATGTTGTTTGTACCCAACAAAGCTATTTGTACCTAAAGTGGATAACCAGTGTGGCTATTTAGCACCACTCAAAGACACAAGCACCCAGGTGTCCATAGCCAACACAAACCCTAACCACTTGGAAATAGTCTAATACCTGATTTCAGCGTAAATAGCCGAATAGCTGCTATATGGGGCGGCACGGTGGTGTAGTGGGTAGCGCTGTCGCCTCACAGCAACAAGGTCCGGGTTCGAGCCCCGGGGCCGGCGAGGGCCTTTCTGTGTGGAGTTTGCATGTTCTCCCCGTGTCCGCGTGGGTTTCCTCCGGGTGCTCCGGTTTCCCCCACAGTCCAAAGACATGCAGGTTAGGTTAACTGGCGACTCTAAATTGACCGTAGGTGTGAATGTGAGTGTGAATGGTTGTCTGTGTCTGTGTGTCAGCCCTGTGATGACCTGGCGACTTGTCCAGGGTGTACCCCGCCTTTCGCCCGTAGTCAGCTGGGATAGGCTCCAGCTTGCCTGCGACCCTGTAGAACAGGATAAAGCGGCTAGAGATAATGAGAATGAGCTGCTATATGACTTTTCTCACCCGGGTGCAAGTAGACAGTATAATGTTTCGTCAGTTGTGGCTAGCATTAGCTCCAGTGTTAGCACACTCGGTGTCTCAGCTGACAGAAAATACCCCTCGTTGGGGCTTGGGGGGGGGGGGGGGGTGTCTCAATGGGCTTCTTTGCCTGGGGCCCCTATAGTCTAAGATCTGTATATGCACAGCACCTGGATGAAATTTATTTCTCTATATTTAACTTAAATGTTAAGATGGGAGACTAGTCATACAAATATGTTTCTCTAAAAAAGGTCACAGTCTTTTTATAAGCCTTAAGCATATAAAACTATAATACTGTAATATGGCCAATGTATAAATTCCCAGCATGATTTCAAATAATCATTCAGGAGAAAGGAAGGAAGAGACTGGAACAAAGTCTCTTTTTTTCCTGTGGGGAAAAAAAACCCACTCCACTTCTTTTTTTCTCTTGCTTGCTATCCCTCTCTCTCTCGTTCACTCGCGCTCTCTCGTTCACATACTCTCGCTCTCTCTCTCTTTCTCACTCACACACACACTTTCTCTTGCGCTCTTGCTCTCTTTCTCTCCCTCTGTCTCACACACGCTCTCTCTCACACAGTCTCACTCTCTCTGTCTCTCTCTCTTTCTCACACACACACTTTCTCTTGCGCTCTTGCTCTCTTTCTCTCCCTCTGTCTCACACACACTCTCTCTCGCTCTCTCTCACACAGTCTCACTCTCTGTCTCTCTCGCTCTCTCTCTTTCTCACTCACACACACTTTCTCTTGCGCTCTTGCTCTCTTTCTCTCCCTCTGTCTCACACACGCTCTCTCTCGCTCTCTCTCACACAGTCTCACTCTCTGTCTCTCTCTCTCTCTTTCTCACACACACACTTTCTCTTGCACTCTTGCTCTCTTTCTCTCCCTCTGTCTCACACATGCTGTCTCTCGCTCTCTCTCACACAGTCTCACTCTCTCTGTCTCTCTCGCTCTCTCTCTTTCTCACTCACACACACACACTTTCTCTTGCACTCTTGCTCTCTTTCTCTCCCTCTGTCTCACACACGCTCTCTCGCTCTCTCTCACACAGTCTCACTCTCTCTGTCTCTCTCTCTCTTTCTCACACACACACTTTCTCTTGCGCTCTTGCTCTCTTTCTCTCCCTCTGTCTCACACACGCTCTCTCTCGCTGTCTCTCACACAGTCTCAATCTCTCTGTCTCTCTCGCTCTCTCTCTTTCTCACTCACACACACACTTGTGCTCTTGCTCTCTTTCTCTCCCTCTGTCTCACACATGCTCTCTCTTGCTCTCTCTCACACAGTCTCACTCTCTCTCGCTCACTCACACTCTGTCTCACACATGCACTTTCTCTCCCCCTCTTTTTCACTCACACGCTCTTTCTCTCACGCTCTTGCTCTCTCTCTCCCTCTCTCTCACACACTCTCTCGCTCACACACTCTCTCTCTCTTGCTCTCTCACACTCTCTCTCTCTTGCTCTCTCTCTCACTCACACACACACACACACACACACACACACACACACACACACACACGAAGTCTATATCTTTATTTCCCTCTCTTTCTCTCTGACATTTACTCTCTATACTCCCTCACACGCTTTCTCTCTGCCCTCACTCACTCTGAGTGTGTTCAAACCAAAAATGTAAAAAGTAAAAAAAAAAAAAGCTTTCTTGGTTTTTTATTCAGAGGCAGGAAGGCATTGAGTCATGTTTGAAATGAATGTTTCCACTGAATGCTGTCATTCTGAAGGCAGAACAAGTGTTCAGGACTCTTCACTGTCCCCAATATATCCCATAATTCTATGGGTCAGCCAGCCTGTAAAAAAATGACAAGGACAAAGGGAGTAGTTTGTAGTCATAGAAGATTCATTTTATTTTCCCCAACAGTGCTGCCATTGTGGTGTATTGTATCTTGGTAACCTGGCAACATGATGATGATATCTGTCCTTGAAGTGTGTGAAAACAGGTATCTTAAAAGCCCAATTAGCTTTGAGCTGCCTTATAAACCACTGATTTATTAGCAAAGGTGGAAAATAACAAAGTACAATTGCTTTATTACTGTGTTTATTTTATTTAAGTATCGTCTCTTTACTTGTGCTTTTTTCGCCTAATATTTTTTACTTTAAGTTACTACATCGTAAAAAAAAAACCTTTATATTCACTACATTCCTCAAAAATCATTATTTTTTTCATGTCCGACTGCTTCAAGGTGTGTATTTAAGCCCATGTTTACATTAGACCGTATCAGCGGATCATCAGATTAACGTTTTTAAAACGATTAGCGTGCACACAGCAACACCAATACACGGATACGCTCAGCTCCGCAGGCATCCTGCGCTCCAAATCACTCCGCCCTGAACAGCGAGTGCCCTCTGGAGGGTGCGCACTCCGGCCCTGCGCAGCTCACAGAGCGCGCGAGTGAAGTGCACAAGCTGTGATTCGGGACTGAGCCGCTGTGTGTGTGATCCCAGCGCATATCACTTACCACTTGCAAGTGGAAGGATGGCAAGCCTAAAGACAATCATAACTACACAATGGGCAGTATTTGCATCAGTATTTTCATACTTTTATACTCTTTAATGAAAGGTGATACAAGGCGGAAGTCCGCGCCGTTTTTCAGCAGTCGCGTCACATGACCAACACCAGCGAATCAGGAAGGTGGATGTCACAGTGACGTTGTCCAATGAGACGCCAGCTAGAGCTCAGCACAGCGTATCCACGTATCTCAATGTTTACACAGCACCGGAGCTGACACGATCTGGATTGAATACGTGGACCCTGGCGGATTCCCGTTTCCCGGCGTTTCCAGGCGGTTTAATGTAAACAGACAGTGCATCCGCGAAGAAAACGAGACAGATACGGTCTAATGTAAACTTGGCCTAAGAGTGCTCCACACCTGTTAGTCCATTTACTGAGTCGGACTTTGAGCAAAAATTGATCATTCTTTTGTATGTTTGCTATTCAGGGCAGGGTTTCCCAAAAGCCTCTTAAGGCCAAGAGTCTTAAATTACCTCTTAAGATCCATCATCAAGCTAACATGGCTTTCCCGAACATCATAGCCCAAGTAGTCCTTTAGTTCGCTTGGAATTTATGAGAGACCTGGACCAGTCGTTCAAAACAAAAAACAACTCGCTGACAGCCGAATAGACAGAATGCGATGCGTCTCCGCGGGACTCTCAGAGTCACCAGGGGAAACTGGTGTTGAATCTGCTGCTGGGGTTAAATTATTCTTCTTGTACATTGCAAGGACATCGAGTGAGTTATTAAATAAATATATGCAAAACATTATGATTATATTTCAATATGATATGGAATTGCGTATGGATATCATAATGTCGCATTTATATCGCCACATTTTAATTAAATTTAACTCCCATTAGGCGAGAGATTAACTAATATAGTGTCATAAATGAGACACATTTCTGCACCTCTAACATTGTGTGTGTGCGCGAGAGAGAGATAGAGAGAGAGAGAGGTTTTGATCTGTGTGTAGTGTGTACCCAGAGCATTTTTTAAGGATTTTCCACTAGGAGACCAACTGGTCTGGGCAATACAATCACAGGCCCCGAGTCCATGCGGCTGCACCGCTGCGGCATATTCTGTGATGCAAAATGGTTCACCAATCACCATGCAGACAAACACACTACAGTGACTACACAGCTATCGAGAGCAATTACCAAGCACAAATGTTAAGTCAAAAACACTCAAAGTTACACAGTAATGACATCGGATTCTGACATCAGCCATGTCAGTAACCAAATTTTAGTTTTGTTTTTCTTAACCAACATGATCTTGTGTGTATACCTTATAACATAGATCTTCATTTTCCTTGTTAAATGTATACTTACATGGTACTTGGTTAATTAATTGCAACTGATTGAACCAAATGATAAGACATAACTTGGTTTAAAATTTGGTCTCCCAGTGAAGCTGGTTTGGCATTGACTAGGAGACCAAATCTGGCCACTGGGAGACCATTTGGTCTCCCAGTAACTACGTATGTTAAAAAATACTCTGTACAGTGTACCTAAGGAGATTGAATTGACCTCCTTTATATATATATATATATATATATATATATATATATATATATATATATATATATATATATATATATACACAGTTAGGTCCATATATATATTTGGACACTGACACAAATTTTCTTTTTTTACCTGTTTACTGAAACATTCAAGTTATAGTTATATAATGGACATGGCCATAAAGTCCAGACTTTCAGCTTTCATTTGAGGGTATCCACATTAAAACTGGATGAAGGGTTTAGGAGTTTCAGCCCCTTAACATGTGCCACCCTGTTTTTAAAGGGACCAAAAGTTTGACTCAAAGGCTATTTCATGGGCAGGTGTGGGCAATTCCTTCATTATGTCATTCTCAATTAAGCAGATAAAAGGCCTGGAGTTGATTTGAGGTGTGGTCCTTGCATTTGGAATATTTTGCTGTGAAGAAAACATGCGGTCAAAGGAGCTCTCCATGCAGGTGAAACAAGCCATCCTTAAGGTGCGAAAACAGAAAAAAACTATCCGAGAAATTGCTACAATATTAGGAGTGGCAAAATCTACAGTTTGGTACATCCTGAGAAAGAAAGAAAGCACTGGTGAACTCATCAATGCAAAAAGACCTGGATGCCCACAGAAGACAACAGTGGTGGATGATCGCAGAATAATTTCCATGGTGAAGAGAAACCCCTTCACAACAGCCAACCAAGTGAACAACACTGTCCAGGAAGTAGGCGTATCAATATCCAAATCTACCATCAAGAGAAGACTGCATGAAAGTAAATACAGAGGGTTCACTGCACGGTGCAAGCCACTCATAAGCCTCAAGAATAAAAAGGCTAGATTGGACTTTGCTAAAAAACATCTAAAAAAAGCCAGCAGAGTTCTGGAAGAACATTCTTTGGACAGATGAAACCAAGATCAACCTCTACCAGAAAGATGGAAAGAAAAAAGTATGGCGAAGGCGTGGTACAGCTCATGATCCAAAGCATACCACATCATCTGTAAAACACAGTGGAGGCAGTGTGATGGCTTGGGCATGCATGGCTGCCAGTGGCACTGGGTCACTAGTGTTTATTGATGATGTGACACAGGACAGAAGCAGCCGGATGAATTCTGAGGTATTCAGAGACATACTGTGTGCTCAAATCAAGCCAAATGCAGCCAAACTGATTGGTCAGCGTTTCATAATACAGATGGCCAATGACCCAAAACATAAAGCCAAAGCAACCCAGGAGCTTATTAAAGCAAAGAAGTGGAATATTCTTGAATGGCCAAGTCAGTCACCTGATCTCAACCCAATTGAGCATGCATTTCACTTGTTAAAGACTAAACTTTAGACAGAAAGGCCCACAAACAAACAGCAACTGAAAACCACTGCAGTAAAGGCCTGGCAGGGCATTAAAAAGGAGGAAACACAGCGTCTGGTGATGTCCATGAGTTCAAGACTTCAGGCAGTCATTGCCAACAAAGGGTTTTCAACCAAGTATTAGAAATGAACATTTTATTTACAATTATTTAATTTGTCCAATTACTTTAGAAAAATCTTAGTCCAATTACTTTAGAAAATAATTAGAAAAATGTTGTCTCTGTCCAAATATTTATGGACCTAACTCTGTGTGTGTGTGTGTGTGTGTATATATATATATATATATATGTATATATATATATATATATATATATATATATATATATATATATATATATATATGAGGTCAATTCAACCTCCTTACGTACACTACACACAGATCAAAACCTCTCTCTCTCTCTCTCTCTCTGTGCACGCGCACTTATAAGGGAGAACACTGCCCACTTGGTATTGTGCATAACAGTTGAAATAATCCTGACTGCATGATCGGGGGTAACGGTGAAATGACCGAGCATGGGAAACACATTTACTTAATTATTCAGCTTATTATTTGCTCATTTTTTCGTGCGAACGTTTGTTCATTTAATTAAAAACACACTTGGAATAAAAAAAAAAAAAATTGCCCAAAAACACAAAATAGTTTCATTAATTACTATATTATATATGTAATGCTTCCAGACGATACTATATATTATCTTATTTTAAACACTTTACAGTATATTTCATTAGATTTTGGTTAAAAACGAACGCCATGTGACCTTATCAACTGGATTTAGCAACTACTATTGCCTTCAGCAACAACAGTACAATCGCCTTTAGCAACTACTAATGCCTATATCGGGGACGCGCACTGCAAAGATGCTCTTCGTCGTGTTGCTCTTTAGACTCCTTCTTACGAGTGAGTTCGGGAAACCCACGTACAGGGACAGCATTTGTTGCTTAAGAGAGTCTCTCAACTTGCTCTTTAGCTCTAAAGGGCAACGTTATCAGGAAACCTACCCCCGATTGGTTTGGATGCATATAGTACTGCATATACAACCCTGATTCCAAAAAAGTTGGGACAAAGTACAAATTGTAAATAAAAACAGAATGCAATAATTTACAAATCTCAAAAACTGATATTGTATTCACAATAGAACATAGACAACATATCAAATGTTGAAAGTGAGACATTTTTAAATTTCATGCCAAATATTGGCTCATTTGAAATTTCATGACAGCAACACATCTCAAAAAAGTTGGGACAGGGGCAATAAGAGGCTGGAAAAGTTAAAGGTACAAAAAAGGAACAGCTGGAGGACCAAATTGCAACTCATTAGGTCAATTGGCAATAGGTCATTAACATGACTGGGTATAAAAAGAGCATCTTGGAGTGGCAGCGGCTCTCAGAAGTAAAGATGGGAAGAGGATCACCAATCCCCCTAATTCTGCGCCGACAAATAGTGGAGCAATATCAGAAAGGAGTTCAACAGTGGAAAATTGCAAAGAGTTTGAACATATCATCATCTACAGTGCAAATTATCATCAAAAGATTCAGAGAATCTGGAAGAATCTCTGTGTGTAAGGGTCAAGGCCGGAAAACCATACTGGGTGCCCGTGATCTTCAGGCCCTTAGACGGCACTGCATCACATACAGGCATGCTTCTGTATTGGAAATCACAAAATGGGCTCAGGAATATTTCCAGAGAACATTATCTGTGAATACAATTCACCGTGACATCCGTTGCTGCCAGCTAAAACTCCTATAGTTTAAAGAAGAAGCCGTATCTAAACATGATCCAGAAGCGCAGACGTCTTCTCTGGGCCAAGGCTCATTTAAAATGGACTGTGGCAAAGTGGAAAACTGTTCTGTGGTCAGACGAATCAAAATTTGAAGTTCTTTATGGAAATCAGGGACGCCGTGTCATTCGGACTAAAGAGGAGAAGGACGACCCAAGTTATCAGCGCTCAGTTCAGAAGCCTGCATCGCTGATGGTATGGGGTTGCATTAGTGCGTGTGGCATGGGCAGCTTACACATCTGGAAAGACACCATCAATGCTGAAAGGTATATCCAGGTTCTAGAGCAACATATTCTCCCATCCAGACGACGTCTCTTTCATGGAAGACCTTGCATTTTCCAACATGACAATGCCAAACCACATACTGCATCAATTACAGCATCATGGCTGTGTAGAAGAAGGGTCCGGGTACTGAACTGGCCAGCCTGCAGTCCAGATCTTTCACCCATAGAAAACATTTGGTGCATCATAAAATGGAAGATACGACAAAAAAGAGACCTAAGACAGTTGAGCAACTAAAATCCTACATTAGACAAGAATGGGTTAACATTCCTCTCCCTAAACTTGAGCAACTTGTCTCCTCAGTCCCCAGACATTTACAGACTGTTGTAAAGAGAAAAGGGGATGTCTCACAGTGGTAAACATGGTCTTGTCCCAACTTTTTTGAGATGTGTTGTTGTCATGAAATTTAAAATCACCTAATTTTTCTCTTTAAATGATACATTTTCTCAGTTTAAACATTTGATATGTCATCTATGTTCTATTCTGAATAAAATATGGAATTTTGAAACTTCCACATCATTGCATTCCGTTTTTATTTACAATTTGTACTTTGTCCCAACTTTTTTGGACTCGGGGTTGTAATTAAATAAACAAAAAAGGAATAAAAAAAGAAACAAATGCTTACTGAGGCGAGTGCAAGGCTGAAAATGTCCTCAGAAGACATTTTCATTCATACAGAAATGGACTGAAATCACAGAAATCACCTAAGCATGAAGAACAAATAGCTGCTGCTCAGTAAATGGTTAGATAATGATGTAAATAACTTTAAAGCATTTTGTGTATTGCACTGTGTTTATCTTGTCTTTTTGTTTGTTGGTACAAATATCCAGAACACATCGCATTTCTGCAGCTGTCACTCCTCAACTCTGTCCTTTGTCTCAGTTTGCACCTTGAGGCTCTGTTTAGCAGCTCACATTTCAAAAAGTACTGCAACCCAAAATGCACAGCATGCTTCGTTCACTTCCTGTAGATGAGTAGATTCAGGCAGCTCAGAATGCACAGTAAGTTGAAGCTTGAGGCAGATCAGCTACAACAGCAAAAGACCATAGCGGGTTCCACTTCTGTCAGTCCAGAACAGAGAGCTGAGGCTGTAGTGGACACAGGCTCACTCACCAAAGCTAGACAGCTGAACACTGGAAAAATGTTGCCTGATCTGATAAATCTCAAGTTCTGGTGAGGGACACGGATGGTAGGGTCAAAATTTGGTGCCAACAGCATGAATCCATGGACCTAACCTGCCTTGTGTCAACAGTCTAGGCTGGTGGAGATGGTGTAATGATGTGGGGAATGGTTTCTTGATACACTTTATTTGGGCCCCATGATTGGTTTATTTGGGACCAATCAATTATCGCTTGAATGCCACAGATTATTTGAGTATCATTGCTGACCATGTGCCTGTCTTCATTACCATAATTTACCCATCTTCTAATGGCTACTTCCAGAATGATCATGCACCATGTCGCAAAGTAAAGGTCACGTCAAACTGGTTTCATGAACATGACAGTGGGTTCAGTGGCTTTCCCAGTCCAGTGGAACACGTTTGGGATGTGGTTGAACAGGAGATTCACAGCATGAAAGTGCACCTGAAAAATCTGCAGGAATTCTGTGATGCAATCATGTCCACATGGACCAGAATCTTAAAGGAAAGTTTCCAACATCTACTAAGATTTAAGGCTGTTTTGAGAGTATTAATATAGTATTACTAATTATATTAATCAGTATTAGTATAAACATACAGGTTGTTATAGAAAATCGTGCACGCTGATTGGTCGAGAAATTTGGACTATTTCTCGATCATGTAGTGAAAATTCATTATGTCTGATAATTATAACTATTCTTTTAAGTTCGTTTCTTAAGACACGTATTTTTAAGTATGTTACCTCGCTTGTTGACAGTTTCGGCGAACACTTCCGCCTTCTTCAAAACAGTCACCAGATGTCGAGTGGTGACGTGCCTTATCAGCTGATGTTACTCTATGGAGGCGTGAACGTCCCGCCCAATTTGACAGGTAGTCCATGCCTCCTTCTGTCAGGAAATCCCTTGCCGTTCATGCAATAAAGTCTATGTTGGTGAAACGGGCAGATGCTTCCACACTCGCAGGAAAGAACACCAATTAGAATGTGAAAAAGAAACAATAAAAAGACTCACAAGATCCGAAAAAGAAAAAGCAAGCCAAGAAAACTTAAAATCAGCCATTTCAGACCACTGCAAACGACAAAATCATATTATGAATTGGGAAGAGGCCAGAGTCATTCGCGCTGAAGAGAATAGATATCAGCGTTGGATTTTGGAGGCAGTGGAGATACGTAAGCGGGCGCAGAGGACCATGAACCGGGATGAGGGAGCGTACGCGCTGTCACATACCTGGAGCGCAGTCCTGGGGCAGCGACCTGACAGCAGGAGGTGTGGACTACCTGTCAAATTGGGCGGGACGTTCACGCCTCCATAGAGTAACATCAGCTGATAAGGCACGTCACCACTCGACATCTGGTGACTGTTTTGAAGAAGGCGGAAGTGTTCGCCGAAACTGTCAACAAGCGAGGTAACATACTTAAAAATACGTGTCTTAAGAAATGAACTTAAAAGAATATTTCTCGATCACCTCGACTGACTCAACAAAATGGTGACCAACGGCTTTGTCACCATAAGTCAAGTTTATTTGTATCACGCTTTTAACAACAGACATTGTCGCAAAGCAGTTTTACAGCAAATTAAAGACTTTAAACATGAGCTAATTTTATCCCTAATTTATCCCTCATGAGCAAGCCCATGGCGACGGTGGCAAGGAAAAACTCCCTCAGACAACACGAGGAAGAAACCTCGAGAGGAACCAGACTCCTAAGGGAACCCATCCTCATTTGGGTGATGACGGATAGCATGATCATAAATAACTTGCTTCTATTATAAGTAGATTACTTGAATATAAATAACTTGAGTGAGGAAGAAGAATTACAAATGATGAAAGAAAACGCTGTTCCGAAAAGCACTAAAGTTTGGTCTCAAACTATTCAAAGGTAAGATGGGATTGTGATTTATTTTATCGATTTCAAAGCAAAGCGTTTAATTTGACTCAGCATAGATAAGCGACAAATGTGATAAAGTGCCTTTATTACATTTGCATGCCGCTTCTGAAGTTTTAAATTATTTTTTTTAAAAGACTCACCGGTGTATTTATACTAAAACAATTATCTGCCTCAGGCTCAGTGAATATCGGTGAATGACCTCAACTTCATCTGGGTTGTTATTCACCAATGTTCACTTCACCTTCAGCGAATAATTAATTGTTCATTCGTATAGTGTTCCTAATTTATTTTAAGATATTATGTTATTATTTTCACTTGATTTGCTATGATTTGTCTTAATATCTCATGAATTTCTTACTCTAAAATTCATGCTACCATTTTATTCTGAACTTTTTCATCCAGTTATTTCTGCGCCATTATCTCTTAAATTTGGCATAATATCAAGTTGAAATAACAAGATGTTTAAAACCCCACAATCTCTCCCTAAGACAAACGTATTGAATAGTACTTTATGTTGCATGTCAATGTTATGCTGTCTCCTAAACGATAAGCCAGCCTTGTTTACTGGAATTCATTTGACACACATATCTAATTCATTCACTGAAACGGTCAGGGTTTTGACTCCAAACACACAGCTGTAATTTGACGTATTTACCGGTACTTATACGATAACACAATAACCTGCAATCCAATATATTAATATCCCTATCAGCACCGTCAGACCACTAATTGAACCTTCATACAAGGTACACTCACCAGCCACTTTATTAGGAGCACCCATCCACCTGCTGTTTTCTGCAGTGCTCTAATCAGCCGATCCCTTGACAGCAGCACAATGCATCAAAGCATGCAGATACAAATCAAGAGCATCAGTTAATGTTCACTTCAAACATGGAGGCTACGTTTACATTAGACCGTATCTGTCTCATTTTCTTCGCGGATGCACTGTCCGTTTACATTAAACCGCCTGGAAACGCCGGGAAACGGGAATCCGCCAGCGTCCACGTATTCAATCCAGATCGTGTCTGGTCCGGTGCTGTGTAAACATTCAGAATACGCGGATACGCTGTGCTGAGCTCTAGCTGGCGTCTCATTGGACAACGTCACTGTGACATCCACCTTCCTGATTCGCTGGCGTTGGTCATGTGACGCGACTGCTGAAAAACGGCGCGGACTTCCGCCTTGTATCACCTTTCATTAAAGAGTATAAAAGTATGAAAATACTGCAAATACTGATGCAAATACTGCCCATTGTGTAGTTACAGTATGATTGTCTTTAGGCTTGCCATCCTTACACTTGCAAGTAGTAAGTGATATGCGCTGGGATCACACACACAGCGGCTCAGTCCCGAATCGTGGCTTGTGCACTTCACTCGCGCGCTGTGTGAGATGCGCAGGGCCGGAGTGCGCACCCTCCAGAGGGCACTCGCTGTTCAGGGCGGAGTGATTTGGAGCGCAGGATTCCTGCGGAGCCGAGCGTATCCGTGTATTGGCGTTGCTGTGTGCACGCAAATCGTGTATTGGTGTTGCTGTGTGCACACTAATCGTTTTAAAAACGTTAATCTGATGATCCGCTGATACGGTCTAATGTAAACATGGGTGGAGTTTGCACAGAATGGAGTGAAAAACAAAAAACACTGAGTGAGCAACAATTCTGTGGGTGGAAACGTCTTGTTGATAAGAGAGGTCAGAGGAAAATGGCCAGATTGGTTCGAGCTGCCAGGAAGGATATAGCAACTCGTATAAACACACTTTACAACCGTGGTGAGCAAAAAAGCATCTCAGCATGCAACAGCATTGGGTTCCAGTCCTGCAGCCAAGAACAGGAATCTTTAGAATCAGGAACAAGTTCCTATTAAAATGGCTAGTCAGTGTAATATTTTGAAAAAACAAAGATATTAAGCCAAAATAATGATTTAGCACGTCAACATTTTTTTTCTGAACTTTTGTAACTTTTACTTTCATGCTTTAAATAGTCAGTTTGAGAGTTAATGCTTTACTTTAAATTGAGACAAATTTGAAGCTGTATTTCAGTTATTTCCAGAGTATTTACTTAAATGATTGCTTTTACTTGACAAAACAAACTGGGAAACTTGTGCTTAGGAAACACTGCTGCTTATTAGATACTATAGGAAGCAAAGGATTTAGTTCTTCATCTTCCTCTATTGCATCCTGTATGTCTGCCTGTCTCTCTCTGGCTCTCTCTAACCCTTTCTTGTGCTTTTTCTCACTTTGCAACTATCTATCCCTTCATTTTCCTCAAACACCACCTCTGTATCCCCATCTCTCAATCTCGCAATCTCCCTGTCATTGTGTCCACCATATTTATTATTGAGTGGGGACTTTTTCTCATCTCCAGCTGTGCGCAGCTTGCTTTCTTTTCCTCTTATTTTGTTCTTGTTTGGTTGGGTTTTTTTTTTTAATCCCATTCTGTGTATAACCTCAATTCCAGAAAAGTTGGGATGCTGTTCAAAATGCAAATAAAAATAGAATGCCATGATTTGAAAATCATGGAAACCCTGTATTTCATTGAAAGTAGTACAAAGACAACATATCAAATATTGAAACTGAGAAATCTTTGTTTGTTTGTTTGTTTGCTTGCTTGTTTGTTTGTTTAAATATGTGCTCATTTTGAATTTAGTGCCAGCAAAATGTTTCAAAAAAGTTGGGACACAGGCAACAAAAAACTGGAAATGTTGTGTTAAAAGAAACTAATTAGGTTCATTGGCAACAAGTCCGTAATATGATTGGGTATAAAAAGAGCATCCCAGAGAGGTGGAGTCTCTCAGAAGTAAAGAAGTGGAGGGGTTCGATGCTCTGGAAAATAGTGCAACAATTTAAGAATAACATTCCTTCATGTAAAATCGCAAAGAATTTGGGAATCACAATATCTATGGTCCATAATATCATTAAAAGATTCAGAGAATCTGGAGAAATCTCTGTATGCAAGAGACAAGGCTGAAAACTGACATTGGATGCCTGTTATCTTCAGGCCCTCAGGAGACACTGCATTAAAAACAAACACAATTCTGTAGGAGAAATCGCTGCATGGACTCGGGAACACTTCAGAAAACCATCGTCTGTGAAAACGGTTCATTACTGCATCCAAAAATGCAAGTTAAAACCCTATATAAACAATATCCAGAAACACTGCCACCTTCTCTAGACTCGAGCTCATTTACGATAGACTGAAGCAAAGTGGAAAACTGTCCTGTGGTCTGACGAATCAAAATTATTATTGGGTTGTTGGGTTTTTTTTTTTTGGAAATCTGCACACCGCGTCCTCTGGGCTAAAGAGGAGAGGGACCATCCAGCTTATCGGCACACAGTTCAAAAGCCAGCATCTGTGATGGTACGGTGTAATAATGCACATGGCATGGGTAGCTTGCAGACCTGGGAAGGCACAATTAATGTTGAATAACATACAGTATACAGGTTTTGGAGTTTTTGGTTTCTAACCCTTTTTACTAATCTTTACAAAGGGTGCCAATAGCTTTAGAGGTTTCGGAGCTGATGGTTATGCTGCCATCCAGGTGATATTTGTTTATTTTTTCAAGGAAGGCCTTGCTTATTTCAGCGAGACAGTGCCAAACCACATTCTGCACATATTAAAACTGCATGGCTCCAGAGTGAGAGTACAGGTGCTAAACTGGCCTGCTTGCAGTCCAGACCTGTCTCCCATTTAAAACATTTGCCTCATTATGAAGAGCAAAATATAACAAAGGAGACCCTGAACTGTTGAGCAACTGAAATTGTAGATCAGGCAAAAATGGGACAAAATTTCACTTTCGAAACTACAGCAATTGATCTCCTCAGTGCCCAATGTTTACAGAGTGTTGTTAAATGTAGAGGTGAGGCAACACAATGGTAAACATGCCCCTGCCCCAACTTTTTTTAAAACGTCTTGCTGGCATCCAATTCAAAATGAGCATATATTTTTCAAACAACAATAAAATTTCTCAGTTTCACCATTTGATATGTTGTCTTTGTACTATTTTCAATGAAATATAGGGTTTCCATGATTTGCAAATCATTGCATTCTGTTTTTAGTTATGTTTTAAATAGCATCCCAACTGTTCGGGAATTAGGGTTGTATGTTCCTCTGCTGTTTTTCAGTACTGGCGTGAGTGCCATTGAGGCAGCTTGCGTCGCACAAGGCTGTTTGATCTAATTTGCTGGATTTTTTTTGTTTTGTTTTCTGTCATACTTTTTTTTTTCCTTAAATGCCCACTGTTAGTGTTAATGCAGTGTTTGAGTAGCGGTAATTGGCAAGACTTAAAGATTAGCTCCCTGTGCATGTTGCAGCAGCAGCCCATCTGCTAATCTCCAAGAACATTGTCACCACAGCGGTATAATGTTGGAATGATGTGTTTGCCTTGAATCACAGGGGCATTAATGTGCCTTTGACTGATGGACACTTAGAATACATGCTATTCTGAGGCTTGTGTGGTTAGATTTTTTTTTTAGTTAGTTATTTATGCAACACCTGCCTGAAGATGAGACATTTAATCACTGATTAGTGCTGTATCTGTGTAGCTTTTGTTCATCTCTCTTCGTCTGATGAACACGCATCTGCAATGATTTATTTAAAGCATGGATTATAATAATCTTTCCAGCAATCTGTGAAATATCATACATTTTCTCCTGTGATAGCCTAATGTGACTCATATGAAGCCTCATGGCTCCGTGTCCCGTCTATTTTATGAGGCTTCGATCCTGAAAAATGATTCCGCACTCATCTCCCATGCAGAGCTAGGTTTCTCCCCCGCTGCTCTCCTGTCAATTACTCTAGCAACAGTGCTAATTGATGTGATGCGATGCTGCCTATTTAGCATTCACTTCTTCTATTGGATTATCACCAGCGAGGCTCAGCAGGAATTTCCAGCAAGGTGGCCTTACATTATCATCTCTGCGTCAAGATGAGAGGAAGCGACAAGCAAAACAGGCTCCTGTGTTCTGAAAATGGTGTGTATAATTAAATGGGTTGAAGTCGGCATCCAGTCTGGGAAACAAATTGCTGCACGGTTGTGCATACAAGACCAAAAAAGTCTCGTTTGTTGTTGCTAATTGGGGTTTGTTTGTTTGTTTGTGAAAGTTGAGTTGTGTGATTAGATGGGGGGGAAAAATACAGGATACCAATTGGATAGTCTTTCAGTCCTTTCAGATAACAAGCAGTGAACTGTCTTGATCTGAAAGAGCAAAACAAAAGAAAACAGATCTAAGATTTTGAAGATCTGTCCAGCTGAGGTTCACAAACTTTATATCCAGCCATTATCTGTAGCCGCTTATCCTGTACAGGGTCGCAGGCAAGCTGGAGCCTATACAACCTTGTATATGAGAGAGAGAGAGAGCTGCCGATGTATAACCCAGTGATTCCCATGTTCTTCAGTACAAAGAAGCTACAGTAGTAGTAGTAGTAGTAGAGAAATTCTGGAGGTGCGTTCAAAGGCATACTGGGTCTCAGTGGGGAAAGTCCGAGATCATCCCTGTACCATGCAAGGCAAGAAAGCAAGTATACTTCACTACATCTTTAATTGGGGGGAAATTGTGGACCTTTGAAGAGTGCACTAAGACTCATAAGGAGAATGTGTGCCTGCTAAGGGCTAGAAATATACAGGTACCTGTATATTAATAATAGAATTAATAGTTAATTAATGAGCAGACCTTGAAGTTAAAGCTCACTTTATATAAACAAAGCCGAGAAGGTTGACAAGTGTGTGTGTGTGTAAAGAAGTTCAGGAAAGTAGGGAAACGTACATTTCATGAAGGTCATCCTTGTTAATGCTTATTTCAATATTGTATTCTTATTCGTTTGTTTTATTTTAATGGGAGAAAACCTCAATGTTTCCTGGCTTGGCTGTTTCGTTTAGCGCCGGTGCTCATGTCATGACAGAGCGAGCATTTTAAATGCAGGAGGGTAAATTATGCACTCTGGGACTTTTGTGGAAGGCTTCAGAAAATGAAATGAATGGTTAGTTACACATAAGGAGAGCTTGTACACTCATATGCATGCACAAACAACCACATCCTTTTCTCCTGTTAGCCTATAACACTTTGTTAAAAACATCTGAAATTCTCGGAAGGCTGAAACTTTTGCTGGCAGGTTTCTGAACTTTATTACCTTATTATTCATACTATTCATGAACAGTACTATTGTGTTTCTTCATAAAATAAATAAAGTTGAAAGAGAACAGGTTGTTGGTGCAAGACAGGTTGGTTTGAGTATTTCAGAAACTGCTGATCGTCTGGAAAATTTCACACACAACAATCTGTAAAGTACAGAGAATGGAGGGGAAAAAACAAACGTTCAATGAGCAGCCATTCTATGAGCAGACGGTTCTTGTTCATGATAGAGGTTGGAGGAGAATGGAAATGTACAGAAACGCAAGTAAACACTCTTTACAACCGTGGTGAGCAGAAAAGCTTCTTAGAATGCACACTGCACTGAAACTTTAGACAGATGAGCTACAACAGACCACATCGGATCCCACTCCTGTCAGCCAAGAACAGGACTCTGATGCTACAAACTTCTAACTGACTTACATTTATGAAACTTGAACTCCTTATTTAGAAGGATATTACAGAGAAAACTCCCAAAATATTAAAGAATGCTGTATTCGTGTTAGTTTTTATCCTGAAAAATAACATCATCTTTCAGCCGCTCCTGTTAGGGGTCGCCACAGCAGATCATCATTATCCAGTTATTTGATTTGGTGTAGTTTTTATCCCCCGCTGGCCAAAAGGACCAAAGGGGGATTATGTCGTGGCGATGTCCGTCCGTCCGTCCATCCTGGGAAGGGTGCTCGCATTCTGACATCAACTCCTCTCACAATTTTTGGAGGAATTTCACGAAATTTGGCAGGATTCTTTGTTATATGTCGGTAATACGCATATTGTAATTCCGTTAAATTGGGTCACATTTTCCAAGAGTTACAGCCCTTGATTAACAAAATTATACTTTGACAATTTCATGAGAGCGTGTTTTCCTTCTGAAATCAACTCCTCTTACAATTTTTGGAGGAATTTCACGAAACCTGGCAAAAGGTGTCGTTATATGTCAGTAGTACGCATTTTGTTATTTTGTTCAATTCAGTCGCATTTGACCAGAGTTGTGGCCCTTGATTAACAACCTTTTACTTTCACAATTTCATGACGGTGTGCTCGCCTTCTGACATCAACTCCTCTCACAATTTTTGGACGAATTTCTCGAAGCTTGGCAAAAGGCCTTGTTATATGACGGTAATACGCATATTGCGATTTAATTTTGTTTGTGAATTTTTTCCCAGAGTTTTGACCCTTGATTAAATAACTTGTACTTTGACAATTTCATGAGGGTGTACGTTCTTCTGAAATCGAATCCTCTTACAATTTGTGGAGGAATTTCACCAAACTTGGCAAAAGGCTTTGTTATATGACAGTTATACGCATCTTGAAATTTCGTTTAATTTGGGCGAATTTTACCAGAGTTATGCCCTTGGTTATTAACAAACTTGTACTTTGGCAATTTCATCAAGGTGTGCTTGCTTTCTGAAATCAACTTATCATCTCATCTCATTATCTCTAGCTGCTTTATCCTTCTACAGGGTCGCAGGCAAGCTGGAGCCTATCCCAGCTGACTACGGGCGAAAGGCGGGGTACACCCTGGACAAGTCGCCAGGTCATCACAGGGCTGACACATAGACACAGACAACCATTCACACTCACATTCACACCTACGGTCAATTTAGAGTCACTAGTTAACCTAACCTGCATGTCTTTGGACTGTGGGGGAAACTGGAGCACCCGGAGGAAACCCACGCGGACACGGGGAGAACATGCAAACTCCACACAGAAAGGCCCTCGCCGGCCACGGGGATCGAACCCAGGACCTTCTTGCTGTGAGGCGACAGCGCTAACCACTACACCACCGTGCCGCCGAAATCAACTTCCCTCACAATTTTTATTATCCCCTGCTGGCCGAAAGGCCCGAAGAGGGATTATGTCGATTATGTCGTGGCGATGTCCATCCATCCGTCCCAGGAAGGGTACTCACCTCCTGAAATCAACTCCTCTCACAATTTTTGGAGGAAATTCATGAAACTTGACAGGGTTCTTTGTTATATGTAGGTAATAGGCATATTGCAGTTTCATTCAATTCAGTTGCATTTTACCAGAGTTATGGCCTAGTTGCCAGCGGGGAATATTGTGCTCTCAGAGCACTCTTTTTAACACCAGATATCATTCCTGATGCAACCCTCCTCAATCTATCCAGGCCTGGGACTGGCACAAAGTACTGACTTGTACAACCCCAGTGGCTGGGTATTTTTTACCTAAGCTGCATGTCTTTGGACGGTGAGGGAAACCAGAGCACCCAGAGGAAACCCACACAGATATGGGGAGAACATGCAAACTCCACACAGAAAGGCTCAAACTCAGAACCTTCTTGCTGTGAGGCAACAGTGCTCACCACTGCACCACCATGCCACCTATATTGAAAAGTTATTGTTTATACTGAAAAATAAAATAACATAAAATATATCTTTTGATTTATTACGATATGATGGATTAAACAATAAAGAAATTATTTTCCAAAAAGCTGTAAGGCCTAAAAGAGTTCAAAGAAGAATTATTATACATTTGTGGGGGGTTTTGTACAAATTGTATATTTTGTGCAATTTTTCTTTGCCTTTTCACAATGGTCTCGTGTGTATTTAAATGGTCCATTAAACCTGTGATATTTTAGACTATCAGACTGTGAACATTTCAAAGCATAACACCTCTACTGTAGTCACACAGTAAGGTCATTTAGTACCACTTAGTACTGTAAATTTTGCAGAGCACTGCATGGGCTACTCTATTGATATATGAAACAAATTTTAATAACAGTGGGGTTTTTTTTTAGATCTTACAGGAGTTCTTTTTTGTTTATTTCTCAGGAACAATGCACATTCATAGACATTATTATAAATATGCCAGAATTAGCCAAAATACTAGTTTTTGTCTGTAGTCCCAGGCTAGGTAAAACAGTAATCCTAACATAATCATAAAAGTTGCTTCATTTCGGGTGTTGTAATGAAAGATTTTTGAGTATGTCCATCATTTTCACAGTCGAGCTATAGTATAAATTTAAAAAAAACCCTGATATACAGCTATGGAAAAAAAATTGAGGCCCCTTTTAATGGTGGTCACCCATAAAAGTGATCTCTTAATTCTCTCCATCGCTGTAAATGTAGAATATTCAACAGAGATTGCATTTTGCAGCGTGAGTAGGCAGAGCCAGACTAAATTGACAGTCTATTGAACTCCTGGGTCCCAGAGTTTCCAATTAAAGGGGTGGTATGTTTAATTCCGTCAGTGTGGGGCAGGGCTTTATCAGATCTCTTCTTTGCCTGATTATAACCATCTCCCATGGCTTCCTGGTGCAATACGTGCTAAGCCTCTTCCTTCATCTCTGCTCTCTGTTCCCCTCTGTGTTTTTCTTCATATCTTTCTCGTTTCACCACCAACCAAGGCTTCGTATTGGTATAACATCCTTTGACCTGAAATGTTTATTTTTCCCTTTTCCTGAAAGTAACAGCAAGTATGCTTATGGGAAACATTTTAAATTGTTTAACATACCTTTTTTTTTATTTCTTGCAGATATTTCAAGGCTTGTTAGCTGTCTTCTACAACCTCGGAGATGGAGACTTCAACCTGACAATGCTCTCTCATCGCCTGGACAATGGCGAGTGGCACGAAGTTCATCTGGAGCGCCATGATAATGAGATGACTCTGAGTGTAGATGGTGGTGGTGGACGAAGGGAGGTCACAGGGTTGCCTGGACGCAGCCGGGAGATCATTATTGACCCCTCCTTGGTCATGCTGGGAAACTCGTTCCCAACTGGACACAACAAGAGCTTCCAAGGTAAAAGGGAAAAAAAAGAAAACCTTGGTTAAAACACAGTTATTTTGTTTTTGATGGCTTTGCTTTGATGCCGGGTTGCACTTAATTGTGTAAAATATTGACCTGCTGCTCCAGCAGCTTAAATCTATTTTATTAAGGACTTATTAGCTGCTCACTTTACATCTAATGGGACTCTAAATGAATGCTTTATTAAAGGAAGGAAAAACTTGAGGATGTTCTTTTTAGCTTATTTTTGTAAGCTAAATATAGTATACACTATATCACCAAAAGTATGTGGACACTTGACCGTCATACTCTTAGATGGTTCTTCCCCAAATTGTTCCCACAAAGCTGGAAGCACACAATTGTATAGGATGTATTTGTATACTGTAGCATTACAATTTCCTTTCACTGGAATTAATGGCTTCCAACATGACAATTTTCATTAAAAAATATATATCAGAAAACCTTCCCAAAAGAGAGGAGGTTATTATTACAGCAAATGGGGGATTAACTGTGGAATGGGGTGTTCAAAAAACACATCAGTGTGATGGTCAGGTCTCCACAAACTGTTGTGTGCTAAAAGTTCCTTATCAAAGTGATCGAGATCTAAGCCTTTTGCTAGTTAGATTTAGCTTCATTATGTAGATTTTCTGATCTTGCCTGGGTTATTTTAATACACAAAAACCCTTTCTATGCTAACAGTGTAGTCTTGAACCAGGATTAAATCAAAGTTTATATTTTAATCCAGTTGCGGCAAAGTGTAAATCATGATTTAAAATAGCAAGGATTGTATATAAGCCCCTGTTAAATCCTGGCTTTAGTTTTACTTTAATTTTATTCCTCTTTCTGTTGACACTCTGATTCACATTTCAGTTAAGGATTCATTCTAACTTTGCACAAACCTGAGGTGATTTACATTTCCGAAACTTGTACGTATTAGGCCCTGTCCACACGGCAACGGATTCAGGTGAATCTGATAAAATTGTTTATCATTTCGGCCTGGCGTCCACACGGCACCGGCGTTTTGGGTGCCCCAAAACGAAATCTTTTGAGAACGGGTTCCAGAGTGGAAAAATCTGGCAACGGCGCCGTTGCGAAGTCGTCTGGATGAGTAGAACGGATTTGTTTATGATGACGTCACAACCACATGACTGTCAGTGCTTCACGCCGGGTAGAAGTGTAACGAACTCGATGCGAGTTGTCAACAAATCCTATAACTTGGTTCATGAAACGCGCTTACAAAATATTTTCACTGTGAATATTTATTGTGTAATGGTGCAAAGAGAGAGAGAGAGAGAGAGAGAATAGCCCTTAGGGCAGAGTCTTTAGTCCAAACACTGCAGAAGCAGTACCAAACCGCGCACCGCCCGTGCGCTTTCCAAAAACAAAAACAATCCCGCCAGCAAACATAGGGGAAAAAAAAGGAGCGATCTCACCTCTTCAGATGTTGGTTTAAGTCCGACAATACATTCCTCAAAAAGGGCGTAGAAGAACAAAGTAATCCATCAACGTGTAGCATTCAATTTATTCCGGACCATTAAAGAATTCTGGAGGATATCAGAATGTTGGCGTACCGGCTTCCATCTACCCCCATTCATTCCTCTTTCCGCGTCTTTCATTTTACGCTACTGATTAATAATCAAAACTTTATGTGGCTGATGCTACAGAAGAAGGGGTTTATGCGCATGCGTCTACTTCTTCTATTGTTCTGGTGTCTCCGATGGGACCGTCTTACAGCGCACGTAGAGGTGTGGCATGTGTATTGCATCGTTTTCAGCAAGCGTTGCGTTGCCATATGAACCTGATATTTTACTGATCCATTGCCCATGTGGACGCGATATTTTAAAAAAAAAAAAATCTCGTTGCCGTTGTCGTGTGGATGTAGCCTTAGATGGATTACAGAAACGCAAAGACAGATTTAAAATAGTTTCCTGTCAATGTTGAAGTAAAAAAGTATTAAGAATGATTAATCTCAGGAGTAAGACTGATGCCGTTTTCTTGTCCAAGCTCGCAAATCCATTATGGGCTGTCAGAGTTAATCACAGGTAAAGATTTCAATCTGGAGGTTTGTGTTTTAATCACTGCTTTATTCAACCAGGTTAAAAATTGAGTGTTGTAACTGAACTCAAATGAAACAAATCCTCAAGAAATGGCTCCACAAATCCTTGATAAGCTTCAATTTAGTTTAATCAAATCCTTGATGGTGGAGCTCACCTCACCCTTAAGGCTTTTAAAATGAGACTATTTCTTTTGTAACCAAAATTATTTTGATTGACATTGTTAATATGGAGCAGGGTTTGAAAGTTTGAGTCAATTTTTTGAATCAGGTTAAGAAACAATAAAGTATTATTCATTTATCCATCCATTATCTGTAGCTTGTACAGGGTCGCAGGCAAGCTGGAGCCTATCCCAGCTGACTATGGGCGAGAGGCGGGGTACACCCTGGACAAGTCGCCGGGTCATTGCAGGGCTGACACACAGAGACAAATGACCATTCACACTCACATTCACACCTACGGTCAATTTAGAGCCACCAATTAGCCCAACCTGCATGTCTTTGGAGGAAACCAGAGCACCCGGAGGAAACCCATGCAGACACAGGGAGAACATGCAAACTCCACACAGAAAGGCCCCCTTCAGCCACTGGGCTCAAACCCAGAACCTTCTTGCTGTGATGTGACAGTGCTAACCACTGTGCCGCCCAATAAAGTGTCAATAAGAATAAATCAATAAAAATTTTTAAAAAGTTAGAGCCATTGTAGGTAAAAATAAATGTATGGCGCTGGGGAGGTAATACTCTGAGAAAAACAATCTAAATTCCTGAGATTAAAGTTGTAAATTTACAAGAAAAAATTCAAATATTCTCTAAGATTGTCATCATCATCATCATTATCTCTAGCCGCTTTATCCTGTTCTACAGGGTCGCAGGCAAGCTGGAGCCTATCCCAGCTGACTATGGGCGAAAGGCGGGGTACACCCTGGACAAGTCGCCAGGTCATCACAGGGCTGACACATAGACACAGACAACCATTCACACTCACATTCACACCTACGGTCAATTTAGAGTCACCAGTTAACCTAACCTGCATGTCTTTGGACTGTGGGGGAAACCGGAGCACCCGGAGGAAACCCACGCGGACACGGGGAGAACATCCAAACTCCACACAGAAGGGCCCTCGCCGGCCCCGGGGCTCGAACCCAGGACCTTCTTGCTGTGAGGCGACAGCGCTAACCACTACACCACCGTGCCGCCCCTCTCTAAGATTGTAAAGTCACAAATTTACAAGAAAAAAGTCACAAATTTACAACGATCAAAACTCAAGAAAATAGTGGGGGTTGTTGTTGTTGTTGTTTGTTTGCTTGCTTTGTCAGGGTTCTTTTTGGGGTGCTTTTTTTTTTCTCTCACCAGTGAAGTACACTGACTACAAAGACCCTCAACCATTTCAAAGTAACAGCGATTTGGGCAAGTGAGAAGAATCCCCACACTGAAAGTAACAGGAAACTGTTCTTGCACAATAATTATACATTTATAAAGAGCTAAGGCAAAAACAAAAAGGACACAGATAAACATAACAATGTAGTTTATATATTCATCTCCTTTTACTTCCAGGAAGTGCAACAATCCCATGCTTTCCGGCTGCAGCACATTCTGGGAAATGTAGCTGAAAATCTCTTATAGCTTTATTCTTTTATATTGCATGACCAAGGAGGAAAGACTGCATTTCCTTTACGGTATCAGTCAAAAGTTTGTACACCCCTACTCATTCATAGGTTTTTCCTTATTTTGACTATTTTCTACATTGGAGAACAATATTGAAGAAATCAAAACTATGAAATAACACACTGAACATATAGGGAATTATGTGGGAAACAAAAGTGTTTAAAACATAAATGTTTCATATTTTAGATCAGGGGTTTTCAAAGTGTGGGAGAGTCAGCCCCCGCTCGGAGAGCAAATAAACAACAGCACGCACATTTTTATTTTTTTATTTTTCACATTTTAAACATCTGTGCTTTTTAAAACATCTTGTTTTACACATTTTAAACATCTCATAGCATCATTAGCTAGCACCTCTTGGCAGACAACACACTGTGGCAGTGGAGCATCTTCAGATCCAGTCCATGAAAATCCAAACTTTAAATAATCGTGGTCATACTTCCTTCTTTTTTCAGTCCCCCAGGATTCTGCGGGCCTTTTTTGTGATTGTTGCGGGCTAAAATGTCTGATGTTGCGGGGGTTTCCAAAAAATTGCGATGAAAGTTGCGGTGTTTTTTAGGTTTTTGTTGCGATTACATTGCGGGAGGAAGTGAAAGTTGCGAGAAATTGTTGCGATTTTCTCTTTTTGTGATTAAAATTGAGTGATATGTTAAATATTAAGTTATTACCGAAAAACTATTGATTAAAAAAACAAAGACACTGAGAAATGGTCCTATAAACAACTTTACCAATATAAAAGATTACCAGGACTACAAAAACGCAGAAAAATAGGCTTTACTTATCCAAATGCTCCTGTTGGTTCAAAAGTTAACACAACATGAAGTTACCTTCAAATATAATATAAATGATTCAGCTTTCATGTAAGAAAATAAAACTATTAATACTAGTGCTGTGTGCAGGCAGTCTCTCCTGAAGACTAAATTAAACAATAATTATAAACTAATAAAATAAATGGCTCAGGTTTCATAGAAGAAAAAAAAACAATTTGAACAGAATCTCACAGTATGATGCTGAAGCTGCCTAAACAATGGAAAATAAAATATCATTTTGGCAAAAATGTTGGCATCCATTAATTTTTTGTATTAAGTAAAAAAATAATGTAAAGTGCACACAGTCCTTCACTGTAAACATAACACACTTTCAGTAACAGAATTTAAGCCTACAGAAACACTGACTCGCACATCATGCAATGTTGCCAGATACTGCTGACGTTTTCCAGCCCAAAATATGTTCAAAACCCGCCAAAATGCACTTGAAACCGTCCAATCTGGCAACACTGCGCGAATGCTGCTTCTCTTGAACGTATACACGGAAGTAAGGCGGAAGGTAGTTTGTCGACGTCACCTCAAGACGACGCCAACGATTGGTCAAATTTGCGGGAAGGTTGCGGTGATTGGATATAATTGCAACACCGCCCTGAATTCGCGGGGATTGGTTGAATTTGCGTTGAAGTTGCAAATCGCAACATCCTGGAGGCTCTGTTTTTTTGCTTGGCCCAGACTCTGTCTCCTCACTCACTGTAGCTTTAGGTACTAAAAATCTATCCATTTCCTCACGTTGCGCCCCCCCCGAAGAACTCTGGCGCCCCCCAGGGGAGGCGCACCCCACACTTTGAAAAGCCCTGTTTTAGATTCTTCAGCGTAGCCACCTTGATGACTTTTTGTACATTATTGGCATTATCTGAACCAGCTTCATGAGGAAGTCACCTGGAATGCTTTTCAATTAACAGGTGCCTCGTCAAAAGTTAATTGGTGTAATTTCTTGCCTTCTTAATGCTTTTGAGATCAAACAGTAAATAGTTAATAATAAAAGCACAGTAAATAGCCCTGTTCCACAACTGTAGTAATCCATATTATGTCAAGAACCAATCAGCTAAATAAAGAGAAACGGCATCCATCATTACTTTAAGAAGAAGAAGCCGCCGCCGCCTTTATTTGTCACATGCACACTCGAGCACAGTGAAATTTATCCTCTGCATTTCACCCATCTGAAGCAGTGAACACACGCGCACACACCCAGAGCAGTGGGCAGCCATACTACAGCACCCGGGGAGCAGTCAGGGGTTCGGTACCTTGCTCAAGGGCACTTCAGCCCAAGGCCGCCCCATGTTAACCTAATTGCCAAAAGACGACGAGAAAGGTGGCTCTTGAACATTTTGCTGTGATGGAAGGCAGCCAAGTTGAAGAATGCTCAAGTTTGCACTGATTGCTTAGTGAAACGTTTGTAAATTCCTTTGATTTATTTCGTTTGGATTCGCAAATCACCGTTCTCGCCATTTTCTGTTATTTCCTGATGTTTTGAAGTTCAGGAGATGCTTAAATCCTTAGTGACTTTTAATTATATAAAAAAAAATAAAGACAAACCATTGAATTAGAAAGTGTGTACAAACTTTTGAATGGTACTGTAACTCTCAGCTTAGCCGCAATGTCTGTGGTGTGACATGGATCTTACCTTGAAAAGTGAAGCAGTGTGGATCCTTGACTTACACACACACACACACACACACAAAAAAAAAAAAACTATTTTCCAGAGTTTTGTTTCTCATAAATTGGTGACTTTTTTTTCTTATAAATGTGACACAATGTCAAAGAATATCCGTGTTTTTGTTCTGGTACATTTATGACTTTAATCTCAATGGTTATTTTCTCTGAATATTACACACACACACACACACACACACACACCAGCTCTGTACTTTTTCTTTCTTTGTTTTTTTTAACCTACAATAGCCCTAATACACCATCATAGAATGAGGGCAGCTTTTCTGAGAAATATAATGTCTAAATTTATTAAATTATCTTGTTTTTTTTTTCCACTTCAGCAGTTATGAAAACAGTTCTACAGTTCTTGATCGTGGACATTTTTCTCCAGTCTACTACTAGTGCAATGCATGGGACATATGTAAGGTTGGATTGTTTCCAGTTTCCACATTTATATGAGTTATTAATTAGGATTAAAACATAGAGACTTCTGTATCCTGCTCTGATGGGAGCGAAAAAAAAATATTTTGGCTAATAAAAGGAAAAATCTCAGTTTCAAATCTTTAATAGCCCAAAACATAATACATGTACATTCTGCGTATATACGGTGTTCATTCATTTTGTTAATTGCTCATTATAAATGTATAAATGAACAAGATGTGACTAGATATGACAGTGTTTTGATAGGTTATATTATTGTTATCATATGTACGCACAAATTCAATTTGATCAGATATCAGACTATTAGTATTAACTCTTAACAACTAATGCCTGGTGTTTGCTCAGTTATATCTTTTCTAAAAGTATTAGGAACAACAAAGCATAACAAAGTCAATCTTCAGACCTTTTTTTTTACATTCTATTGGCAAAGAATTAGGGCATCTTTCCTGAGAAATATAATTTCACTAAACTTTTTTTTTTCTTTTCAAACTGCTGAAGTGAAAGCTAGTGGACATTTTACTCTTTTCTGAACTCGGGCTGCTCAGCGTTGGACTTCTCTGGCATTGTGTTACAAAGAATCAGCAACATATTACTGTATAAAATCATACTTTAATCCTTCTCTGTCTGATTACACTATATTGTATTAGCAGTAATGAAAGATTTATTAGTGATGATTAATTCATAATAGGCTTAAATGAAAGCTTCAGTGGAAGAGCAAATGTGTGGACGTGCTGAACACCTGGCAGGAAACAGATGAGGTTAGGAGAGATGAAAAGATTTATGATAAGAAACACAGAATGGAAGGAAATGATGACCGGAAGACAAGTGCTCCTCCAAGCCTGGACTATCCTTATGCAGAAATAGTCACTCTGTCTGTCTGTCTGTCTGTCTGTCTGTCTAAGTGAACATTTAAAGCATCTTTCTCAAAATATTCGGGCATGTGTGTATATGTGACTATATGTCAAAGTGTGTGTGTGGTGTCTGAGATCACTAATGAAGATTAATACAGTGGTTAGCAATCCAGCTTTGTTTCTGTCTAGACATTATTTAAATTCCAGAACACTGCTGTAGATTTCTCTCTCTCTCTCTCTCTCTCTTTTTAATCAATGCAAGAATATTGAGGAGGATGAGGAGGCGTGTTGGATTTTTTTTTTTTCCTCAGTGATCATTTTTCATGGCGATGAGTCACCAAATACCATGGATATAATTTATATATTTATATTTCATAGAAAAGTTTATTACGAATTACACTTTGTCTTTCCAACACCTTTCCGTCATGACATCATACTATAACCTTGAAACACACATTCTTACTTGCATGTGTTATCCTGGTATCTGCTACATCCCATAATCATAATAGATAATGTTCTGGCGTGGGTTTCCTGAAAGCCTCTTAAGGCTGAAAGCATCTTAAAGTGCCTCTTAAGATCTATCCAGGTTGTGGCTCTGAACTGAGTAAAATAGTACGAGTTAATTTCAAGACACATTGAATAGAGTTAAATGCCAAAATAAAGTCAAACACCAGATAAATGAAGCTGTTGTAAAAAGCAGTTTTAGAACTGTGTTGGAATGTGTGAAAAATCATTACCTTACCCATTGTGATGTTTTGATCACTTGACCTGATGGGATTAAGAGTTGGCAGTGGGAGGGGTTTTCACTCTTCTCATTGAATGGAATGGAAATTTTTACCCTTCTCACTGAATACCCCTCCCACTGCCAACCCTTTATCCCAAAACAATAGGGCATAATTTTTTTTTTTTTTGATGGTTGGTTAATTGTCCAAATCAATGGAGCAGATTTAAGTTTTTGTGCTTGATACATTCCTAAAACTGAACAGAATTACTTCAAGTAATCAAAACGGTTCGTCGCAATGGGTTAGGTCATGTTTTTTTCACACAACACAACACAGTTCTAAAACTGTGGGGGGTTTTGGGGTTTTTTTTTTTACATCTTCATTTGTCTGTTATATTTTTAAAGTATAATCATAACATACATACTACATAGATTATTATTGGAGCTGAACTTGTGCTGAATACAAAAAAAGGCATATGACTTGGAAAATACTGCTTAGATTCGTTGAAATTGACAACAAAATCAGATCATGCCAAAATCATTAGAGTCCCAGAAAATACCCTACATACACACACACAAAATGTTACAGGCACAGAAACGTGTCCTGTTCATGACACTAAATTAGATAATCACTTGCCTAATGGAGTTAATTAAAAAAAAAAACGCTTGGAATAAAAAAAATGTATTTTCCAAAAATGTAAAATAGTTTCAGTTACTAATTACCACATTTATATATGTAATGCTTAACAACGATATGATATATTAACATACTTTAAAGGAGAACTGAAGTCATTTTTAAACTTGCTTTATTTCTTAATTAACTTGTTATTCAATTACGTTTTCAGTTTTCGTAACCTTATATCATGACTCGTATTGGCAACTGATTGCAATTAAATATTATACTTATCGGCCTATTCGGATTTTAGCCATGTTGAATTTAGTTAATTTGGTCCACGGCAGGCGTCGCTTATCCGCGCGATCTTCACGAGACTTGTGCTAGACTTTGAAACGTGACGTGTCAGCCAGGTGTCAGTGCCGCCATTTTGAAAACTGTTTTCCAAACAAAATATTGCACAAAAACGAGTTTAAATGACGATTACTGCCTACTTTTTTCAAACTTTCCTGATTGCTATCAAAACAAACAAAACTTCCGGCTTGATTACGTCAGCATTCGAAAGAGGGCGCCCGCGTCTTTTGACAACGTTAGCAGATGTTTGTCGCTTTAATTTCCGCTGTACATTTTATTACCATCCTACGATGTCTCGCACAAATCTCAATGAATCTCATTTATGGCCATCGCTTTGACACATGAGCTGATATATTACATAGCATATTTCAAACACTTGCTATAGCAGTGACAAAATAGCTGTCAAAAATGCATTCCTATATTTAATAAAATGAGATAAATAGAATTTTGATGATAAAAAATTTTCCTTCAGTTCTCCTTTAAGCACTTTATATTTTATTGGATTTTGATTAAAAACCAATGCCATGTGACCTCATCAACTGGATTTAGCAACTACTCATGCCTTCAGTAACTACAGTATAAAGGCCTTGAGCAAATACGAATGCTTATATCAAGGATGCGCACTGCAAAGATGCTCTTCGTAAAGTTGCTCCTCATAGACCTTCTTACAAGTGAGTTCGGGAAAACCATGTACAGAGACAACGTTCGTTGCTTAAGAGTCTTTAAACCCACTTTTTAGCCCTAAAATGCAACGTTATTGTGAAACCTACCCCTGATCCTACAATTTAAAAAAGTCACTGAACACAATTTTTTTTGTGTCATGAAATATAAGAGTCAACCAGGTTGCAGTAAACAAATGCAGTGCAGGCGAAATGCTGCTTCTCTTCTGTTAAACAGTTTGCCAATGGAGTGGGTGGGATGTGTGTAAAGGTGGAATGTTACTAATTTGCATATTCATAGAATTACAAGTTCTTAATTTGGATTAAAATATGAGGACTTCTGTATCCTGCTCTGATGTCTAATGACTTTATTGTATCTTAAGGGGAAAAAATATATTAAAAAACATGTTTTGGCTGACCAAAGGAGAATCTCAATCTCAGATCTTTAATAGCCCAAGACATAATACATGTCCATCCTGTGTATCTACTGTCTGTTCATTCATTTTGTTAATTCCTTATTATTAATGTGCATGTGAACAAGACATGACTAGATGACCAGTGCCTTTATAAATTATATTCATGATGTTCTGCAGAAGATCAAAACTTCCAATAGTTGTCCACTGCAGATAACCATCCATCCATTATCCATAACCACTTACAGTGGGGCAAAAAAGTATTTAGTCAGCCACCAATTGTGCAAGTTCTCCCACTTAAAAAGATGAGAGAGGCCTGTAATTTTCATCATAGGTATACCTCAACTATGAGAGAAAGAATGTGGGGAAAGAATCCAGGAAATCACATTGTAGGATTTTTAATGAATTAATTGGTAAATTCCTCGGTAAAATAAGTATTTGGTCACCTACAAACAAGCAAGATTTCTGGCTCTCACAGACCTGTAACTTCTTTAAGAGGCTCCTCTGTCCTCCACTCGTTACCTGTATTAATGGCACCTGTTTGAACTCGTTATCAGTATAAAAGACACCTGTCCACAACCTCAAACAGTCACACTCCAAACTCCACTATGGCCAAGACCAAAGAGGTGTCAAAGGACACCAGAAACAAAATTGTAGACCTGCACCAGGCTGGGAAGACTGAATCTGCAATAGGTAAGCAGCTTGGTGTGAAGAAATCAACTGTGGGAGCAATTTTTAGAAAATGGAAGACATACAAGACCACTGATAATCTCCCTCGATCTGGGGCTCCACGCAAGATCTCACCCCGTGGGGTCAAAATGATCACAAGAACGGTGAGCAAAAATCCCAGAACCACACGGGGGGACCTAGTGAATGACCTGCAGAGAGCTGGGACCAAAGTAACAAATGGCCCTTTTCCACTACCCTTTTTCAGCTCACTTCAGCTCGCTTCAGCTCACTTCAGCCCGACATGGCTCGCATTTCGACTACCTCAGAACAGCATGACTCGGCTCGCTTCAGCCCTGCTTAGCACCCAAAACTCGCACGGTTTTGGAGTGGGGCTGAAGCGAGCCAAACCGAGCTGAGTGAGGCTGGGGGCGTGAGCAGACACTCCCCTGTGCACTGATTGGTGAGGAGGAGTGTCCTCACATGCCCACACACGCCCCGCGAGCACGCTGGGATCTGTAAACACTGCAAACCCGGAAGAAGAATAATTACGAATTACGAGAATTTCTGAAGCCTTATGCGCCTCGCCTCATCTATACACTCTTGCCAGTATCTGTTGGTGTTGTTGGTGACAACAAGCCACAGAACCAAGACCAGCAACACTAACGACTCCATGTCCTCCATGTTTATTGTTTACTATCCGGGTCGTGAGACTACCACTTAAAAGATCACTGATGTCACTGTTTGCGCCGCTTAACGACATCACGTGACGTCCACCCACTTTCGCTAACTCCACCCAATGTGTCCACCCACTTCCAGCCAGCACGGTTCAGCGCGGTTGTAGTTGAAATGCAACTCCAACAGCCCCACTCAGCTCAACTCAGCCCAACTCAGCACGGCACGGCTCAGCCCGACTCAGCCACGTTTGTAGTGGAAAAGCGGCAAAAGGCTACCATCAGTAACACACTACGCCGCCAGGGACTCAAATCCTGCAGTGCCAGACGTGTCTCCCTGCTTAAGCCAGTACATGTCCAGGCCCGTCTGAAGTTTGCTAGAGAGCATTTGGATGATCCAGAAGAGGATTGGGAGAATGTCATATGGTTTTTCTGCAAAGGGACCAGGACGACTGAGCCGTGTAAAGGAAAGAATGAATGGGGCCATGTATCGTGAGATTTTGAGTGAAAACCTCCTTCCATCAGCAAGGGCATTGAAGATGAAACGTGGCTGGGTCTTTCAGCATGACAATGATCCCAAACACACCGCCCCAGCAACGAAGGAGTGGCTTCGTAAGAAGCATTTCAAGGTCCTGGAGTGGCCTAGTCAGTCTCCAGATCTCAACCCCATAGAAAATCTTTGGAGGGAGTTGAAAGTCCGTGTTGCCCAGCGACAACCCCAAAACATCACTGCTCTAGAGGAGATCTGCATGGAGGAATGGGCCAAAATACCAGCAACAGTGTGTGAAAACCTTGTGAAGACTTACAGAAAACGTTTGACCGCTGTCGTTGCCAACAAAGGGTATATAACAAAGTATTGAGATGAACTTTTGTTATTAACCAAATACTTATTTTCCACCATAATTTGCAAATAAATTCTTTAAAAATCAGACAATGTGATTTTCTGGATTTTTTTTTTCTCATTTTGTCTCTCATAGTTGAGGTATACCTATGATGAAAATTACAGGCCTCTCTCATCTTTTTAAGTGGGAGAACTTGCACAATTGGTGACTGACTAAATACTTTTTTTGCCCCACTGTATCCTGTGCAGGGTCACGGGCAAGCTGGAGCCTATCCCAGCTGACTAGGAGCGAGAGGCGGGGTACACCCTCGACAAGTCGCCAGGTCATCGCAGGGCTGACACATAGAGACAAACAACCATTCACATTCACACCTACGGTCAATTCAGAGCCATCAATTAGCCTAACCTGCATGTCTTTGGACTGTGGGGGAAACCGGAGCACCCGGAGGAAACCCACACAGACACGGGGAGAACATGCAAACTCCACACAGAAAGGCCCTCATCCGCCACTGGACTTGAACCCAGAACCTTCTTGCTGTGAGGTGACAGTGCTAACCACTACACCACCGTGCCACCACACGGTGCAACTTTAATTATTTATAAATGTGTATAGTTTTGTTTTGTTTTTAGCTGATAAAACTAGGCAATTGAATATTGCCAAAATATCACCTGCTCACTGGAGTTTTTTTTTCTTTGTTTGGTTGTTTTCCACAACATTCTGTTTAAGCTTTATACACTGTCGTGCATGAAAAATCCCCAGTGATCAGCAGGTCCTGAAATAATCAATCCAGCCTGTGCCACAGTTAAATTCCGTGACTTCACATTTCCCCCATCCTGATGTTTAACATCAACATTAACTGATGTTCTTGACCTGTATCTGCATGATATTTTGCACTGCTCTGCTACATGATTGACTGATTGGAGATGTGGGTATTCCTAATAAAGTGGCCACTGTGTGTGTGTGTGTGTGTGTGTGTGTGTGTGTGTGTATAGTGTGTATATTCCCATTTTAACGATTAACACCTAATTTTATTCACAGTTACTACCATCGTCTGTGTCTCGTGTTTTTATTCCTGCTCCTGTTTTTAGTAATTAAGAAACTTGTGATGATGTAATCATGTGTTATCTAATGTAATCTTGGAAAATTGTCTTTCTTCATCGTTAATAAAATACAAAAAAAAAGTGTTCTGTATAAAGAGAGCACACTTCTTGTCATTTTTGGCAAAGATTTTCTCTTGTTCTAGCAGCCTTTACTAATATATTTGGAGAAAATCGTTCAGGTCTCTGTGGTGCTCCAGGTTCTGTAAAAGCAAATGATGTGGTGCACCAACATCCAGCCAATGAGGAAAAATTGGCAGCTCAATCCAGATAATACCAGCATTTACACTAACATTCAGACTTTCTAGCCAAGACAGCGTAGCGTGTGTATGTATTTTGGACCATGGTTTTGAAGTGAATACTGAAAGAAGGTGCTGTCATTTGTTTGAATGTTGAGTTTCAGCGAGCTTCTACCAAGATCAAGGATTTAAAATACTGCTGAATAGTTGCTCAGCTTTTCTCTGCATCTGTTCCAGGTTGCATGCGCGACTTGAGGCTAAACGGCCGCGCAATGCCTTTGGATGCTCAGCCCAAAGATGGTGTTTTAGTGCTTAGCACTGTGGGAGTGACACTGGGCTGCTCGTCAGACTCCTGCAGGAGGAATCAATGTAGCCCTCCGTTCACCTGCGTCGACCTGTGGAGGATCCATGAGTGCAGGTACACACTGACAGTCGGCAGAAGTGCATGCCAGACACTTCAACAGTGTCGGTTGTCATTCCCAAGCAACAAATTAGTCTCTTGTTGGTATGAAATGACCCACATTTTTTTTTTGTTCATGTGAAAAAAATCTAGTATGTATGAAGTGAACATTGTGCATGGTTTTTACAGATAATGTGTATGATGAATTATACCGTCTTTGTATGCTTCATGTAATGTTTGTAGTTTTAAATTATATTTTACAGTTTAAAATGTATATGCCTTTTATATGTAAATCCACACAAACATGTATGTTTTTGTTTGAATTGTGGATGTATCGTAAAGGTATTCTATGATGGCTCTCTATGTTTTTTATATGTCAACCTACTGAAAAAGACAGGTTTATTGTATGACTTCTTTAGGTTTATAGATGTTTTTATATGTCGATCAATTACTATAAATGTAAAAATAGAAGAGGTTTTTTTGTATGAATTGTTCAGGTTTATCTATGTTTTTAAAATGTCAACCAATTACTGTCAATGTAATGTTGACATATAAAAAACATAGAGAGCCATCATAGAATACCTTTACGATACATCCACAATTCAAACAAAAACATACATGTTTGTGTGGATTTACATATAAAAGGCATATGAGTGATTCCACGCTTATGGGTACTGAAATGGGGACATGAACTTATTCACTTAAAACCATTTCTTTTCTTACCATCAGGTCACAAAACATGTAATCTTTAATGAATGATATGTTAAAAGATAACTTTAATTTTCTGAGATGTAATAAAAACATATTTATATGCCAAAGTCAAGCCTATGAGTTCCAAAATGATGTCTGTTACATTACTTCTGTTACGATTGTCCATCTCGCGTCTGTTACAAATTAATTACAATCTAGCTATATACCATCTCATCTCATCTCATCTCATTATCTCTAGCCGCTTTATCCTGTTCTACAGGGTCGCAGGCAAGCTGGAGCCTATCCCAGCTGACTACGGGCGAAAGGCGGGGTACACCCTGGACAAGTCGCCAGGTCATCACAGGGCTGACACATAGACACAGACAACCATTCACACTCACATTCACACCTACGGTCAATTTAGAGTCACCAGTTAACCTAACCTGCATGTCTTTGGACTGTGGGGGAAACCGGAGCACCCGGAGGAAACCCACGCGGACACGGGGAGAACATGCAAACTCCGCACAGAAAGGCCCTCGCCGGCCACGGGGCTCGAACCCAGGACCTTCTTGCTGTGAGGCGACAGCGCTAACCACTACACCACCGTGCCGCCCGCTATATACCATGTTAATCTTATTGAAAGAATGTGCATGTTTATTCTACTACACATGTTTATTAATTATATTTGCTAAAACATCACCTTCCTATGTTTCAAAAAGTAATTCTACATTGTTAAAATTGAGAATCTATATGTCCACAACACTTCTGTTACGTTCTGACTTTGGCATATAAATATGTTTTTATTACATCTCAGAAAATTAAAGTTATCTTTTAACATATCATTCATTAAAGATTACATGTTTTGTGACCTGATGGTAAAAAAAAAGAAATGGTTTTAGGTGAATTTTTAAAAATAAGTTCATGTCCCCATTTCAGTACCCATAAGCGTGGAATCACTCATATACATTTTAAACTGTAAAATATAATTTAAAACTACAAACAATACATGAAGCATACAAAGACGGTGTAATTCATCATACACATTATCTGTAAAAAACATGCACAATGTTCACTTCATACATACTAGATTTTCATAAAAAATTTGTATGAGGAAAATGCAAAATGGGCCACTTTCAGGAGTAAATCATACATGGCATATATATTTATTTATAAATCCTTATAAGGATTTATCCTTATATTTATAAGGATTTACTACTAAGACAGTGGTAAATTCTTATAAGTTCTTTACTGGTTTTTTTTCGTCTGGGTAGTAACTACATATCTTTTATGAACTTAACTAATTAACCACAAAATAAATAATGCACTAATCAGTGTTAAGCTTTGTAATAGTTTCACGGCCAGATTAGCAAAACCAGCGAAATGTACAAGCTATGTAAACTCAACAGAGGCACTAATGGTCTTTACTGCTAACTTCTGAAGTTTATTTTCCTCCATAATGTCTCATTTAATGTAAGCTCGGGTATGACAGGATAAGATAAAACCACAGTTACAAGTTTTTCTTCCATTTTCAAGAGAAAATGGAAACTAATTACATGTAAGAACTGAACATTTCTGAGAAACATTGAACCCCATGCACCGCAGGATTGCCTCAGGAATCGTTCCAGTCAACCATTTGGATTTGTCACTTTTCTGTGTCATACCGAATATGAAAAGAACTGAAAATCTGAATTCAAAGGTTACTTGTCATGCTGTCGCTTTCTCACTTTTCTCGGTTACTAAAATCACAGCTCCGTGTCATTCTTGTACCGTACGGAGAAAATAAACGGTCCTATGGTGCTTTGTTGCTTGCTAGGCTGAACCTAGGATAAGTGCAATCGAAAGTTCGGTTTCATCTATAGACCCTGAATTGAAACTCCTCCACTGTTGTGTTTCGTGTTAACGATAATCGTACATGGAAAAAGGTGACACCACACCACAGCCTCCAGAAAACTCCTACCGTCTTAGGAGTATGTGAAAGGATTTTATTAGTGTTATTTTTATATACAATAGCAGTCAAAAGTTTGGACACCTTCTAATTCAGTGTCTTTATTTTTTATCAGTTAAGACACGTCATGTCTTAAAGTAATGAGGGATGCCGTTTCTCTTTGCTTAGTTGAGCGGTTCTTGACATAATATGGATTACTACAGTTGTCGAATAGGTGTTTTTTTTATTATTTACTATTTACTGTTTGATTTCAAACGCATTAAGAAGGCAAGAAAGTTCAAGTTTCAAGTTCAAGTTTTGTTGATCACATATAAGTACAAGTAAAAAAAAAGTGTACTAATTAACAAGTTAGTTGCAAATTTGAATTTCCCTCCGGGGATTAAAGTGATTCTGATTCTGCCTCTGAGTTTACATGGCTTGTCCTGAAAAGCCTTCCAGGTGACTACATCATGAAGCTGGTTAAGATAATGCCAATAGTGTGCAAAGCGTCATTAAGGTAAATGCTGGCTACTTTAAATAATCTAAAATATGAAACAATTTGAGGTTTATTTAACACTTTTTAATTAATTAATTAATTAATCTCATCTCATCTCATTATCTCTAGCCGCTTTATCCTTCTACAGGGTCGCAGGCAAGCTGGAGCCTATCCCAGCTGACTACAGGCGAAAGGCGGGGTACACCCTGGACAAGTCGCCAGGTCATCACAGGGCTGACACATAGACACAGACAACCATTCACACTCACATTCACACCTACGGTCAATTTAGAGTCACCAGTTAACCTAACCTGCATGTCTTTGGACTGTGGGGGAAACCGGAGCACCCGGAGGAAACCCACGCGGACACGGGGAGAACATGCAAACTCCACACAGAAAGGCCCTCGCCGGCCCCGGGGCTCGAACCCAGGACCTTCTTGCTGTGAGGCGACAGCGCTAACCACTACACCACTGTGCCGCCCTAATTAATTAATGTTTAACACAATTCCATAGATGTTCCATATGTTATTTCATAGTATTGATGTCTTCAGTATTGTTCTGCAATGTAGAAAATAGTCCAAATAAAGAAAAACCTATGAATGAGTCGGGGTGTACAAACTTTTGACTGGTACTGTACAGTTATTAATATCACATGTGATAGGAATTGGACACAGACACTCAACCAAGGGTTGGATAGTTGTTTATTAGGAATGCACTAAATGGCACATAGAATTTTGCATCCTCTTTCTCTCGTGTTTTTTTTTCTGCCTTTTTACTAACTTACACACACACACACATATATATATTCTTGTACTTTATGGGGACACTCGTTGACACATTGAATCCCCTAGGCCCTTATCCTAACCTTAACCATCACAACTTAAAGCCTAACTCCAACCCGCAACCTAACCTCAACCTAATTCTAACCTGAAACCAAAACCTAAGTCTTAACTCTCAAACAGCCTTTTGAAAAAGTGAGGACCAACCAAAACGTCCTCGCTTCCCAAAAACGTCCTAATTCTGTTGATTAAAAACATATTCCAGTCCTCAATACGTAGCAAGTACACACACACACACACACACCATGCGCCTTCTCCTATGACTTAAGAGTTTGTGTGTGTGTGTAGGTGGGTGCTTGTGTATTCATGTGTATCTGTATTGCATGTGTGTTTGAGGGGGTTAGAAGGGGGCTATTTTCTTATCTGCTGGAATTCCTTTTTTCTTATTCTCCCACTTATCAGCTCAGCGGGCGCCGCAGTCCAGCAAGGAGCAATTCATACAAATTGTGTGTGTGTGTGTCAGTAGATGTGTAGTTTAAAGAAGCAGAAGCATAACCGTATTTAGCCATGCATTCAGCCGAAATCTTTTCACATTTTTACTGCTCCATCTGCTTCATAGAGATTATACGAGTGTGTTTGAGGGTCCCATATCTGGACATTCAGTACAGTCTGACAATTAGATACAGTGAGAAGATTTATAGAGTCCTTTGCTCTGGCTTGTCATTATAATTTATATGCAGATCAAAACCTTGTATTTGTTTATGGATAGAATATTTTTTCACTGAAGACATCTGGTATGTTCTTTTAACATTTCCCAGTTTGTTATGTAAGGAATAAAACATGACAGGGTGTGCTGCTATAGGGAAATGATCAACAGCGGGTCGATCTGAAGAGAAGTTACGGTTAAGACTGAAAAGTTGATCATTTTGTTTTGTTGATAAAGGTGTGTCATTCCTCTCATACCACGGCAGATTGTCAACAATGTGTTGTACACTTTATCTATTTATAGTTATGTTACACAGAACTGATATTGGAGAAGTCTTCTATAAATCCTAAATAACCTCCTCAGAAAACTTCACCATATCAACAAATTACATTCGGTTTTTTATTGGTTTATATGGAGTGTCTACAGTCAAAAAAAGTCAAAGTCCTTCCCACGCCTTACAGTACCTGGTATTCCTAGGCAGTCTCCCACTCAAGTACTAACCAGGCCCAACCTGTATATGGCGCATCGGGCGGCGCTGATCTCCATAGCCCTCGGCCTCTCGCCTATTACATAGCTAGGGTTACAGTGGGGGGCTAGTCCTCTGGTAACCACGAGAGTTTAACTCCCCATATGCACATCTGTATTGCAGCATGCCTTGCCAGATGGCGGTAGGTACCATTTTTATGATGGTCTTTGGTATGACCCAACCGTGAATAGAACTCACGATCTCCCGATCAAGAGGCAGACACGCTACCACTAGGCCACATAGTGTCTACAGTACAAGTCCCTATTTAAGTTGTTATTAGCTCATCTGGCTGACAGGCCATTATGTGTTGTCTGTCCGGCATCCGTCCGGCGTCATCCACGTTTCACGAAAATCGCTTCTTCTCTCTCAATTCTTCACCGATTTTTATTCTTTTTGGCAGGAAGGTAGGTCTGCCTGAAGTGCATATAGCTTCTACCCAAATTTGCATAATTGCAATTAATAATGAAGATATGGAGTAATTAAGCCCTAATGAGCAGTTTCCACACACATTGCTTCTTCTCCCTCAATTCACCAATTTTGATTCCTCCTGGCATGAAGGTAGGGGTACCTAGGGTGAATATAACTTCTACCCATATTTGCTTAATTACAATTATTAATGAAGTTATGGACTAATTAAAGCCTTAATGAGCAGTTCAGCAAAATGCGCTGCTTCTTGGTCAATTCCTCACCATTTTGGATTCTTTCTGGCAAATAGGTCGGTATTCCTAGGGTGTAGATAGCATCTATATATAGCTAGTATATAGTATATATAGCTTGTAACATTTATAACGTAAGTTAGCCCACTTTAGATCGTTCCTTCTGGACTGGACAGGGCCGGAGTGAGCTACGCCATCATCGACGGTCTCGTTATAGAAATAGTACCAGATTAGAATGAACACATTAAGAGAAACCTGTTATTTGACTTATAGCCGGCACTAGTTTAAGAGCTGCTGAGAGAAAATTAATCAACACCTTTTGACTAATCAGATCCAATAATTCGACGATGCACTAGTATCATAAAATAACAAGACATATATTATTTAGGCGGCACGGTGGTGTAGTGGTTAGCGCTGTCGCCTCACAGCAAGAAGGTCCGGGTTCGAGCCCTGTGGCCGGCGAGGGCCTTTCTGTGCGGAGTTTGCATGTTCTCCCCATGTCCGCGTGGGTTTCCTCCGGGTGCTCTGGTTTCCCCCACAGTCCAAAGACATGCAGGTTAGGTTAACTGGTGACTCTAAATTGACCGTAGGTGTGAATGTGAGTGTGAATGGTTGTCTGTGTCTATGTGTCAGCCCTGTGATGACCTGGCGACTTGTCCAGGGTGTACCCCGCCTTTCGCCTGTAGTCAGCTGGGATAGGCTCCAGCTTGCCTGCGACCCTGTAGAACAGGATAAAGCAGCTAGAGATAATGAGATGAGAGATATTATTTGGTAAATCTGTAAATTATTTCTGTAAACAAGCATTTCTATCTGATCTGTGTAAATCTAAGCACATTTTCACCCCTCTACTGTACAGTACTAATATAATCATTAATTGTGTAATCCCTGTCCATCTGTACATTTTTGTCTCTTCCAATCCTAGGTGTCCACCGGGTCACATGGTCAAGGCCAACGCTACAGGCAAATTCTGCGTGTACACACTGTGTGCCAGCCGGCCGTGCCATCGGGGCACCTGCGTGGCCCAGTCGCCCTCCAAATTCACATGCGAGTGCCCAGAAGGCTACAGGGGGCGCCACTGCGAGGTCACACTGGCCATTTATCATGACGACGTGGGCCTGAGCTTCAGATCACTCTTTGCCATATGCATCTGCTTCATGGCACTATTAGGTAGCTATGACCATCGTGTCTTTTCTCAACTTTTCTGTGGTGAATTTCTCTTTGCCTCTGATTCTCTCTCTCTCTCTCTCTCTCTCTCTCTCTCTCTGCTTTGCATTACTTAAAGTGTAATGCAATACCCAGTGAGCACAGAAGCACAGAGACATTAGTCAAAGAGGTTTTCGTTTTGTTTTTTTTTTTGTTTTAATCTCAGTATGTCAACATTGATTCAATACGATTAAGTAGACGGCATTTCTGGTAATACACAAAATCACAAACTTAATATAAACTGACCAGAATAGACAATTATGCTGCCTTTTATGGGTTAAGTTTACGGCCCAGTAATGAATCATGGCGTTTCTGGTCAGCTCAATGGATAGCTTTTATTCAAACTATAACTATAAAGTGCTGTGCAACAATTTTAGTCACGTGTAAAGAAGCCTTCACAAATAATGAAATGAAATGTTTTTGACATAAAAACCTATTAGAATAAAGTAAAACAAAGTCAATATTTGTCATGAGAACCTTTTGCTTTTAAAATGCATTAGTAGATTCAGGTGCATTTCATCCAGTTTTATGAGCATCTTGGAGAATGCGCCACGGAGGCTTTGACTGTCACACGTTATTTTTTTGCATGTTGTTTTTTATCTTGCATAAAGCAAAAAAAATAGCTCCTTTTCATATTTATTTTTTTTATTTTATCCAATAGTACACAAGACGTCAAATAAAACAAGACAAAATCTTTTTCTCAAAAGAATAGGGTGCCTAAGACTTTTGCTCACTGATATTATTTTTATTAGATACAGCATCTCATATAAACTGCTCATTAAGTTTAACTTTTCTGACACACAAATTGACAATGACGGCATGACAGCCAATCACACAACTGCTTTGGCTTTACATTTGAAATGGCAAGGTGTGTGTGGGGTGGTTGTTGGTTTTGTTTTGTTTTTTTAGTATGGCTGTGTGCAGGGATTAGACTTCATGATTTTATTTTTTTTATAAATTTCCTGAGGCTACTATAAATTAAAAATTGGCAGATTTCAACAGGATTTTTAAAAAAAAATAGACTTCACATGGTCAATAATGATGTAATCTTGTTTCCAAGATTCAAACCAGTTAGACGTGATTCCTGTTTGATAAAACGGCTGTGGTATATAGTGCATAATACATCAATGTGCATCAGTTAGGATTAAAAACCCAGGATTTCTCAGTAAAATAAGTCATGCAATATGATTTGAGGATCTGTGTGACTTTAGCCTGTGGCTTCACTTCCTGCTCACTCTTTGTCACATTTCCATCAGTGTGTATAGGATTTGTTTGACTTTCATATCTTCATGGTAGTTTTTATTGTTGAGAGAGTTTGCTTTAGCACCTGTGAAAGACAAGGCAGGTAAAATGTCACGTTATATTTACTTCCTGTTAGAAGAAATCGAAGGGTTTTGGCTTTTTGGTGCTTCAGCTCTTTAAACCTTACTTTGAGCGTTTGATGATCTGTTTGAAATGTTTGTAAAGAAAGAAAGTAAACCTGTAAAAAGCCACTGTAGAGATTGTATCCATTCACATACCCAAATACTTACAGATGTAGTTTGTGCATAATAATGTGTTTCAGCTCGGGATGTGTCGGTACCATTTTTCAGACCAAGTACCGAAAACAAAACAAGTGCTTACCCAGTGTCAGTCAAACAATTAATCAGAGACAGGTTTTTATTTAACTCTGTTTATGCTTCCCCAGTTTAAACAGTGGAAATGAAAAAGTACGTGTGTGTGTGTTCATGTTCAAGCAGTAAAACTTGTTCTTTATAATGTTAGTGAGCTAATTTTAAATGAAAGACATTAGCTAGCTAATGGGGCGGCTATGGCATAAAGGTCAGAGAAGCAGTTTTGGAACCAAAAGGTTGCCAGTTTGATTCCCTGGAACCTGGACAAGCAGGAAAACTTTGTGGGGTGGGGGGAGTGAATAAACGGCACTTCTGCATCCCTGGCTGAAGTGCTGTTGAACCTAACCTCACCCCCAACTGCTTCCTGGGTGCTGTGGCGCAGCTGCCCACTGCTCTGGGTATACCGTATGTGTTCACTGCTCACGTGTGTGTGTTTTCACTGCTTCGGATTGGTTAAATGCAGGGAAAGATGTAAATGTGACAAATTCTTCATTAGCTACGGTATATTAGATAATATGGACCAAGTACGGGTGTAATGGAGATCAGTTTGGTTTTTTTTCAGTTCAGGAAAGCACTTCTTTAACACTGTTTCTCTGGGTTAGTTGTGTCAGAATCCCTCATTCTCAAGGATTGATAAGAAGTGACTGATTGTCAAGGCCTGTTCTTTTCACTCACCTAGAGTTCTCTGACATATTTTCCACCCCAAGCCAACATGCCCTGCGAGTAATGAACTCCTCATGGTTTACAAGTTACATTTAAGATGTTCTAGCATTAACATGAGCAGCACCTTGACTTGTTTGGAAGTGTAGACCCTATTTGATGCTAATGAATACCTTGGATACTCAAGTCATGGTGCCTTTAGCTTATTTTTATAATGACCAGGCTTGCTGAAACTGCTGAAACTCTCACTATTAAAGCGGAACTGAAGTCATTTTTAAACTTGCTTTATTTCTTAATTACCGTGTTATTCAGTTACGTTTTCGGTTTTATTAACCTTATATCGTGACTCGTATTGGCATATTATATTACACTTATCGGCCTTTTCAGTTTTTAGCCATGTTGAATGTAGTTCGTATGGTCCATGGCAGGCGTCACTTATACGCGTGATCTTCACAAGACTTGTGCAAGACTTCAGACGTGAAGTGTCAGCACCACCATTTTGAAAACCATATTATTCCAATTTGGATTAATTTTGAGATGTGCCAGCTTCATCAGTGATGGAGTGTCAGTCCTGTGCGCTGTGGCGTGTGCACCTGAAGATGCGCCTCGGGCTGCGTGTGCGCCGAGTGGACTCCAGCACGCGCACCGTGAACAAGGCGCACCTGAGCTCAATTAAGGAACTTTGTGTTTTGCGTATTTAAGGACTGTGCTGATGCGTTTGCATCGCAAAGTATTACAATACGCATTACCGAGCTTTTCTACATGTTGTCTTGATTTCCTGTTTCACGATCCTTGAGCCTGTTTCTCGTTCTTGTCCTCGCTTAGCCTTTGATGTACTGTTTGTGCCTCGACTGACCCTTTTGCCTGTATTCTCGTTTTTGATCTAGCCTGCTGTTTTGGATTGTTTGCCTGTGTATATATTGTCTCACTGTATATATATTCTGCACTTTATTAAACTGTATACTTCTGCACATACATCCGCCTCCCTCGCGTACGTGAGATGGAGATTATTCCATACAACTTTGAATCAACGTGGAGTAGAGAAGAGTTGGAAAGATGACAGGATAAGGACTCGTCCGTCGCGCTGGTATTTACGTCATTACTGTCGCACAATTAAAACGTGCCAGATCAGGCGGCTGGTGGGTTTTCAAAATAATAAATACATGCGTGTATTTTTGTGATAAATCCATATTATACTGAGCGCATTTCACACGTAATCCTCACTAAGGTTTCGGACAGCACTACAAAATGGCGTCCCCACTATATAGTGTCCTATATAGTGAGCAGGGAGTGATTTCGGACACGGAAACCTTCCGGCTTGATTACATCAGCATTCGAAGGAGGGCACGCGTGTCTTTTGACAACGTTGGCAGATGTTGGTCACTTTGATTTCCGCTGTACATTTTACTTCGGTCCTACGATGTCTCGCACAGGTCTCAACGAATCTCGTTTACGGCCATTGCTTTGACATATGGACTGATATATTACAGAGCGTATTTCAAACACTCATAACTTGCTATAGCAGTGACAAAATAGCCATCAGAAATGCATTCCTACATTTTATGAAATGAGAAATAGAATTTTGATGATAAAAAATTTGCCTTCAGCTCCCCTTTAAAGACACTATTTAAATATCATAAGATGTTTTATCAGGTTAGTTGTACTGTAGGAAGACGCTCTGTTTCCTCCTCTTGAAATGTTCACAGAGCACTGTTTGTACTCGGTTTTACTTTGATTGCCATCATTAATTGTAAATTACATGGACCACGTCAAGACTGCGATGATTTCATGTCTTCTGTTCATTAGTGTAATAGTGCACACTAGGCTTATGTCATTTGGTATCAGTTCAATTTTATTTGACATTGTGACAAAGCAGATTTATAGAAAATTGATGTAAATTTTACCTTTATAACTCTATTCCTGGCGGCACGGTGGTGCAGTGGTTAGCGCTGTCCCCTCACAGCAAGAAGGTCCGGGTTCGAGCCCCGTGGCCGGCGAGGGCCTTTCTGTGCGGAGTTTGCATGTTCTCCCCGTGTCCATGTGGGTTTCCTCCGGGTGCTCCGGTTTCCCCCACAGTCCAAAGACATGCAGGTTAGGTTAACTGGTGACTCTAAATTGACCGTAGGTGTGAATGTGAGTGTGAATGGTTGTCTGTGTCTATGTGTCAGCCCTGTGATGACCTGGCGACTTGTCCAGGGTGTACCCTGCCTTTCGCCCGTAGTCAGCTGGGATAGGCTCCAGCTTGCCTGCGACCCTGTAGAACAGGATAAAGCGGCTACAGATAATGAGATGAGATGAGAACTCTATTCCTAATGAGCAATGAGGTAACAATGGCAAGGAAAAACTTCCTGAGAAGACATGAGGGAGAAACCTTAAGAGGAACCAGACTCCTAAGGGAACTCCTCCTCTTCCTCATCCACATAATGTGATTATAAATCATTTCTATAAGTGTACACTGTCGTCAAAATGTGCTACTTGTGTTAACAGGAACTTGCGTGTGAGCAGCAGAGTCATTTCTGAATTCATTATAGTTTTAATTTTAAGTTTATGGTATCAAACTGAAGTTATTCACTGTTCAATGACAGAGACTCGAGTGCAAGCTGTTCTTAAGTTTTGGTCACACTACAGCTCGCGATGCTTCGTGGTGGGTTATCGATGAAAATGTGGCATTTTGGTGGCGTTGAATGGCTATATATATATATATATATATATATATATATATATATATATATATATATATATATATATATAGGCAAGATAAAAGTTGTGGTCACACAGCAGGTGAACACTTGACTGTTATGCCTTTGTGCACTCGAGCAGCCATAGGACCCAGTCATTATGGAAAACACCTGATGCTGATTTGAGTGTAATCAGCACATGCATATAAGGACACAGAGACTTTACAAAGTATTGCCATTGTCACTGTCATATTTGTTTCTAGCCATGTTTATGACTCTGCTTTCGGTTTTGTTTGTGTTTTGTTTTTGTAAATATCACACCTGCTAATAAACACTCTTCCTGCACTTACATCCGTCTACCACCACATACTGTACCTGACAGAATACTTGCAAAGTTTCTGTGAAAATAGTGTCCTTATACACGTGTGCTGATAGTGCTCAAATCAGCATCAGGTGTTTCCCGTAATGACTGGGTCCCAAGCGCGCTCACAATGCGCTCCGAAAGATCCCCAAATGTAAATGCACTTTTTAAGTCTTGGCGAAGGTTAGGCTATGCCAAGCTGCTGTGGTGATGAGGCTCCCGTGAGCATCGGGGACATGGAATTGAGACAAATACATCTCAAGAGGCTCAAAGAAGGTTCCCCGAGCTTCAGGAAATATTCTGAAACCCATCTGCGAGTATTCACTGCTTAGTTTGCAGACGAAAACATCGCCATCAAATTTCAATGAATGCGTTGAAATTTTTCGCAACGTTTTTGGCCACTCATGAGGCAGAGACGCAACAACTTGTGGAGCTCGACGAACACTCACCGTGTATTCGTGTATTGCACGTTTGGTGGCGATGCTACCAGTTTTTCATCACCAGGTATTTCATCACCAAGTATCCACAGCCATCATAGTGGTTTCTATAATCGAACCATCCACAGTAATCTCATGTTGCTCTTTAGGATATTAATGTAGGGCCTTCCTTCGCAGCCAGCAAGTGATTTTCAGGTGACGAGGTTTATATTACCATGTAGAAGTAGGGGTCACAGTAATAGTGTCATATATTAGAGGTTTACCCCTGCCTGTTACAAAGCACCGACACTAGAGACTCCTTCCAAAAACACAAAATAAACTTCTGACAGAAAACCGAATACCAGCAAAATCAGTATCGGGTACATCTCGAGTTTCAGCTTTGTCTTTCATATTTGAAAGCACGTTTCTGGGTTTTATGAAAGTTCAGGTAATTAAACCATCACACAGCTCACATTTTCATCCTTGTTATTTTCTCATCAGGGGTCTGTGTTAGCATTCATGCAGCATACCGATATAAGCTGAAAACAGACAAAAAAAATAATAATTTCCCTTCAATCAGATTAGGCTCATATCTTCATCATTATGACCTTGATGTTCACAGCTGCAACAGCTTTTAGAAGCTTTAATTACTTAATTTGTAGGCGAACAATGTGCTGTTTACTAATGCCGGGGTAGAAGATCAATGAATTGCCATTTTGGACAGAATTTCAATGGTCTGGATCTTTCCCTACAAAAGATTCTGTCTGGGGTTTTGCATGCTGTCCTGTTTGTCTCCTTGTAAAAAGTGAGAGAGGAGAATCTGATGAATGGAAAGCAGTCTCTCAAATGACATTTTGCACAAATAGTACATCTTTGCTTGGTTGTTTTTTTTTTTTTTTATTTCTCCCAGGGCTTGAATTCTTGACTCTTCTTTCACCTCTGCTCGGGTTCACATCGAAAGAAAATTTGAATGAAAAACTCAGTGTAGAATTGTATGTTTAAAAAAAAAGAGAGAGATGAAAAATTTAACAAACTGACTAATGCTGTCAAGAAGAGTCATATCCAAGAGTCTGTATACATGTATAAAATGCACATTTTAAGCCATAAATCACTACCATCCAGTATTTTCTCAGCATTTAGTCAACATATCATAGTTGTTTCCATCCATAGGGATCAGGATGGGCTACAATCCAAACAGCTGAGCTCAGAAGGTCTTGCTCAAGTCCAGCCGTGACCCCTTTTCCACAGACTGTTCAAAGTGGAGTTTATTCCCTTTATTCTGTTTCGCGTTGTGTATAAAATGTCCAAATGTGGAACCTGGGTTCTGTGTTGTTCTGCCTCTGAGCCAGAATAATTTGTAGTAACAGAGCCGGAATCGACGTCTGTGTAAAAGGGACAGCCGGAACGGTGGGACAGGGGTGTGATGTTTTTGGACTTGACATTCTACTTTCCAAGACCAGCGTAAATTCAAATGTCTCCATCTACAGCGTCTGAGGTCCATGTGCTTTTCTGCTTCAAACCACTTCTTACTTCTCTTCACTTTCTCCTCCAACATAATTCTCATCACACAAACATGTTGCTTGCATGAGTCTCTCCACTCCTCTCTTCCTCATTACCTTTCTCTCTCTCTTTCTCTCTCGTTTTCAAGCACAGTTTTCTGTGACCCCCCCCCCAAAAAAAAAAAACAACAACCTGGTTTGTGCTCTAAAGAACTATATTGAGGCTATTACTTCCCTGAATTATTTAACAGAAGTGATTGTTACATATGATGCTCAGCAACTTTGCTTGTGTTTGAAGAGTGGGTATAAATGTGTGCGGCTAACAAAACCACTTCAACACTTAATTCACCCGCCGTTGTTTTTAAAGCGGTGCCGGTATTCTCAGGATATTCCTATTCCGACACATAGATACATGACCCTAGATGCCTTCGCACCATTGTGACACGTCATGCCTCTGGTTGTGGAACGCCAGCTTGCAATGTAAAAACACACACGGGCGCGGCTTCATACCGGCTTTATTTGGTCCAGTATAAGTCACTAAAGCTGGAATATTGAGGTGCCTTCTTTACACCCACCAATATTACAGAATATCTGTGCAAAAAGAGTTAGTGACTCCCTGGGATTTGCACTCAGAACATTTTGATCACTAACTCTGGACTTTAACCTCTGAGCTCCCATTGAGCCGAGCTAGAATACGATACCTGTAAGTGTTTTAAACTTGAAACTGGCCTACGGCGTGTATTCTTGCAGATCTTGTCTTGTGCACCATCAGCTCAGTTTAATGTTTCGTTGTCATGCGGCCCTTGGCACTCAGCAAGGATGTCAGTGGTGATAAGTGAGAGTTTATTCAAGGTGAATTTACTGTAGCATTGTGTGAGCAATAGAGTGAAGGAAAGAGATAAAATACACCAGTTCCCAGAAGGAGCAGGCATGCTCTTGTTGCAAGCCAGACATCTTTGAATATGTATATAGGTCAAGAACATGACATTTGTGTGTGTCTCTGCATCCACTATCTAACCCAAATTGAATAAAAATACATCCAGAATGAACTATTTTCAAATGCTTATTTATTAAATGTTTTAATACAATGTCTTGCACAAGTATTCATCCCCCTTGGTGTTTGCCCTGTTTTGTCGCATTACAACCTGGAAGTAAAATGGATTTTTGGAGGGTTAGCACCATTTGATTTACACAACATGCCTACAACTTTAAAAGTGCATTTTTTTTATTGTGACACAAACAATAAGATAAACAGAAATTTGGAGTGTGTATAGGTTTTAACCCCCTTTCATATGAAACCCCTAAAAACTGGTCCAACCAATTCACTTCATAAGTCACAATTAGTTGATTAAGAGCCACCTGTGTGCAGCCAAAGTGTCACATGATCTGTCACATGATGTCTGTATAAATCAACCTGTTCTGGAAGGACCCTGACTCTGCAACACTACTAAGCAAGCAACATGAAAACCAAGGAGCCTCCAAACAGGTCAGAGACAAAGTTGTGAAGTAGTATAGATCAGGGTCGGATGACAAAAAAAATATCCCAAACTTTGAATATCCCAGGGAGCACCATTAAATCTATTATAGTAAAATGGAAAGAATATGTCACCACTACAAACCTGACAAGAGAAGGCCACCCACCAAAACTCACAGACCGGGCATGGAGGGCATTAATCAGAGATGCAACAAAGACACCAAAGATAACACTGAAGGAGCTGCAAAGATCCACAGCGGAGATGGGAGTATCTGTCCATAGGACCACTTTAAGCTGTACACTCCACAGAGCGGGGCTTTATGGAAGAGTGGCCAGAAAAAAGCCATTGCTTCAAGAACAAAAAATAAGTAAACACGTTTGGAGTTTGCCCAACAGCATGTGGCAGACTCCCCGAACACATGGAAAATGATTCTCTGGTCAGATGAACTAAAATTGAACTTTTTAGCCATCATGGTAAATGACATGTGGGGCACAAACCCAACACCCTGAGAACACCATTCCTACAGGGAAGCATGGTGGTGGCAGCATCATGCTGTGGTGATGTTTTTCATCTGCAGGGACAGGAAAGCTGGTCAGGACTGAAGGAAAGATGGATGGCACTAAATACAGGGCAATTCTGTTTGAGTTGGTCAGAGGTTTGAGACTGGGACAAAGGTTCACGTTCCATCAGGACAATGATCCTAAATATACTGTGAAAGCTACACTGGAATGCTTTCAAGGGAAACATTTAAATGTCTTGGAATGGCCTAATCAAAGCCCAGACCTCAATCCAATTGAGAATCTGTGGCATAATTTGAAGATTGCTGTACACCAACACAGCCCATCTAACTTGAAGGAGTTGGAGCAGTTTTGCCTTGAGGAATGGGCAAAAATCCCAGTGGATGTGCTAAGCTAATAGAGACATACCCCAAGAGACTTGCAGCTGTAATTGCAGCAAAAGGTGGCTCTGCAAAGTATTGACTTGGGGGGGTGAATACCTATGCACACTCCAGATTTCTGTTGTTTTTTGTTTGTTTTTTTCATCTTAATTATCGCTTGTGTCGCAATAAAGAAACAATGTGCACCTTTAAAGTGGTAGGCATGTTGTGTAAATCAAATGGTGCTAACCCCCAAAAATCCATTTTAATTCCAGCTTGTAATGCGACAAAACAGGACAAACACCAAGGGGGCTGAATACTTTTGCAAGACACTGTACAATCATTACTTTGCATGAAACCATTACATTTTCTTAATTTAAATAATTTACACAGGTTTTGGGGGGTTAAATTCAACATGGTATAAACGTAATTAGATGAGATTAGTATTATTTAAAAGTCTGAGATTTATAGGACAATGATTTGTTCAACAGTTTGGCTTAAAACTCATTGTGGTATTCTTTTTAAAGAATAAAAATAAATAAAATAATTAATTCAGTGCAGTAGTAAAGAACATCATCAAGTTAGGTAGCTTGTTTTAGCTGGTTGGTGTAACCATAATTTTTCCCAAAAATGTATAATATTCAGAAAAAAATATGGAAAAACATGTTAGCATACTTTTCTAACTTTTATTATGAAAATTAAAAAAGAAAGCATCACTGATACTTATGCACATAGTTAATTTGTATAAATAGATAGATAACATTGATTTAAATAAATATATGATTGAGTGCTTTTAAGTGGAACAAAAATTTTCATCTTTATTTATTGTTAAATCATACAGTGGTGCTTGAAAGTTTCTGAACCCTTTAGAATTTTCTATATTTCTGCATAAATATGACCGAAAACAACATCACATTTTCACACAAGTCCTAAAAGAAAGATAAGGAGAACCCAGTTAAACAAATGAGACAACAATATTATACTTGATAATTTATTTATTGAGGAAAATGATCCAATATTACATATCTGTGAGTGGCAAAAGTATGTGAACCTCTAGGATTAGCAGTTAATTTGAAGGTGAAATTAGAGTCAGGTGTTTTCAATCAATGGGATGACAATCAGGTGTGAGTGGGCACCCTGTTTTATTTAAAGAACAGGGATCTATCAAAGTCTGATCTTCACAACACATGTTTGTGGAAGTGTATCATGGCACGAACAAAGGAGATTTCTGAAGACCTCAGAAAAAGCGTTGTTGATGCTCATCAGGCTGGAAAAGGTTACAAAACCATCTCTAAAGAGTTTGGACTCCACCAGTCCACAGTCAGACAGATTGTGTACAAATGGAGGAAATTCAAGACCATTGTTACCCTCCCCAGGAGTGGTCGACCAACAAAGATCACTCCAAGAGCAAGGCGTGTAATAGTCGGCGAGGTCACAAAGGACCCCAGGGTCACTTCTAAGCAACTGAAGGCCTCTCTCACATTGGCTAATGTTCATGAGTCCACCATCAAGAGAACACTGAACAACAATGGTGTGCATGGCAGGGTTGCAAGGAGAAAGCCAAAAAGAACATTGCTGTTCGTCTGCAGTTTGTTAAAAATCGCGTCACCAAGCCAGAAGGCTATTGGAAAAATGTTTTGTGGACGGATGAGACCAAAATAGAACTTTTTGGTTTGGCATTATGTTTGGAGAAAGGAAAACACTGCATTCCAGCATGAGAACCTTATCCCATCTATGAAACATGGTGGTGGTAGTATCATGGTTTGGGCCTGTTTTGCTGCATCTGGGTCAGAACAGCTTGCCATCATTGATGGAACAATGAATTCTGAATTATACCAGCGAATTCTAAAGGAAAATGTCAGGACATCTGTCCATGAACTGAATCTCAAGAGAAGGTGGGTCATGCAGCAAGACAATGACCCTAAGCACACAAGTCGTTCTACCAAAGAATGGTTAAAGAAGAATAAAGTTAATGTTTTGGAGTGGCCAAGTCAAAGTCCTGACCTTAATCCAATCGAAATGTTGTGGAAGGACCTGAAGCGAGCAGTTCATGTGAGGAAACCCACCAACATCCCAGAGTTGAAGCTGTTCTGTACGGAGGAATGGGCTAAAATTCCTCCAAGCCGGTGTGCAGGACTGATCAACAGTTACCGGAAACGTTTAGTTGCAGTTATTGCTGCACAAGGGGGTCACACTAGATACTGACAGCAAAGGTTCACATACTTTTGCCACTCACAGATATGTAATATTGGATCATTTTCCTCAATAAATAAATGACCAAGTATAATATTTGGTTAACTGGGTTCTCTTGATCTACTTTTAGGACTTGTGTGAAAATCTGATGATGTTTTAGGTCATATTTATGCAGAAATATCGAAAATTCTAAAGGGTTCACAAACTTTCAAGCACCACTGGATGTCATTTGGGTTATTAACCCCAATCTTTTAAAAATATGTACTCCCCCCCCCCCCCCCCCAAGCTTTCAAAACTTTGAGATTGACCCCATACTGTTTCTAAAATAAAGCTACTAACCCATACGTTCCCTTGTTGGTGATGTGGTATCATGTTGAGTATGTATCTTTTTGCATATAGTTGGCGCATAATGACTACTGATGGACCTTTTTAAAGCTTTTCTGTAGAACCTAATTAAAGGTACAACATATTCATAATCCCAGGTAAAAGATACATACAAAAAAGTACCATTGATGTACCATCCCAGCAAGAAAGAAATAGGTACCTTTATTTCTGTATTCACCGAGTGATCAAAATTGCTGTGTAACTTGTTTTATAACTTAATTGCGTCCTTACAAAGGGTAATGATTATGTAACTATCCAACAGTTCCTCTCCATGCATGGTTGTTTGAATGAGCTTGGTTCAGTGATTTACAAAAGACCCTGATGAATGGTACAGAGTTTCCAGAGAAAACTCCTGCTGACTTAGTCGTGTAGCGTACACTTAGTTACCTGCTGTGTTTTTGTGTTCAAAGAACTTTTCATGGAAGATTATCCTGTGGTGTATGGCAATTAAAGTCTTTTAGAATAAGCACTTGGTCCAAGGCTACATGCTGTTCATGAGTTGTGTGGTGATTTAAAGGTTCATCCTGACTCACAGGGCAATTTGCTGTGTGAATTTAGGTGGAAGAAACAGTTACACTGGGAGCCGCTGCTATTCACTGATGCCTGCATTTCTTTTTCTGTAAAACACCGATTTTAATTTACAAAGGAATAGTACAGACACTGCATGCTTCAGATTTCGAAGTAACAGGTGAAGCATGGTGGTGGTGGCATTGTATTGAATTACCCCTCAAGCCTTTGTTGTTTCTCTGACTAACCCCTTCTTCACCCAGTCATTGAAATTTGGTGGAAAGCCTCCTCTAGGCAGAGTCAGGATTATGCCATATTCTTTCTCTCTTTTTTTTAAAGCACGGTATTAGCAGCGGTTTGAGGTCGCTAATATTCTCTAATATAGTTCGTGAACTTGACCCTAGTTCTATCACTGGCTGTATCAGGGCATTCTAATCTCTACCTTTGTGACTGGCATGAAGTTAACATCTCTCTGTGTAACAGGCTTGATTCCTCACGGATTGTACTTCGAATAACTGAACAGCTCACAAAAGCTTGATATTCCCTGTCCTACACTGACTAATGTGAAATTCAGATCTGAGCATGGTTCAGGTTGAGCTTGACCTCTCTTCCATAAAACAATAATAATTATTCCACCCACTGAGGTGAATGTACAGATGACCTCCCCATGAAATATAACTGAACATGAAAGAAGACCAGCATAATAAATCTGCTATTGTTGTATATAATGTCAGCATGGATAGTACTGAAGAATTTCATTTGCTGAAATTGAAGAAGTGACACTGAAGTAACAATAATATCTTGTGCCTATAGACAACAAGTGTCTGTATGAGTTCCTTATTTAAAATGCATGAAAGGAAAAGCCAGTATAGCCCTATCAGTGACTTTCTTATTTCTCAGTCCTTTCACATCTTCGATAGTCTTCAGTCATTCCATTATATGAAATGCGCTGTTTTCATAAAACATGTATTAAATTTGTGTTTGTGACATTGAGTGCATCATTCTGATGCTAGAAAACAACATTGTATGATGAGAGGACGCTTTATTTGGATTGCCCATCATTGTAAGTTTTCCATCTTAGCCAGAGCCGTGCTTCTTGGTCTTTAAACGTTCACAACACTATTTATGATTTTATGAAGAAATAAAATCAGAAAAGGCTAGAAGTAAAGGCGTTTGTGTATGGAATAGCCATTGTACCAGAGCTGTAGTGTTTATACCAGGGCTTTGAACCAGAATTTTTTTTCCTATTGGTTCGTTCCGAACAGAAACAGAATTTTAATGTTTCCGGTTTTGGGTTCCACCATTAAATAGACGTTCCTGAACCGGTTAGAACAAAAAAATTTCGTTCCCGGAACGGTTAATTATGTTCCCTGTCAGCTGTTTAACAAATGGCTATAAAATTATGTCTCTGTCTCATCCAGCTTAAGCCAAATGTAGGCTAATTCTATTACAACCTTCATTAAATAAGACAAGAAATAATTCAAAACAATTATTATTTCAAATGTTGGCGATTTGGATTCTCAGTATGTCTTCCCATCTACACAAACAGAAAAAGGGCCAAAAATGAAAGATAATTCATTTAGTGTGTTACCAAAGGCTAGTCAGGCCCTATGCATTGATAGGCTAACAGAGGTTAACGTCATTTAATGTTCGCGAGCCTCTCATTAACGTGGACAAATATATTGATATCGTGTTTGAAATTGACGTTTTCGAATAACGATAGACTGCAATATTTACCTCTTATTTAAGATGTGGAGACGTGATAGTAGTCCACCCTCCCGCTCTCTCCATTCAGTCAGCGAACGTCACACAGGAAGTGAACCCCAGTGGGTCATAGAAACTTGCACAGGAGAAGAATGACTTTTTTATTTGTAGGCTACGGAAACTTTGAGGAACGAAATAAAAACCGGTATTAACCGGTTACCATTATTTTTAATAAGCGTTTCTGTTCCAGAACATAAAAAATAATAAAGTTTCTGGTTTCATTTCTGTTCCATGTGAAAAAGAAAAAGTTCCCGGTTTTCGTTTTCATTCCTTGAACCGGTTCAAAGCCCTGGTTTATACAGACCTGCTGTTTGTACAATTTGTTGGGAACCATAGACTGTAAAAGTAGATGGACAAAGCCTCTGTGATGACAGTCTGTGATTTTTAGTCGCTGAAGCTGTCAAATTGTCAGTCTGAGCCTAATTTACTGAAGACCCTGATAAACATCATCGGCAGTGACTACATCAAAAAACATTGAAAGGAAAGTACAATCTAATAAAACAAATTAAAGTAACTCACAGGTATAGTAGTGTGTCAGAGTCCTTCCCGCACCATTCATGGCGCATTTGGCGGTGCCGATCTCCATTTCGTAGCCCTCGGCCTCTCGCCTATATTCCATAGCTAGGGTTACAGTGGGGAGCTAGTCCTCTGGTAACCGTGAGAGTTTGACTCCCCACTCACATCTGTATTACAGCATGTCTTGCCAGATGGCAGTACGCACCATTTTTATGATGGTCTTTGGTACGACCCGACCGTGAGTAGAACTCACAATCTCCCGATCAAGGGGTGGACATGCTACCACTAGGCCACTTGCCGGTAGTAGTGTGTAAAAGTTACAGTATGTTTTCATGGTAAAGCTCTTAGATGAAAAGAAACAAGGCTCCATAAATTATTTACATAAATCCATCACCTGCAGTGAATTTGGCTTGAGTTCTGAGGTAATGCTGGCTAACGGCTAACAAAATGACACAAACCTGGCTGTCACTCAAATCAGTCCCACCCCCCTCTCTCTCTCATTATCTCTAGCCGCTTTATCCTTCTACAGGGTCGCAGGCAAGCTGGAGCCTATCCCAGCTGACTACGGGCGAGAGGCGGGGTACACCCTGGACAAGTCGCCAGGTCATCACAGGGCTGACACATAGACACAGACAACCATTCACACTCACATTCACACCTACGGTCAATTTAGAGTCACCAGTTAACCTAACCTGCATGTCTTTGGACTGTGGGGGAAACCGGAGCACCCGGAGGAAACCCACGCGGACACGGGGAGAACATGCAAACTCCGCACAGAAAGGCCCTCGCCGGCCACGGGGCTCGAACCCAGGACCTGCTTGCTGTGAGGCGACAGCGCTAACCACTACACCACTGTGCCGCCAGCCCCATCACTAATTATGCATAGATGTATGGCTTAATATAATTTAAACTGTTGAATGGTATAAAACTTCACCCCCCTGTACAGTTGTCATGAAGGTGGAAACTAGCTATAGAGACCAAAACCGTTTTTGTACCAGACTGTAAAGGTTTGTTTTTGCTATAAAGTTGGACATTTTAACATACAGGTCGATGGGAATTGACTCGCATTTGGAACCAGCCTCAAGTGGCCATTCGAGGACCTGCAGATTTTAATACTTCTGCATTGGCTTCACTTTTTAAGAGCGGAGGTTGCCACATGGTACTTGTCGGGCCATTTGATTGGTTCCTTTTTTTTTTTTTAAACTTGGAGTCAGATGTTTTCCCTTTGGTTAATGTGGTTAAGATTAGGGTTAGGTTTGGGTTTAGCATTGCATTAATTAGCAGCATTAATAGTTACGTCAATCGAAGGTTCTCACAAGGATAGTTGAACTTGTGTGTGCCCCTGGGGGGGGGAAAAAAAAAGTTGTGTTAAAACGACAATGACATGACATGAAAACACTGGATGTTTTTATATCCATGATAAGAAACCAGAAATGGAAATTTGTTCCGCTGTCACCAGCAATGCATGTGACAGTAAACAAGAGAATTTAGATGGGAGGTATGCTAATTTTTTCAGTGTGTGTTTCAGTGTGTCATGTTTATTCCAAAAAACTGTCATTTGTGTCACCTGCTTCTTCAACTTGTAGCAACAAGACAGCTAAAACGACACACCACATGTTTCTGCTGTCAAAACAAAAAAAAAAGGAAGGATATGAACTGGTGTGCGGTGCCTATATTCCACAAACACCAGTGTGTGTGTGTGTACATGTGTGTGAAGTACCCTGGTGATTATACTTCATTATTATACATCAGGATCATTCTGAGGGATTGGCGCTTTACCTGAGTGTAATTACAAATTAATGTTTATACTCGTACCTAAATTTTTAATAATAATTTAGGGGGTTTTTTTTGTGCGTACATTCACATTCATATTAAGACAGTCAGAGAGAGATACTGAGAGAAGCAAGTGGTCACATCACTTCATTTAAAAAGTAATAGCAAGAACAAGTTTGTTTTATTTCACACGAATGGAGTCGTAAACGTACTAACCCTGTTCTGAACTATAACCCTTTTCATGAATGGTTATACAGGGGTGCTTGAAAGTTTGTGAACCCTTTAGAATTTTCTATATTTCTGCATAAATATGACCTAAAACATCATCAGATTTTCACCCAAGTCCTAAAAGTAGATAAAGAGAAGCCAGTTAAACAAATGAGACAAAAATATTATACTTAGTCAATATTACTCACAGATCTGTAATATTGGATCATTTTCCTCAATAAATAAATGACCAAGTATAATATTTTTGTCTCGTTTGTTTAACTGGGTTCTCTTTATCTACTTTTAGGACTTGGGTGAAAATCTGATGATGTTTTAGGTCATATTTATGCAGAAATATAGAAAATTCTAAAGGGTTCACAAACTTTCAAGCACCGCTGTACTGTACGTTGGCAAGTATGAAACAAAACATTTCTGGACCTATATTTTAATATCAGTCAAAATCTTCAACTTTTTACTTTGAAATGCTTGAGTACATGAAAGCATGGACACATTTAGCATTGACACCTCACAACTCCAGGTTCCACCCTGAGCTTGGGTTACTATCTGCATGGAGTTGGGCATGTTCTCTTGGGTTTCATCTGGGTTCTCTGGTTTCCTCCCACCTGCCAGAAACCTGTTACTAGGTATAAATTGCTTTGTTAAATTGTTCTTTGGTGTAAAAGAGTATATGTGTGTGTGTGTGTGTGTGTGTGTGTGTGTGTGTGTGTGTGTGTGTGTGTGTGTCTACAAGGGACTGGCATTCAATCCTGTGTGAGTTCTGACTCAGAGGCAGAAGAAAGCAGTTAGTTTTTAGTAAAATAAGTAATTAAGTTGTTAAGTTCATGCATTACAAAATTCATTTTTGCATTTTTAAAAATACAAAATAGACTATTTCATTTCATACGTTCATATTTTAAAGAAGGTACATTGTACTGCCTGTCACAATACTCTTTATTTTACAATTCTTTGGACTGGAGCATGATGTTTTTCTCAGCACTGTACATTACAGACCTGCTGTATCACACAGTCATGCCGTGTCTACTTCATTCTCTATTAATTTGATCTCGTTCTTCCAACACAGTTCTCAGACATCCATTTACATACAGACCGTCTTTAATGCAGACATAATTACGTCTTTTAAAAAACCCTGAGATGTTCGTTCTTTTCTGTGCTAATGGTGCTGGAGGAGTGAGTGAAAGTGTAGAATGTGGTGCCAAATAATTTAATATTTAATAGGCACCATGTTCGGACTCCATGGCAACAAAGTTTGGCCTGCTTAAAGGGCTGATGACACGAACATGACTCTATGCAATTTCTTAAATAAACTATACAACATGGCAAACATGTTAGATTTCTGTTATAATTACGTGAAAAGAAGCTGTTGTTATGCAAATATCCAACTTTTAATTGCACAGCGCAAAAAAACTGGGTCCGTGGCTCGCGGCCATGTTGTGACGTCAGCGGAAGAACACGCTGCGGTTCACTGGCTGTTCTACTCTGGTTCTACTCAATGGAAATGGCGCATGAAAATGCCAGTGAACTCTCTAGTGCTAGCTCTTCCTCTTCTGGGAGTCTAGAATTGTGTTGATCTCTTCCGAATAGAATCTATGATAGCCTACCCTCTTTACCCTTTGCCTCTCGTTGCTAGGCGGCAGTTACATGAAAGCCGCAAGCTTTCACAAGCAAATACATGACTGATATCACGCCGACTTTATGATTACATTTATGATTATCATGTAGAATCTATAGCTCTACGTACCTTTATCTTATGTCGTTTCACAACACATGTTCTGACAGGAGGACTGTCTTTGGATCCGGCATAGCTACTAGTAGACCCCCTCCGGAATACTGGCAGTGTTGCCAGATTGGGAGGTTTCCCGCCCAGTTGGGCAGTTTCAAGTGCATTTTGGTGGGTTTTGAACATATTTTGGGCTGGAAAACTTCAGCGGTATCTGGCAACAGATACTGCTGACGTTTTCCAGCCCAAAATATGTTCAAAACCCACCAAAATGCACTTGAAACCGCCCAACTGGGCGGGAAACCTCCCAATCTGGCAACACTGTGTAGGCACTGCTGATGGTAGTAACACACGTTTGTGCTGAACTGAACACCCAAGAGATTCTTTTAAGCTGGGAAGGGTGTCAAAACAATCCAAATCGAAGTGTTCCGAGCACAGGACGGATGTTGGTGAGGGCTCCCACTTGTCACGAGTGCGCCTGACTTGCTTCACCCACTTCGCATGCAGCTCGGGATCTCTGGGAAACTTGAATAAACTTACCCCATCCTTGTGGGTTTTGGAGCAAAAGCCGGCAACACAACACGAAGGCATAATATATATATATATGTGTGTGTGTGTGTGTAATAAAAATACTAATAATGATAAACTGAACACCTGTCGCATCAACAACAAACTGGTAAGTTAGGAGGAAGGTTCTTTCGCTGACGTCATATAGCTCCTCCTCCTCCTTCGTCTCCTGGGTGCTGCAGCCCCGTCAAATTTGCCCAAATAGCTGCGTTTTTTAATAACTTGTAAAATAGGCGCCTTCGTGAATTAATATATGGATCATCGGGAATTACTTTTTATGTTATAAAACATCGCCAAAGATGTCAAAAACGTGTCATCAGCACTTTAACTGTGTGTGATAAGGAAGTCTCCCTATACCTATTTAGATTAGATTAGACAGAACTTTATTGATCCCTTTGGGAGGGTTCCCTCAGGGAAATTAAAATTCCAGCAGCATCATTAGTATAGGTAATCGTATGGGGCCGAGTAAAATTAAGAATTAATTTCATGAGTGATTTCGAAGTTCTGAAAATTTAAAAACTTTGAAATCACAAGTGAAATTGATCCTTAATTTTACGAGGAACCATACGGTTACTTGTTTATAATATATAGGGCCAAATTCATACTTCGGAAGCCATTCAAGTTCACAACATTTGTCATTCACGTTTTCTGAACGAATTGGGGCACGAGACTATCTTGCACGTTTGAATCAGTTTCTAAAGCGTCTTTCATCATGACACGGCGACACGACACGAGGGTTTTGAAAGTGGTTTACAAAATTTTATTGGAACTTCTTTACAAAAGCCTGCATTACTTTAAGAGAGTCTTGTTCATAGGTTTCCCCATTTTCTTTCCTCACTTCTGCATAAAACTGCGATAGCACCTTGTCTAACTCACAGCATTCATATGCCACTAGAGAGTCATTTATTTGTCTTTCTGCGGCCCATTTCTGAAACACGGAAAGCCAGAAATTCGTACTTTTTTGGTATTTTCATTTTCGCTTGCAGCTTTCAATTGGTTTATCATTGCTTCGTCAAATATAGTGAAACGCGGCATTGCTGAGTCAGCAGAGTCCGCCATTTTGTTGACAAAATTTGCTCATTTTTGTAACCGTAACCAAGCAACGAACTAGCCAGTAGCATTTCAGAAATACGGCCCCGTGTTAAGGAAAAAAGCCCTCCTTGATTGAGTAATTTGGCCATATGTATTATAAGAGGATAAACAGAGAATAGAAAATAGAGAAAACGTCTCGATAAATTAAGTATTTACATATACAAATATAATAAATAAATAAAAAATATGAAAAAGCTCCAGCAGGAGAGGTATTGCACATTGTCCAGTATTGCTTTTAGTCAGGCAAGGCTACTGCTCCTTCCTGTCCTCTGTCCTCCTGTAACCCCTCCTCCCCCCCAGAGAGGAGTTGTACAGTCTGATGGCATGAGGGACAAAGGAGTTTTTAAGGCCCTGTCCACACAGCAACAGATTCAGGTGACTCCGATACAATTGCTTATCGTTTAGGCCTGGCGTCCACACGGCACCGGCTTTTTGGGTGCCCAAAACGCAATCTTTTTGAGAACGGGTTCCAGAGTGGAAAGATCTGGCAATGTTGCCATTGTGAAGTCGTCTGGATGAGTAGAACGGATTTGTTTACGATGACGTCACAACCACATGTGCTTCACGCCGGGTAGAAGTGTAACGAACTCGATGCGAGTTGTCAACAAATCCTATAACTTGGTTCATGAAACGCGCTTACAAAATATTTTCACTGTGAATATTTATTGTGTAATGGTGCAAAGTGAGAGAGAGAGAGACTCTGCCCTTAGGGCAGAGTCAATCCCGCCAGCAAAAATAGGGAAAAAAAGGAGCGATTTCACCTCTTCAGATGTTGGTTTAAGTCCGACAATACATTCCTCAAAAAGGGCGTAGAGGAGCAAATTAATCCATCAACGTGTAGCATTCAATTTATTCCGGACCATTAAAGACGCCGCCTTCCGCGTAGAATCATACGTCATCCTCGCCGCCATATTGGATAGGTCAAAGCGGAAAATAAAGATTCATGTGCTGCGTTTAACTGTACCAACAGGTTTACCGTCCAAACGAGATCACATGGGATTACCTTTCACAGGTGAGAAACAACAAATTAATCCATCAACGTGTAGCATTCAATTTATTCCGGACCATTAAAGACGCCGCCTTCCGCGTAGAATCATACGTCATCCTCGCCACCATATTGGATAGGTCAAAGCGGAGAATAAAGATTAGCTGCGTTTAACTGTACCAACAGGTTTGCCGTCCAAACGAGATCACATGGGATTACCTTTCACAGGTGAGACTGGAAAAATACTTTTCATTGTATTTGGTCATTTTAATGTAATTTTACGAACAGATTTTCCTGACTTTGTGGCTAATATGAAGTCTCGCGCATAATAGTTTATGCGCATGCGTCCTTACTTCTTCTATTGTTCTGGTGTCTCCGAAGGGACCGTCTTACAGCGCCCCTAGAGGTGTGGCATGTGTATTGCATTGTTTTCAGCAAGCATTGCGTTGCCATATGGACCTGATATTTTACTGATTGTTGCCCATTTGGACGCGATATATTTTTAAATAACATCTCGTTGCCGTTGTCGTGTGGATGTAGCCTAAGTCTGTTAGTCCTGCACTTAGGAAGGAGCATTCTGTCACTGAACAGGCTCCTCTGGTTGCTGATGACGGTGTGCTGATGAGGGTGACTGGCATCGTCCATGATGTTCAGTAGTTTGTCCATAAACCTCTTCTCTTTTCATGTGTGTACACACACACACACTTATCTGATTGTATATCAGCAACCGCTGCATCGCACCTTCTGAAGCATATCTGTTCCAACCTGCTGCATTTATTCCCCTTTGATTTTTTTCCTCACCTCAGTTGATTATCGAGTCAAAAAAAAGCACTCGAGCTGTGCACTGCCGACTCTGTGTGTGCGTGTCCTCATCCAATAAAACGGTGCAGCTCTGATTCCATTTTTATTTTCCTATTCGTGTGTGTGTGTGCGTGTGGAGATTAGCCAGTGTCTGGATGGCAGTAAATGTCAACCTTGTCTCATGCTGATCCTGATTTGCTGCCTTAAAAGTTCTCAAAGGATTTTCCCTGCAGATGAGTTTCCTCTGAGACAGAGGCAAGAGAATCAGCTCACTTTGGGGAACAGGGCTGTGGCAGATAACTAACGCACACAGCCATAGAGAAGGAGAGATGAGGCAGTACAGCAAAGGAGCATGACAAAAGTGCAAGACAAGTGCGAACACAGGAGATCAAAATGGGGCACAGGATGAAGGCAGGCGCAGACAGAAAAACAGGAGTCGGAGAAAAAGAACGAAGAGAAGGGAGTGTATGTATGAGACTGCAGTATAGAGACAGCGCAAGGTGTAACGTGTATACTCAACAACGCGCATAACAAATTAATGGCCCTTGTACATTTTTGCACTGCGGTTGGCTGGCATCAATATTTGTGGCTATTTGCACTCCGCGTCTCTCTTGCGCTTAAGAAATAATTATTCTTTGTTGTCTCTTGTATGATGGATATTTTCATTCCTCTTGCAATTATGCTTTCAGCGAATGCACCAAGCCCCATATTATATCATCATTACTCATGTGAGTGTGCACTTACTGTCACTCATACACCAGACATTCACCCAAGCAGGAGATGCATGAATAGTAGCTCGGCCCTAAAGGTGTTTACGATCATTGAGGTAAGTCGTAGGGGCTGCTGGATAATCCCACGCGGGCAGAAACTCAGCCTTACAGATCGATGGAGAATGCAGGACCTGAACACAGTCCAGCAGACTTAAGAAATAACACTTGCAGAACTCATTCTGAAATCTCTCACAACTGTTCACTTAAAAGTCACGCTTTGAGAAAGAGGGAGAGAAAAATCACAAAGCCACAGAGAACTATATCGAACCTGAATAAACCAGGCAGTCTTTTCATCTCGGAAGTATTTTATTTATTTATCTGTTTATCTATCTCTTCATTTATTTCCCCTTTTGCATCAGATGGAGGAATTGATTTTTTTTTTTTAACGCCTCAGTGGTTCCAGTAGCTGCAAGCGCATATTGTTTCTTTGGTAGGTTTATTGCTCTGATGAAATCGTTTCATCTGTATAGAATTATATCTATAAAATATTATTTACAGCACATTTTACATCACATGCTTTTATAATGCGCTTAACTTAAATACAGCGTTAAATCATGGAATGAAGGTTCGATTTTTTTTTTTTTTTTTGGACTTACTATCAATATGAAAAATACCACTCAGCCTCCAGAAACACTGGAACGTTTATTTTTGGTCTCAACAAGATACCGTACATAGGCAGAGGTGGACAAAGCACCCAATTTCATCACTTAAGTCAAAGTACAGATCCCGCTGGTCAAATGTTACTCCAATACAAGTGAAAGTTGTGCAGTCAAATTTTTACTTAATAAAGTACTGAAGTACTTGCTTTTAAAATACTTAAGTATTAAAAGTACATTTTCTGTCAACGCATCGTTGTATTATTGCCACAACGCTTACAAAACCTAATGCCTCTGAAGCAACCTACTGGATTTACTGACTCACGTGTAGAACTTGTAGAATAAACACCTGGTAGAATGTTACAAAATGAAACTCCACTGAACTGAAAAAGAACCACGGTCATTTTCATTTTTTTTTTAATAAAAATTGTAACTCATCCCCGCCCCCACAAAGCAGCATGGTAGTGTTCTGACCCAGCTCTGGCAGTGTGTGCACACATGTATGTGTATCTTAATCAGAAAGACAGTGGAATAGCTGTAAATGCAGCTTGCTCAGAAAATAAAAATGACAATCCAACTTGATTAAAACCCAGGTCCACACCTCGAGCTTAATAACTGCCTAACAGCAACACTGCTTTAAGCAAGATGGGAAAAAAATGCAAGACCATCATTTGACATCAAAATAAAAAATTCCAACTATTTGTTGTGACTGACTAGTACAATACTGTCCATCTCACAGGTCTCGCGCACGCAAGCGTATGTATTCATGCACATATGAATCTGCCTGTGGAATCATGGCAGTTTAACGTAAAGCTAGCTAGTCAGTGAAGCTCCACCTGACATGCTAGCAAATGCTTTTCAAACTCGAAATCGTATTGGGTAGCTAACGCTACTAGAAAAGAAAGATTTCTACATTCTGTTTATTTGGTAAGATTATGCTAAAACATACAGTATTTCTGAAAAGACTTCAGATAAGTGAACATTATTCATGTTGGAGTAACTCTGTGTTTACATGTTAGCTAACAGTGTCCAAGTTAACTAGCTATGTGTTATCATGAGCCGTGGACAAGGCTATGGCAACTTGGCGGGCAAATCCATAGAAAGTCATTTGACTAACCAGACTGCATAGCTATTGCAATGTTTTCGCTAGCTCCATACATGTCAACCTATACGGAATGTCCGTATTTTATACGGATTTGATTCAATAAATGTAGTATACGGGCGTACAAATAAAGTTATACGGATTCTTTAAAAAAAAAACTTCAATATTTATTTAGAGCGGCGGCACGGTGGTGTAGTGGTTAGCGCTGTCGCCTCACAGCAAGAAGGTCCTGGGTTCGAGCCCCGGGGCTGGCGAGGGCCTTTCTGTGTGGAGTTTGCATGTTCTCCCCGTGTCCGCGTGGGTTTCCTCCGGGTGCTCCGGTTTCCCCCACAGCCCAAAGACATGCAGGTTAGGTTAACTGGTGACTCTAAATTGACCGTAGGTGTGAATGGTTGTCTGTGTCTATGTGTCAGCCCTGTGATGACCTGGTGACCTGTCCAGGGTGTACCCCGCCTTTCGCCCGTAGTCAGCTGGGATAGGCTCCAGCTTGCCTGCGACCCTGTAGAAGGATAAAGCGGCTAGGGATAATGAGATGAGATGTATTTAGAGCTATAATCAATTCCCACGATGATAAAAGAGCGCATAATATTTACAAACGTACTGTACACCACAGACAGCACAAACAGCCAGTAAAGAGTCTTATGAAATCGCGCGTTATCTTGTGGTAGCGAGACTTCGTTCCACTTTTGATCATGCGCACCATTGCGAGAATCCCGCCAACCGGGAAGTAACATTTTGTTTGAAATGCGTATGTCCACCTGAGCAACTTTCACTAGCGACTGAAAAGATTCTGAATGGGCACTCCGGCAAGATCAACACAGACACTTGCTGTGACATGCAGCCTAGTGAGATATTGGTGCAGACTGATAAAAAAGCTGTCATGGAGTACAATTCAGAACATTAGAGTGACACTTTGTGTTTCTGTCAAACATTGGAGCTTTGTATTCATTCTGAAGGTTTATTGTTATTAATATTGAATAAAAAGTAACTGGGATATATCATTGTTAATTATCATTCAAATTTTAGGTAAATTATTTTAATTTGCATCTTATAAGGATTTTATAAGGCAAATACGGATTTTGGAGGTTGGTTATACAGGTTTGATTGACCAAAGGTTGACATGTATGTAGCTCTAAAAGCACAGACAGCTTCATTGCAAGCTTTCTCTTGGAATAAAATGTTTATATGCCTCAATATGCTTCCACAGGTTGGACGGCGAGTTTTTGTAGGCCGTGATGTGGTCCATTTTAGGCAAACAAAGCAAACATTTAAAACAAAACGAATCTTTAACTCTTTCAGAAAACTGAAAAATGGGTTCTAGCTATAGCCATGAGTCTGTGTGTTCCCCAGAAGAACCGCCTCCTTCCATTCTGCCATCAACTGATCATGTTCAATTAATGCTGCAGAGAAATCACTGATCTTGATTTTATCCAGTCTATGGGCGTGACCCGAGTGATTACTGATCGGCTGTCTCAGTGTCACCTGCGAAAAAAACAATCATGTTTTAGAAAAGAAAAGGAAAAAACATCCACTTTCAAAGCTGCTTCATAGTAACAAGTAACGAGGACCTTGATCGAAATGTAGTGGAGTAAAAAGTACGATATTTGTCTTTCAAATGTAGTGAAGTTAAAGTTATAAGCTGCCAAAAATATCAATACTCAAGTAAAGTACAGATACTCAAAAAGTGTACTTAAGTACAGTACTCAAGTAAATGTACTTCGTTACTGTCCACCTCTGTACATAGGCCTTTTTTTTTTTTAATCCTTCTTAGGCTGGTATCATTTTTCTCCAGAGACAAAAATCTGAAAAGAGTCAGACCTGATCAAGCTTTTCCTTCCTTCCTGTGCGGAGTTACGGAATTGCATAATTTTTGACCCCCATGCTCTCCATGTACAAAATGGGAGAAAAAAAACAAGTACATGTTTTGTCTTTTGTTAGCAACAAGCTAGCAAGCTTACTGTGATGACCAGGCCTGGAATTTCATCATTTTAGGGGCAAGGCCACTTGGCCTTTTGTGCTGTCAATTTTTTGAGGGCACGAAGGCCATAAAATAAAACAATGATTTTAAGTTCACTTCTATAATTAATTTAATTTAAGGACTAATGACTCTTCTGAGGAAGATTGGAGTCTCAGTTGAAACTATCAAGCAGGTAAAGAAACATCTCCTACACTATTATGTCTGAAGATAAGAAAATATTGAACACATCTAAACTTATCAATCCATCACTCACTTCAAAAATTGTAAAACTTATTAAACCTATATCCTCCCATAATTTTTGTTCAATTGACACCGAATGTGCAAGAGCATCTTCAGACTGTACTACTACGCAGATTTTTGATTCATCAAAATTGAGCCTGGAGTCCATCAAAATGTTTGACAGTAAATGGAACATATACTAGCATGCAAGCTACTGATTAACCCATAAGAGCCCAGACCGATTTCTCAATCAAGGAAAATTATTGAGGAAATAAAATGGACTAAATAGACGACAAAGAAAACATCTCATCTCATTATCTGTAGCCGCTTTATCCTGTTCTACAGGGTCGCAGGCAAGCTGGAGCCTATCCCAGCTGACTACGGGCGAAAGGCGGGGTACACCCTGGACAAGTCGCCAGGTCATCACAGGGCTGACACATAGACACAGACAACCATTCACACTCACACCTATGGTCAATTTAGAGTCACCAGTTAACCTAACCTGCATGTCTTTGGACTGTGGGGGAAACCGGAGCACCCGGAGGAAACCCACGCGGACACGGGGAGAACATGCAAACTCCACACAGAAAGGCCCTTGCCGGCCACGGGGCTCGAACCCGGACCTTCTTGCTGTGAGGCGACAGCGCTAACCACTACACCACCATGCCGCCCACAAAGATAACATTTTTGACCTTTTATTTTTTAAAATAGCACTTTCATGTCTCAAGATCTGAAATATTAAATTGCAAATTTAAGGCACTGAGAACAGGCAAATGGAGCCTGTTCATTGGTTCTGAGCGGCTATGACCCAAAATGTGACGCCTGTAAGCCAATGCCCAGGGTAGTAAAGTTCAGCGAATTGTTGAAGCGCGACCACAGGCTGTATGCAAATCATTCAGGGCTCGCTGAAAGCATGAAAGGTCGTAGAATTATTTGTTTTTACAGAATTTAGCTAGACCAAACGATGTATTTTCTGCAAATTTTCAAAAATGATGTTCGACTCAAAGCGACTTTGATGAAATTTCACTGTACCGTTTTCTCCGGGATGTTTAAATATGTTGCTGATGTCACCTGTGAAACATTCAGGTACCCTCGGAAACTTCAGAATCTGACGATTTCGTCAGTCTTTTCAGCTTTTGGATGAAAGTGTTTGTAAATTCGAATCATTTAAAAATAAGTAGTGTTTTGATCCCGAGGGTTAAATATATGGCCTAAATATTTATGGAGTGTGCATGATAAACTGATTCCCTGAATTTCACTTTTGGTGTGTTGTTAGATAGCTAACAAACAAACTACAATATCTTGTTGCCTCTTGAATCATAATTAAGCTACCACTCACCTCTTGAAAAAAGTGTCCATTGTTTTGCAGTTTTTAGCTGCATCTTCAAAGGTTTTTTTTACGGCACCTCTCCCTCCGCTCCTTGCTTGGCATAATTATTACTGGGGGGTAAATGAATAAAAGTAAATGTTAATGTTGTAATGATGCCAAAAACAATGAGAGAAAATCTCTTGCGATGGTGAGCTCGTCAAGATGGCAGCAGTTACACTTCGGTTAAACAGCAAAAAGAAACATACAATACTAGTAACAAAACAATGCTAACTGCATAGATTAAAAAAGTGGCTATGAACAGACAACAGCGCATATCACGTATCATATTACGGCAGGAACAAGCAGTGGTAACATCCATGACCTTACGCTTAAAGCTCGACAAAGGAAAAACTTGACAGCAAGCTAATTAGCATTTGTTAGCGGCTACAGTCGGTACTCGGCACGTTAAAAGTGGGTCAATGTTGTAACGACATAACGTTACTGTACAGGCAATGCTTATTTTACGGTAACAAACTTAAGCCCTATATGTTGAAATTCCTATCTTATCCGTTCGTTAATTTATCACACAGTCTTACCTCAGTCAACTTCTTCCCTCCTTCTGTGAAAATTCAACGTCTCAGATGCGGACACAAGTGGGCGGGGGATGCGTTTGATTAAGTCTCCTGGTTGGCTGGTGATAGATTGGTGTCATTATAGCATGTTGGAGCGGTTCATGCCAGTCTTGAGTCCGATCCACCACTGACGAGTTGCCCAATAAGAATCCAGAATGTCATCAAAAGACGTATTTTTTTCTCAATAGACGTAGGTGATGTTAAAGCCTATTGGCAGTCACGAGGCAGACTACAAAACTGCAAAACCGCAGGGCATCAAGGCCACTGTGGCCTTACGGCAGATATTTTTTTCCAAGGGCACAAGGCCAAATTGAGAGGGCACGAGGGCCGTGGCCCTCGTGAAATTCCTGCCCTGGTGATGACTGATGTGTATATATTTTCCTCTTCATACAACAAACTGTACAGTCAGTGTTACAGATTTAACAAGCAAATATGTATGTGTTGATTGATCTAAAGCCAATACTGGAATATACTTTATATCTACCATTTATATATAGTATTACTATATATAAAGTATACCTTTCTATTATATAGACATGAGTGTTTTACTGGGAAATACACCACTCATATTTTTCATACGAGCTACATCCAGGACATGGAGATCCAAAACCGGGACAAATCTCTAGATGTCACTCGTGAGGAAATCAATGAATTGTTTTGATAAATTTGGGTACTTTTTGTTTGTGAATGTGTCGATATAATAAAAAGAAAATCACACTTTGGCTTGAAGAGATGAAGTTTATCTTCTCGTGTAGAAAAACTCGCATTTTTCATATGAAATACATCACTGCTCTGAGTGACATAGTTAAATAATATTGGCTGGCTTTTTTTTTGGTGGTATGTCAGATATACACTACCATTCAAAAGTTTGGGGTCACTTTGAAATGTCCTTATTTTTGAAAGAAAAGCACTGTTCTTTTCAATGAAGATCACTTTAAACTAATCAGAAATCCACTCTATACATTGCTAATGTGGTAAATGACTATTCTAGCTGCAAATGTCTGGTTTTTGGTGCAATATCTCCATAGGTGTATAGAGGCCCATTTCCAGCAACTCTCACTCCAGTGTTCTAATGGTACAATGTGTTTGCTCATTGCCTCAGAAGGCTAATGGATGATTAGAAAACCCTTGTACAATCATGTTAGCACAGCTGAAAACAGTTGAGCTCTTTAGAGAAGCTATAAAACTGGCCTTCCTTTGAGCAGATTGAGTTTCTGGAGCATCACATTTGTGGGGTCGATTAAATGCTCAAAATGGCCAGAAAAATGTCTTGACTATATTTTCGATTCATTTTACAACTTATGGTGGTAAATAAAAGTGTGACTTTTCATGGAAAACACAAAATTGTCTGGGTGACCCCAAACTTTTGAACGGTAGTGTATTCCATTCTGATGATGCTGAATGAGTCAAAGACAAGTTCGATATCATGCTAGCTGAAATGAATATATCTGCTAGACCATGAAAAAAAAACCAGCCAGTATTATTTAAATATGTCATTCCGAAACAAAAAGTCTGAAAAAAAGCCAGTCAGCTGTACACCAACGCAACCCATCTAACTTGAAGGAGTTGGAGCAGTTTTGCCTTGAGGAATGGGCAAAAATCCCAGTGGCTAGATGTGCTAAGCTAATAGAGACATACCCCAAGAGACTTGCAGCTGTCAAGTCAAGTCAACTTTATTGTGAAATATGCTATACATGCTCGACATACAGCACAGATGAAATATCATGTAATTGCAGCAAAAGGTAGCTCTACAAAGTGTTGACTTTTGAGAGTGAATACCTATGCACAGTCCAGATTCCTGGTTTTGCATCTTAATTATTGTTTGTGTCACAATAAAACAACAATGTGCACCTTTAAAGTGGTGTAAATCAAATGGTGCTAACCCCCCAAGAATCCATTTTAATTCCAGTTTGTAATGCGACAAAACAGGACAAACACCAAGGGGGCTGAATACTTTTGCAAGACACTGTATATGCTGGAATATACTTTGATCACTTCTGAAGCTGTGCACAGCCATGTTGATTTGACGTCACACAGTGAACTCAGAGGAACGTGTTGTTAAGAAGACCATCCCGAGTTTCTGAGTAGAAATTTTGAGTTGAGATGTTTTCTTTGACCTTTCCTGGTTGGAGGCCAGGACTATATCTTATTTTTGTTTGTACCTGCCTGTGATATCTCATCTCATCTCATTATCTGTAGCCGCTTTATCCTGTTCTACAGGGTCGCAGGCAAGCTGGAGCCTATCCCAGCTGACTACGGGCAAAAGGCGGGGTACACCCTGGACAAGTCGCCAGGTCATCACAGGGCTGACACATAGACACAGACAACCATTCACACTCACATTCACACCTACGCTCAATTTAGAGTCACCAGTTAACCTAACCTGCATGTCTTTGGACTGTGGGGGAAACCGGAGCACCCGGAGGAAACCCATGCGGACACGGGGAGAACATGCAAACTCCGCACAGAAAGGCCCTCGCCGGCCACGGGGCTCGAACCCGGACCTTCTTGCTGTGAGGCGACAGCGCTAACCACTACACCACAGTGCTGCCCCTGCCTGTGATATATTTTTTTTAAACAAATTTAGTTAGTTCTGTCTCCCAAAACTTGAACAAACTCTCAGCGTAATTTTAGCCACCTCAGTCCTGACCAGGCAGTTACTAAGGATGAATGAAAGATCCATGCAAATCCAGGGTTGACGTTTCTTTCTTCCTTGTTGCAAAACTCTCGTCTCACCCTTTGTCCAAGTGTGAACCTTTCTGGTAAGTTTTTCACAAACAAACAAACAAACAAACAAAACCTCCTATCTGTATTTGTATACATTAAGAACACATCATTCATTCCGAATAATGTATTCGTACCGTTAGTATATACAAGGCGTTTCAAAAAATGTGATATAATTTCACAATCTAATAACTTTGCCAATGCTCGTTCAATTGACCTCAAATTTTAACAGCATGTGTGGAAACAGGTCAAAATTTTATGTTTAATGTTTTTTGTTTTTATCTTTTTAGGTATAGAAATGCCATTCACTGGAAAAGAACGCGTTAGAGTAGGTTTTGTGAGTCAGAGTACACTTGAACGCAGTCGAACAAGTCGAAAATTTGTGAAATCGTTCATGGAATCCACCTAACTTTGAATTTCTCATTCAAATTTTGAAGAATAAATCTTACAGTGCTCAACATTAAACCTGTTGAGTTTCGTCTACCTAGACTATATAGGCTAGTTTCTGGAATATTTACATCTCAAATAATATCAAACTTTTTTTGAAACACCCTGTATATAATAATTTCTTTCAAATTACAGTCTGACAATTAAGCCAAAGTCCTCATAATGTGGAATACTGTCTTACGTTTTGTTTTTTTTTAACATATATCCACCTGCTTCTGTGTCATTTGAGTTAGACAGGCATGCAGAGACACACTCCTTATGGCAAAATGAACATCCTGTCATCATCTCAAACGATGTTTGATGAAAACGAAGCAGTACAGTTTTAACACAAACCATATGCCATACTGTGACTTTAATATCACCACAACTGTCCTCGTTCTCTTTGATAAACACTGCAGAGTGAGTGGTCCAGATACAGCCAGCTTTCAGAAATGTCGGAAGACTAGAGGGGGAATAAAAGGCTTCTATCTGAAAGATGATTAAATTAGTGGACTGCTCTCCACCTTTCTCTTTGAATGCACGCTGCTCTCCTTTGAAACCGCTCTTTGAATATGAGCCAGAAATCCTATTTGCAGTGATTAGGGGAGAAAACGGAGCTAAAACGTCTTGTGGCTTTGGGTGAGTACCTTCTTTTGGCACCGACGCAGAATGACAAATCTCTGAAGAGGAGCTACTTGATGTTCATTTACGTGAAGCACATAAGCAGAGAGATTTTTTTTTTTGAAATATTGTAATTTTATTGATTTATACCATATATTTAGATCATTTTAATGGCAGAAAGTAACGTTGTACTGATTTTACTGCTTAATAACAGTGGAAGGTTTACCAGTAGTTGTGTGTTCAGTTTCCAAAAGGTGAGGTGTTTGGCCTCAGAGAACTGGTACATGCTGTGACCTGCAGTCCAAGAAAAAGCAATGAATAAAGAAACCAAGTGTGGAAAGAGGAAAAAAGGAAAACATGAAACAAAACAGCTGTGACATGAAGAAAGCCTCAGTGGAACAGAGGAGGAAACAGAATGAGAAACAGAATGAGTCAGAGGCAAAGGGGACTACATGGAGAAAAATTAGAGATGGAGAAATGCCATGAAATCTTACATAAAGCAAACAGCTAGAGCGGAGGGAGAGAGCGAGAGTGTTGGAGGAAGCTCAGAATGCACGAAGACTGAGGTTGAGTTTATATGCACACAAAATATCATCGGAAGGCCAGTCTGAGTCTGGATACGTTTGAAACTAGAAGATCTTGACAGGGAGCGCTGTTTCATCGCTCTTTAATGAAAATATTACTGTCTCTGTACTAGTGTGTGTAGACGCTAAAATCTGTCTAATTGTATAGCATCAGACTGCATTCACCATTCACATTACAAGCCTCATTACCTCACCCAGGACGGAGTCCACCAGGGGGCGAGGTATTGTTTTCGGTCGGGTTTCTTTGTTGGTTTTGTTAACGATATTACAAGAAAACGGCTGGACCAATCTTCATGAAACGTTCAGGCTAGATGGTTGTTGGTCTCAAACACAACCTCCAACATTTTGAGGGTCATCCGGTCAAGGTCACCAAAAAGGTCAAAATCGTTTTTGTTTTGGCTACTGCCTCATATAGAGGCGCTAACCACTATGTCATCGTGCTGTAAGAATGTAACAGTCGCGCAATGTGCATGCACATACACGTGTTCCGATTAAAATGGCCGGTGAGTGTATACAATTCGGTTCACCATTTGAAATAAATGGACTAGACTAAAGAAATCACTTTCAGACATCTCATCTCATTATATGTAGCCACTTTATCCTGTTCTACAGGGTCGCAGGCAAGCTGGAGCCTATCCCAGCTGACTACGGGCGAAAGGCGGGGTACACCCTGGACAAGTTGCCAGGTCATCACAGGGCTGACACATAGACACATACAACCATTCACACTCACATTCACACCTACGGTCAATTTAGAGTCACCAGTTAACCTAACCTGCATGTCTTTGGACTGTGGGGGAAACCGGAGCACCCGGAGGAAACCCATGCGGACAACATGCAAACTCCGCACAGAAAGGCCCTCGCCAGCCACGGGGCTCAAACCCGGACCTTCTTGCTGTGAGGTGACAGCGTTAACCACTACACCACCGTGCCGCCCCACTTTCAGGCATGTTTATGCTTATTACAGAGGGACAGTGCATTCCACTGAGCTCTAGCACCAGGCCATTTCCAGGAAATAAGAGTTTGGGTCATGGCGACAGCGTGTGTATGTCGGCCTCGGTTCGGAGGTTTCAGTTTCGAAAACTGTAAGAGTAGAATAATATAAAGTACAGACACTTGGTATATTTTACTTCTGTGATTTTTAAATTGTTCATTTTTTGATTTACGCTTCATTTTTGAGGCTGCTGCCTCATAGAGTAAATATATATATGCTATATTTACTGTATGGACATGGTATCAGAAAACAACTTTATTAATAAACAGTAGCCACATGCCATAGGGTACCCCCCCCCTTTTTTTTTTTTTGGGTGATCTCTTCCTTCATATTCATTTTAAGTGCTACCGGGCGAGGTTTGTTTTGCCTGGTAACACTTGTTTTATTTGTTTTGCCCCCCAGCTCTCCTCTATGTCCCCTATCAAAGATAGTGAAGGTCTTTCTCTGAGACACATGAAGTGAGCCAACTGTATCTTTTTGAACTGCTGCTCATGCTGCTTTACAGAGCAGCATAACACGTTGGCGCTAACTGCCCTCTTCCACATACACTATATTGCCAAAAGTATTTGCTCACCCATCCAAATTATCGGAATCAGGTATTCCAATCACTTCCATGGCCACAGGTGTATAAAATCAAGCGCCTCGGCATGCAGACTGTTTTTACAGTTTGGAGCTGGCCCCTTCCTCTTCCAACATGACTGTGCACCAGTGCACAAAGCAAGGTCCATAAAGACATGGATGACAGAGTCTGGTGTGGATGAACTTGACTGGCCTGCACAGAGTCCTGACCTCAACCCGATAGAACACCTTTGGGATGAATTAGAGCGGAGACTGAGAGCCAGGCCTTCTCATCCAACATCAGTGTGTGACCTCACAAATGCGCTTCTGGAAGAATGGTCAAAAATTCCCATAAACACACTCCTAAACCTTGTGGACAGCCTTCCCAGAAGAGTTGAAGCTGTTCTAGCTGCAAAGGGTGGACCGACGTCATATTGAACCCTATGGATTAGGAATGGGATGTCACTTAAGCTCATATGTGAGTCAAGGCAGGTGAGCGAATACTTTTGGCAATATAGTGTACATGATCTCATGGACGCCTGTGATTGGCTGACAGGATGAATATTTTTCTGTCACATCACTCAGGAGCACCAAGCCTCATCCCTTATTTTTTTTCCCACAGATCCAATCTTTATCTTGATGGTTCATACCTTAGCAGTGGGAAGACCCTCATATGTATTTGTTTTTTCAATACTGTTGCATGTATGATCCATATGTGGCATGAATAACATATGACTTACGTCTGCCTCTTGACCAGGAAATTGCAAGTTCTACTCATGGTCAGGTCATACGGTACCAAAGACCACTATCAAAATGGTACCTAGTTCCATCTGGTGAGGCACGCTGCAATACAGATGCAAGTAGGGAGTCAAACTTTTGTGGTTACCACAGGACCAGCCCACCACTGTAACCCTCGCTATGTAGTACGTGAAAGGCCGAGGGCTACTGAAACGGAGATCGGCGCCACCCAATGTGCCTTAAGGGCCTAGTTAGTACTGGGATGGCAGACTGCTTGGGAAGACCAGGTCCTGGCATGGAAGGGACTTTGATGATATTAACAGTTATTAGAAAATATTGTCGGAATGTCAAAACAAATATAAAAATAGTCTCAATGAGGCTGTAGCTCATACCAGCTACTGTTGATGTGTGTGATTTTGAAATCCGATCAATCCTATGGGAGCAGTAGTGATTTTTGTGAACTTGCATATCACCTTTATGTAGCTACATCCATGGCAGGTGGTGCCACCTGGTGAACAATTCTTGTTGGAATATGTCTTTAGAGTCTTCTGGGTGAGTTTCAGTGAAGACATCCTAGCAGTTTACGAAGAGTAGCGTTTGATGTGACGAGTCATCCAAAAATTTCAGATGCCCATAAAATCGTAAATATGACAGATGGCGCCACCATCTTGACAACTTTTATGTACACCCACCTGGATACCATGGTATGTGAGTTTGATCAAAATCTGATCAATCCTGTTGGAGGAGTAGCGATTTTTGTAAATTGTGGACGGGCGACACGTGATCGCATAAGCTCATCTGACCTGGCCTGCGGCCGGATGAGCTAATAACCGCACGAAAATAATAATAATTTAAAAAAAGAACAAGAAAAAAAAAAATCTCTAGTTGAGACCCAGTATGAACTTCAGTGATGCAGCTGACGTTGAGGAACTGCCAGACCATGCTGTCTTTTTTTGGGACCGTAGTCATAGGGTTCATATTTATTTATAAATCTAAATACAGATACAGCACAGTACAGATATCTGAGGCACTAAACAGATACCGATACAGGCCCTGCATTACACCCCTACACACATCCAGTATTTACACGATTTTGATATAATGCTTTGGATGGATTAGTTATATAAGAAACCAGCCGATAAAACAAGCAGACCACAGAAAACACCAGCGGTCTGATGGTAAATATTTGATGCTTATATAATGTGCTCCCCCCTCACAGTTCCACGGTTAAAGGTTATAAAGCGAAGATAATCACTCTCTTTAATTGGCTCCAAGGAAGCAGTTAAACTTAAAAATAGTGTTCCCTGACCTACGATCGGGCTCCATTGACCTTATTAGCTTGAGCTTTATGGTAACGATCAGGCACAGAAGGGCCAAAGTCGTCATGGAATAATGCTGAGAGGTTGGTTTTTTTCTCATCCTTGTGTGTGTCTGTGTGTGCAGTTCTGCTGCTGGGGATCTTTCTGTACACACGCTGGCGGAGCTACAAGGGCCTGAAGGAGGGCGTTTATCACGTTTCTGCTCACCACGATGGCTGGGAGGACATCCGCGAGAACGTGCTCAACTATGACGAGGAAGGAGGGGGCGAGGAAGATCAGGTGAACGCCTCCTCACTGATGGCTTCATTAAAACAGTTAACAATGCACCGTCTTGTCAGTGACTCCGAAAGTGTGCCATATTTTTCATAGCATACCATGCCACAGCAAGAATGTTAGAGTTAAACATGAATGGTCCATGTCGCTATGACAACCAATGGTGGAACGTCCAAAAAGTCTGACCGAAACACAGTTGCCATGACGGCTCATGTGGAACTGTCTCCACGGCAACCTTTAACATCAGCAGCCCACCCAATCCGGTTTTCATGCCGACTCGTAACTGTTGAAAGCTGAACGTTTCAAGATACCGTGACAGCTTGACATTTTACTTGTGACATTTTTAGTGAAATTGTATGCACTGGGGAGAAAAGCTCAAAAAGTTTATTCTATCCGAGATGGGGGTGGGGAGGGAGTGACGACGAGAAAGCATTGCTACTGAGTGAAAAGAAATGTGCCAACTGATGTCAGCAGGTGGTCGAGTCCTTTTCTTTGTCGAGGCTTTTATAGTGCAGTGTCTCATTTTCAGACACGTTATTGTAGAAAGCAAGGTGTAACATGATTATCACATACACAACCTGATTGCCTTTTGTTTCTCTAAGTCTTCAAACATCACATAATTAATTTCTACACACCCATACCTGGGATGCTCACACTGCTCTGGGTACATTTGGGATGTAATTGAATGCAACTGCTGTACAGGATTAGAAATGAATCCAAAAAGGACACGAAAGGGACGAGTTTTTAGTTCAAATGGACACAAGTAAGGGGGCGGCACGGTGGTGTAGTGGTTAGCACTGTCGCCTCACAGCAAGAAGGTTCTGGGTTCGAGCCCCGTGGCCGGCGAGGGCCTTTCTGTGCAGAGTTTGCATGTTCTCCCCGTGTCCGCGTGGGTTTCCTCCGGGTGCTCCGGTTTCCCCCACAGTCCAAAGACATGCAGGTTAGGTTAACTGGTGACTCTAAATTGACCGTAGGTGTGAATGTGAGTGTGAATGGTTGTTTGTCTCTCTGTGTCAGCCCTGTGATGACCTGGCGACTTGTCCAGGGTGTACCCCGCCTTTCGCCCGTAGTCAGCTGGGATAGGCTCCAGCTTGCACGCGACCTTGCACAGGATAAGTGGCTACAGATGATGGATGGATGGATGGATGGACACAAGTAAGTGGTCAGGTATGCAGCTTGAAGACAAGCAAAAACCGCGAACATGTGGTGCTGCAAGACGCATTTACATAGTTCCTTCATTCATCCTCAGTAACTGCCTGGTCTGGGTTGTACTGGCTAAGCTACTATTTGTTTATATTTACATTTATGTCAGCTAGCAGGTGCCTTTATCCAGAGTAACTTAGTTATTTAATTATAGTTCGGGTTTTTGCCCAAACTGATAATCGCATCATCAGTTTTTCTTTGGCTAATCAGGCATACGGTACGCCACCACTCTTGCCAGAGCAGTTGAGGGTTAGGTGCCTTGCTCAAGGGCACTTGAGCCAGTCCTGCTGGTTCAGGGAATCGAACTAGTGACCTTTTGGTCCCAAAGCTTCCCCTGTTCCCATGGCAACTTACAGAAGTTCTTTGAAGTATCTAACAATAAATACCGGTTCACAAGGTCAGGGACTAAGAGTACCATCAGTCGAAACATCTTGTGCAATCTGAGCCAGAGCCAGAATTCACAGACCATGCTGACAACAACAAATAAACAAATTCCCTTCTGGTCTAGACCATGCCCACTCCAAGTTTAAGTCCAAATACAGATAAGGACAGATAATAAACATTATTTCTTTTTATCTTATCTTCCTCAGGATTGGGTTTGATTCTCTCTTGAGAAAGGTACCAATTTTAGGGGTCTTGGCAGAGGCATCATGATCCACTATGCTGAATTATAAGATTGCACTCAGTCTCTGTCAGAGCGCTAACACTCACTCTCTCTCTCTCTCTCTCTCTCTCAGGTGAGGTGTACTCATAGACACTAATCAGGCTTTAGCATTAGTGGCATGAGTCAGGATTTATGTCATTAACGTTTAACAGAAGAATGCATTCTGTAATGAAGACACAGAGCCTCTTACGCTGCCTTCTGATCTTATTAGCCAATGGATCAAGAGTTGTTTATGTTACATATTTCATATGCTGACATGAAAAAGAACCGCTGTAGAAAGCATGTCGTATTAGCTTTAATGAATGAATCTGCCTCTCAAATAAACCGTATTTAGTTCTTAATTGTCTTCTCGTCCTTTCTTCCATTTCCCTCAGAATGCTTATGACATGGCAGAACTGCAGAAGTCCCTGCAGCCAAGTCCGGCCCAGTCTGTGCAGTACAGTCGCTCTCGAGCCCTCCATCATTATCACGCCCCTATCCAGCAGCAACAACACCACCTCCACCAGTCGGACCCACCATCCCGAGCTCCAACAGCTACAAGCACTTCCTCTGTGTCGTCCAGCAGTACTACCCTGCGCAGAGACGTGCCCCTGAACCACGCTCCGGCCCAGGGCCAGTGTGCCGCCCCTGCAGCTGCCCGAACCGCCCAGCTCGCCCGCAAGAGCTTGTCCTTCTCCAGCCAGGACCTAGCACGCTACTTGTGCGAGATCATCCGAGATGCTGAGCAACACGCAGACTCTGCGCCTGCTGACTCGCTTCAGGTGTTCTCTACTGAAGGTGGAGGTTCTCCAGCTGGTTCACTCAGCTCCTTTAGCTCAGCTGGTCTGGATGAGAGCAGCGCTGCCGGACACGAGTGCCTCAAAGATTGGGGGCCACGCTTCGATAAACTCCGAGCGCTTTACGAGAGGGCAGAGGCTAGCGACCTCTAAGCACACGTTGTATGTGCAGCAGAAGGACTACACTCTGGAAGATTTTTCTGGAAAATGTGAGCGTCAGGGATGGACCCAGAATCACAGGGAATTTTTTTTTTTTTCTTTTAAAGCCGAACAAGGTCTGCTTTGCTTTCTGTCCTTGTTCGGGATTGTGATTCTTTACAAAACATTTCTCCTGAGATCTGAGTGAAATGGACACAGGGCTGGGGTCCCTGGACTATCAATGAGCCACAAATGGGAAATGCCAGTCAAAGAAAATGTGTCCGTATATGACACTTATTCTTGCCCTGCAAAAAAAAAAAAAAAAACTTTTCAGCCGCAACTCGTGGGTGACAATGATGGAAAGTGATGGCATCCACTAACTTTGAGTCCTATTGGAGAAAAGCCTCACACGCTGATCTTTCCTTATGTGCTGTCCTACATGTCTGCATTCTATAAGTGTTTTGAATAAAAAGGGAAAGTGCTTGGACATTTAAGACGTCCACAGCCCCCCCACCCCCCCTCCCAACGTCCTTCCTTGGTTTGTTTTTCGAAATGTGTTTGCTACTTGTGCTGTCAAAGTACCTACAACGTTCATCAGTTACACCTCCGAACTCAGTCACAGCTTATTTTTTTATTCACACCACTCTCCTCATAAATTTTAACTCCCCTTCAGATGGCGGGAAGGAGCGACTGAAAAAAATTAGGAGGATGTGGTACGAAGCACTAAAGAAAATGAGGTTGAGAGCAGGCTTATTGTTCAGCCTTTTCCACAAAGTTTGATGGGAATACAAATTGTGCCCTGTCCCTTGAGCGGATTCGGAATACAAATGTGTTTAGGACACGGGAGGTCCATGTTGGAGCAGGATCTAGATGAGCGTTTCAGAGGCCTTTACTACAAAGTTTGTACAAAAGAGCTAAATACATTTCATAAATATATGTGGACCTGTCTTTATTTTTTTTTCCCCTCCGAGACTGGGCTGGTGTTAGAACCTGAATTCTGCATCGGAGCTGCTGTCGGTGGTACGAGCCCACCCAGTGAGGTTCCACTCCATTTTGCTCCCTTTAGGAAGCATTATGTCCTTAACAAAAACCTGCACAGCATGTGGCATTTTTACTCCTGGCAAAAGAACTATAACTGGAAAGTGAGCATTTATTATCCCCCCCCCGAAACACCACGCAAACCCTGCTGGGAAACTTGATGAACCTCGGTATAAAGATGAATTCGGCCCAGAACATTTGGAATAAAAGTTGGAGGTAAGAGAACGGCGAGCTCCTGACACTAAACATTTGTGCACAACCCATTTTATAGGGTTCATGAAGCAGCACAAGGCGTGAAAGTTTGCTGTGCCGCTTTTTGCCCATCTTAAATGGAATACAGAAAAGTCACACAACCTCCTCCTGTGAGGTCGCAAATGCCAACATTGTACTCTATGCATCCTGAGGTTACCTTTCTTCCCCTGACTCTCCGTCGTTTTTCTTTTTTCACTTTCATTCCAGCATGTTTTTTGTTGTGCAGCTCTTAATGTGGAGCATGACAGTGAAGCTGTGGTGTGTAGGAGTGTGCTAAAAGACATCAGAGCGCTAATCCTAATACGAACTGAACGCTCACTGTCATGCTGCAAACCAAAGCATCTCGCGAGATGGAGAAATGGCTGGAAAAGTCGTCACTCTTATTAAGGAGCTCAAAAGTGCCAATTTTTCCAGAGGCATCAACATAAAGCTCGGAAACGGTACTCGCGTTTTCACAGACAAGGTAAAGGAGCCACCAGGACTGCAGTTCAGATTCCTCCTCAGAAAACGACTGAAGAGAGGAAAAGGAAGACGAAGAAGAAGAAGAAGAAAAAAAAAACACGTGAGGTGAAAATATTTGAGGTAGACCAACAATCTCCCAGGTTTTCTCTCATCTCAGACAGATCAGTGTCCTCTTAATTTCACAGGCATATTTTTTGTGGTGAATATACTGTATAGTACTGCATATTGTGAGATGTTTTTACCTCATTTGTACATATCAAAGAAATGTACTGCTTTTCAAAGAAATATCAAGATCCCGTTTGAGGAATATCAAGATATCAAGCTTCTGCTGTTGAACGTGAGCTTGTATTTTATCATTTTCCTTTTTTAAAGGCATATTTCTTTTCAGTGGGTGAAAATAAATATATTGACGTTTTGCATTTTTCTTTCTCAATAAATAAAGTTATTTACTACTATTCTCATTTCAGTGCTATCACTTTATATATTATATATTTTAACGTCACGATTTAAGTTTTTTTTTTCTCTCTTTTGTTAATGAGTAAATGTTCTGGGGTGGGTTTCCTGAAAACCTCTTAAGGCTAAGAGCATCTTTAACTGACTCTTAGGATCCATCGTTAAGCTAATGTTGTTTTCACGAACAACGTCGTAGCCAAAGTAGTACTTTTAGGCCCTGTCCACACGGCAACGGATTCAGGTGAATCCGATAAAATTGTTTATCGTTTCGGCCTGGCGTCCACACGGCACCGGTGTTTTGGGTGCCCCAAAATGAAATCTTTTGAGAACGGGTTCCAGAGTGGAAAGATCTGGCAACGGCGCCGTTGCGAAGTCGTCTGGATGAGTAGAACGGATTTGTTTACGATGACGTCACAACCACATGTGCTTCACACCGGGTAGAAGTGTAACGAACTCGATGCGAGTTGTCAACAAATCCTATAACTTGGTTCATGAAACGTGCTTACAAAATATTTTCACTGTGAATATTTATTGTGTAATGGTGCAAAGAGAGAGAGAGAGAGAGAGAGAGAATAGCCCTTAGGGCAGAGTCAATCCCGCCAGCAAAAATAGGGGGAAAAAAAGGAGCGATCTCACCTCTTCAGATGTTGGTTTAAGTCCTACAATACATTTCTCAAAAAGGGCGTAGAAGAACAAACTAATCCATCAACGTGTAGCATTCAATTTATTCCGGACCATTAAAGACGCCGCCTTCCGCGTAGAATCATACGTCATCCTCGCCGCCATATTGGATAGGTCAAAGCGGAGAATAAAGATGCCTCATTCATGTGCTGCGTTTAACTGTACCAACAGGTTTGCCGTCCAAACGAGATCACATGGGATTACCTTTCACAGGTGAGACTGCAAAAATACTTTTCATTGTATTTGGTCATTATAATGTAATTTTACAAACAGATTTTTCTGACTTTGTGGCTAATATGAAGTCTCGCGCATAATAGTTTATGCGCATGCGTCCTTACTTCTTCTATTGTTCTGGTGTCTCCGAAGGGACCGTCTTACAGCGCCCCAAGAGGTGTGGCATGTGTATTGCATTGTTTTCAGCAAGCGTTGCGTTGCCATATGGACCTGATATTTTACTGATCCATTGCCCATGTGGACGCGATATTTTTTTTAATAACATCTCGTTGCCGTTGTCGTGTGGATGTAGCCTTAGTTTGCTCTGAACGTACCATGGACCTGGATCACTCTTTCACAACAAAGAGCGTCTCCTCACAACCAAATACACAGAATGCGCATACACCTCCGCGGGACTCTCACAGTCAGTGGGCGGAGACTGGTGTTGAATCTGCTGCTGGGGTTCAATTATTTTTCTTGTACATCGAGTTAATTATTAAATAAATATATGTAAAACATTATGAATACATTTCAATATGTTATGGAATTACGTATGGATATTGTAATGTCACACTGATATCGCTACATTTTAATCAAATTTAACTCCATGAGATGAGTGATTATGTCATAAATGAGACTTTGTGTGTGTATATGTATTGGCACTGTGGATAACATTCGAAATGAGACTGTCAATGACGGCGTAGCTCACTCCAGTCCTGTCTAGTCCAGAGGGAACAATTTAAAGTGGGCCACCTTGCGTAATAAATTTTGCAAGCTATATACAGAAGCTATATCCAGCCTAGGAGTACTGACCTATTTGCCAAAAAGAATCCAAAACGGTGAGGAATTGACCGACAAGAAGCGATTTTTGTTGAACTGCTCATTAAGGCTTAATTAGTCCATAACTTCATTAATAATTGTAATGATGAAGCAAATCTGGGTAGAAGTTCTATGCACCCTAGGTACCCCTACCTTCATACCAGAAAGAATCAAAATCAGTGAAGACTTCAGGGAGAAGAAGCGATGTGTGTGGAAACTGCTCGTTAGGGCTTAATTACTCCATATCTTCATTATTAATTGCAATTATGCAAATTTGGGTCGAAGCCATATGCATCCCAGGTAGACCTACCTTACTGCGAAGAAGAATAAAAATCGGTGAAGAATTGAGACAGAAGAAGCGATTTTCGTGAAATGTGGATGACACCAGACAACACGTGATGGCGTAAACTCATCGCCTGTCGGCCGGGTGAGCTACTAATCCTAACTGCATGTTTGAGTAACAGTGAAATGAGCAGGCACAGGGAAAACATTTGCTTTAATCTTTAACTGCTTATTTGCTCATTCGTGTTTGGAATAAAAAAAATGTTGACTGTCCAAAAATGTAAAATAGTTTCAATTATTAATTACCACATTATATATGTAATGCTTAACAACGATATAGTAACATAATTTAACACCATTTCATTGGGGTTTGGTAAAAAAAAAAAAAAAGACCACCATGTGACCTCATCAACTGAATTTAGCAACTACTAATGCCTCTATCGAGGACACACGTTGCAAAGACACTCACAGCAAAGTTGCTCTTAAGACACCTTCTTATGAGTGAGTTCAGGATAACCACATACAGAGACAATGTTCATTGCTTAAGAGCATCTTTAAACTCCCTCTTTCGCCCTAAACTGCAACATTAGGGGTGTTCACACGGCACATATTTGCATCGATGCTGCACCGATGTATTTTGTTGCGATATATCTTATACCGGTGTAAATTTTGTGGAGCGTTCACACGTCACAAACCTGCTTACTAGAGAGAAGCGTGTTAGCACCGGTGCAGCCCCACTTGCGTTCACATGGCAGTTTTTGCGACCGTGCTATACGATAGTAATAATGCGGAAATTAAATATGCGCATGCGTGAAAATGTACTTCCTTTTTCCGGTTGTCAAGGCATCACCAAGCGCCGGGAAAACAACGTGGATGAAGACAGCAGTGTTGCCAGGTACTGCTGACGTTTTCCAGCCCAAAATATGTTCAAATCCACCAAAATGCACTTAAAACCGCCCAATCTGGCAACACTGGAAGACACGCTGTCTGTTGTTGTTGATATTCGCCATTTTGGAAGCGCAAAATACCAGGATGCAAATTATGCAATGCCCGTATGTAATCAACTCTCCTCACGCGTAGCGAGTCTACCCCTGTAGCGTTCAGACGTCCCATTTTATATCGGTGCTGCCCCGCAAACTAGCATTTACTCCGGAGTAAATTTCTTAAACCGCCTCCCGAGCAGGGTTAGATTTGCACCAGTTTAAGCAGCTTTCAGGGGCTACACCGGTATAACTTTGTACCGTGTGAACGCTCTACCGGGGCAGCCCCGGTGCTATACCGGAGTAAAAGTTGCCGTGTGAACACCCCTTCAATCGGAAAACCTACCCGTCCCCCCCAGGGGGGAATTATCATGATTGTTGGTCAAAATGCCCGAACAGAAAGCAGGATTTGAAAATTTCATTAGAAAATCTAACGTGACAAGGAACTAGGACTGCATCATAAAATCCAAGCGCCGACTTACTTCCACCATGCAAATATCTTAAGAATGATGATGCATGTAGGGTTGGGATCATTTCCAATTTGCATCCTCATACACTCCAAATTGTTTGATGAGGGTAAAAAAGTTTGTGTGTGTCTGTGCCTTATTATTTAATTTCGCATTCAACAGCGAGGGGAAAAAGAAACCCTCATACTCTGAGTGACAAACGATAATGAGCAGTGTTCAGCTTGTAATCGTTTGGGAAGAATAACAATGAGATGTTCTCTTTATTAGTGCCTGTTTGAGCTGCGTACGTTTCAGACGTCATGGTGTTTTGAATTTGAACAATGAAGACAGAACATTCAACGAACAAATCTTTTTTTATTAGAAAACAAAAAAGATAACCATTTAAATGATGACCTTGTACAACTACTTATACACACAAACCATCACAGGATCAAGCTAGTGCAATTCAGCACCTTCAGTGAACAATGCCCGAGGATCTGAAACAAATATAACGTCCTTTTGCCATCCTCACAAGTGAGTGATCTCAGATATACGACTAAGGCCCTGGTTTATTCCCAGCCCAAAAAAAAAAAGTGTCAAAAATCACTTTCTTGGGAAAGTGGAATGTCTCGTCTCATGTATTGGTGACCCAGAAACCTAAACAAATAGGCTATAAAAACTGGTAAACAATGTATGATGAGCAAGTTCGCTAAATCAGTGCATTAAGGGAAATGAGTAATTAATCAAGTAGCACATCGTATTTGCATCCTTATATAAAGGTAAGGTCGTTGGCTATGAGCTGTACTGTCCTGTCTTCACATCACATGTAGAAGATGTTATCTAAGTCTGGAGCGCATTTTTATTTCCACAACTCCACACTTGTATATTATACATGTGCTATGTGGGGGGGGGGGGGGGGTAAATCCTATTATTCTATCCACATTCACTGGATATGAGCAACCGCGCGCTCTGATTGGCTACTCTACTACTAGGCTATCAACTCATATACCATAAGTAGAGAAAAACAAAATGGCAGAGCGTGATGCAGAACCAACCGAGGACGAAATAAAAAACTTTACTCCCCCCAAAAACCAAAAAAGCAACAAAATATGGAATAAAAGTATTTGAGGGTAAGAACATATTTAAAACATTTTTTCAAGAATTATTACAGCATTTTTTCACAAATTGCTAATATCTCCTGTTCCACACTCCAGCCGTCAGTGGCGTCAACGCACCTTTAAGTTGGTTTGCCAACCACCAAAAAACCCCAAAGAAGAAGAAAATAGTGAAATAAAAACTCTACTCAAAAACAAAACCCCCCCAAAAAGAAAAAAGCAACAAAATATGGAATGAAATTATTTGATGGTAAGAACATCTCTTTTTTTTCAAGAATTATTATTATAGCATTTTCGCAAATTGCTCCTGTCATTTCACCGGTTTGTTTACATTCTAAGCGGAATTTATTTTGTCGGACGTTTTGTGTAAAGTTTTTATTTATCGAATTTGCAAAAAAAAAAAAAAATGCAGGCGGCATGGTGGTGTAGTGGTTAGCGCTGTTGCCTCACAGCAAGAAGGTCCTGGGTTCGAGTCCCGTGGCCGGCGAGGGCCTTTCTGTGTGGAGTTTGCATGTTCTCCCCGTGTCCGCGTGGGTTTCCTCCGAGTGCTCCGGTTTCCCCCACAGTCCAAAGACATGCAGGTTAGGTTAACTGGTGACTCTAAATTGAGCGTAGGTGTGAATGTGAGTGTGAATGGTTGTCTGTGTCTATGTGTCAGCCCTGTGATGACCTGGCGACTTGTCCAGGGTGTACCCCGCCTTTCGCCCGTAGTCAGCTGGGATAGGCTCCAGCTTGCCTGCGACCCTGTAGAACAGGATAAAGCGGCTACAGATAATGAGATGAGATGAAAAAAAATGCTGTTTCTCAAAATCCAGTGAATGTGGATTGAATAAAAACAGTTATTCCACTCAGTCTCGTTATACATGGATTATAGCTCATGCACGATTTGATTTCGTGGAATAACTTAAGTCGCTTGGACACAAAACGCACTTATTCCTCTAGTGATTCGTTCACCCTTGTACAAAATTGCACGTCACATTAAATACAGGAGGCAAAAGCTGATCAAAACACAACGTGAAAGCAAAATAAAACCACATAGATGTGACTGTGTTCTACCGATTATTTAAACGTGCATGAAAACCTTTTCACAAATAAATGGCAGATATAATATAATTCAAACTCGACACAGTATTAAGTTCGGAGAAACTGAATTATTTAGATACACGACAGTGACATTAAAAAGCGTTCCCCATATCAAGGCTTCCTCAATGGTTTTGTTTTGCCTTTCACAGATTTAATTGCTGCCCTTTGGCTGTATTAATTTGCCCATGCAGTCGTCATCCCTCAGGTGACTTTCAGGTTAGAAAATCAGACTGAAAGTGTAAAATAAATCCATTTGCAAAAACACCCTGTATTTTGCACTTCTATGTAAAGAAATGTCACGCCCTTGTGTATTTGTTAGGGCAAACGCCTTAAATGAACGTGTCATTTTTCCAATTTGAGGAACACAATCCTCCACAGAGACAGTTATTAAATCAGCACGTTGCACGTTCTGACACACACACCTTTCGTAAATCAGGGCCTCGGAGCGTTAAATTGGAATGTTCCATCGTAATCAATACCAAGAGTCCTGTAATAAAACAGAGAGCTCTCGTACTTTACCTCCATTAGAACACTGTTTTATTTCAGCCTGCTGATTTCACTCAGCATGAACTGAGGAGCTTTATGGACCGACCGTGTGGGTCTACGGATAAATGTATTCCACTGAAAGTCTTTTGAGGATTTCTGTTCGAGATGATGTGAAGAACATCAAAGAATGGATTTAGGGCATGATGGTGCAATCCATACCAGATAGATTTCAATAGTACCCTGGGCCTGAAACAGTCGGAGAAATACATTCAAACTAAACTGCACTGAACTATGCTTGTTTGGCTGCTGCACTGGGAGGACTGGGAAAACTTCTTTTGCAAATATCAAATTCATTAAAGACTTAATGGAACAAAAAAGACCAAGTAAAAACACCATTAGTTAGGATTCATTTCTTGCAGATAGCATGCAATATATTACATCACCCTGTGTGTGTGTGTGTGTGTGAGACATTATATCTATCTACACTACCGTTCAAAAGTTTGGGGTCACTTTGAAATGTCCTTATTTTTGAAAGAAAAGCACTGTTCTTTTCAATGAAGATCACTTTAAATTAATCAGAAATCCACTCTATACATTGCTAATGTGGTAAATGACTATTCTAGCTGGGGCGGCACGGTGGTGTAGTGGTTAGCGCTGTCGCCTCACAGCAAGAAGGTCCTGGGTTCGAGCCCCGGGGCCGGCGAGGGCCTTTCTGTGTGGAGTTTGCATGTTCTCCCCGTGTCCGCGTGGGTTTCCTCCGGGTGCTCCGGTTTCCCCCACAGTCCAAAGACATGCAGGTTAGGTTAACTGGTGACTCTAAATTGACCGTAGGTGTGAATGTGAGTGTGAATGGTTGTCTGTGTCTATGTGTCAGCCCTGTGATGACCTGGCGACTTGTCCAGGGTGTACCCCGCCTTTCGCCCGTAGTCAGCTGGGATAGGCTCCAGCTTGCCTGCGACCCTGTAGAAGGATAAAGCAGCTAGAGATAATGAGATGAGATGAGACTATTCTAGCTGCAAATGTCTGGTTTTTGGTGCAATATCTCCATAGGTGTATAGAGGCCCATTTCCAGCAACTATCACTCCAGTGTTCTAATGGTACAATGTGTTTGCTCATTGCCTCAGAAGGCTAATGGATGATTAGAAAACCCTTGTACAATCATGTTAGCACAGCTGAAAACAGTTGAGCTCTTTAGAGAAGCTATAAAACTGACCTTCCTTTGAGCAGATTGAGTTTCTGGAGCATCACATTTGTGGGGTCGATTAAATGCTCAAAATGGCCAGAAAAATGTCTTGACTATATTTTCTATTCATTTTACAACTTATGGTGGTAAATAAAAGTGTGACTTTTCATGGAAAACACAAAATTGTCTGGGTGACCCCAAACTTTTGAACGGTAGTGTATGTATGTGTATATGGACAGGATAAACTGTATACGTGTCGCGCCACGGGATTTTTGTACCAGATGCTTTGTTTACAGCTTTGTTTACAGAAACGGCGTTGAAAATCACACAAAAAACAAAATGGCGGAGCGTTTTGCTGAACCAACCGAGGACAAAATTAAAACTCTACTCCCCCCAAAACCTCTCCAAAAAACAAACGAACAAAAAAATACAAAAAAGCAAAAAAAATGGTGTTTCAAAAAATTTGATATAATTTCACAATCTAATAACTTTGCCAATTCTTGTTCAATTGACCTCAAATTTTAACAGCATGTGTGGAAACAGGTCAAAATTTTATGTTTAATGTTTTTGGTTTTTATCTTTTTAGGTATCGAAATGCCATTCACTGGAAAAGAAAAGGCGTTTTGTGTGTTAAAGTGCGCTCGAACAAGCATTTTTTTTATTTACACCTCTAAGCACAAGTATAACACTAAAATATAATATAACTAAAAAAATCAATAAACTGTAAGTTAAAACCAAAACTAAAAATTTTGTAGAGAAAAAAATACATATGTAAATGTAATTTGGAAAGAGGTTCAGGAAGCCCTAGAATAACTTGAAAGCTAATATAGCTAGGGCTTCCTAGACTGAGAAGTGAGTAGTGATTTTTATTTTTATATATATATATATATATATATATATATATCAAACACATACACACACACAGGGGAGGAAAAAAAACAAAAAAAAAATATGAGACTAGACAAAAGAAGCAGGCAGTAGAATGAAATTTGTATAAATTGAATTGGCTTGTCAGTAGGTAGAAAAAAAAGTGATATAATTTTTTTCTTGAATGCTCTTTTAGGTAGCTGTTTGTCGGCGAGATCTACAGAGTTCCAAACTTTAACTCCTGTGAACCTAATATTAAAAGTACCAAAACTTGTACAACCCCGATTCCAAAAAAGTTGGAACAAAGTACAAATTGTAAATAAAAATGGAATGCAACGATGTGGAAGTTTCAAAATTCCATATTTTATTCAGAATAGAACATAGATGACATATCAAATGTTTAAACTGAGAAAATGTATCATTTAAAGAGAAAAATTAGGTGCTTTTAAATTTCATGACAACAACACATCTCAAAAAAGTTGGGACAAGGCCATGTTTACCACTGTGAGGCATCCCCTTTTCTCTTTACAACAGTCTGTAAACGTCTGGGGACTGAGGAGACAAGTTGCTCAAGTTTAGGGATAGGAATGTTAACCCATTCTTGTCTAATGTAGGATTCTAGTTGCTCAACTGTCTTAGGTCTTTTTTGTCGTATCTTCCGTTTTATGATGCGCCAAATGTTTTCTATGGGTGAAAGATCTGGACTGCAGCCTGGCCAGTTCAGTACCCGGACCCTTCTTCTATGCAGCCATGATGCTGTAATTGATGCAGTATGTGGTTTGGCATTGTCATGTTGGAAAATGCAAGGTCTTCCCTGAAAGAGACGTCGTCTGGATGGGAGCATATGTTGCTCTAGAACCTGGATATACCTTTCAGCATTGATGGTGTCTTTCCAGATGTGTAAGCTGCCCATGCCACACACACTAATGCAGCCCCATACCATCAGAGATGCAGGCTTCTGAACTGAGCGCTGATAACATCTTGGGTCGTCCTTCTCCTCTTTAGTCCGAATGACATGGCGTCCCTGATTTCCATAAAGAACTTCAAATTTCGATTCGTCTGACCACAGAACAGTTTTCCACTTTGCCACAGTCCATTTTAAATGAGCCTTGGCCCAGAGAAGATGTCTGCGCTTCTGGATCATGTTTAGATACGGCTTCTTCTTTGAACTATAGAGTTTTAGCTGGCAACGGCGGATGGCACGGTGAATTGTGTTCACAGATAATGTTCTCTGGAAATATTCCTGAGCCCATTTTGTGATTTCCAATACAGAAGCATGCCTGTATGTGATGCAGTGCCGTCTAAGGGCCCGAAGATCACGGGCACCCAGTATGGTTTTCCGGCCTTGACCCTTACGCACAGGGATTCTTTGAGATTCTCTGAATCTTTTGATGATATTATGCACTGTAGATGATGATATGTTCAAACTCTTTGCAATTTTACACTGTCGAACTCCTTTCTGATATTGCTCCACTATTTGTCGGCGCAGAATTAGGGGGATTGGTGATCCTCTTCCCATCTTTACTTCTGAGAGCCGCTGCCACTCCAAGATGCTCTTTTTATACCCAGTCATGTTAATGACCTATTGCCAATTGACCTAATGAGTTGCAGTTTGGTCCTCCAGCTGTTCCTTTTTTGTACCTTTAACTTTTCCAGCCTCTTATTGCCCCTGTCCCAACTTTTTTGAGATGTGTTGCTGTCATGAAATTTCAAATGAGCCAATATTTGGCATGAAATTTCAAAATGTCTCACTTTCGACATTTGATATGTTGTCTATGTTCTATTGTGAATATTTACAGTTTGTACTTTGTCCCAATGCGGCACGGTGGTGTAGTGGTTAGCGCTGTTGCCTCACAGCAAGAAGGTCCGGGTTCGAGCCCCGTGGCCGGCGAGGGCCTTTCTGTGCGGAGTTTGCATGTCCTCCACGTGGGTTTCCTCCGGGTGCTCCGGTTTCCCCCAAAGACATGCAGGTTAGGTTAACTGGTGACTCTAAATTGACCGTAGGTGTGAATGGTTGTCTGTGTCTATGTGTCAGCCCTGTGATGACCTGGCGACTTGTCCAGGGTGTACCCCGCCTTTTGCCCGTAGTCAGCTGGGATAGGCTCCAGCTTGCCTGCGACCCTGTAGAACAGGATAAAGCGGCTAGAGATAATGAGATGAGATGAGACTTTGTCCCAACTTTTTTGGAATCGGGGTTGTATGTACTTTTGGTAAATAATAAGATCGCTTAGCGGCAAGTCTTGTTTGATAATTGTGTTTTGTTGAGAATGAAATGAAAAAGGGGTCAAAGACAACAGGAAGTTCGACACAGTTGAACAAGTCAAAAATTTGTGAAATCGTTCATGGAATCCACATACCTTTGAATTTCTCATTCAAATTTTGAGGAATAAATCTTATATTGCTCAACTTTAAGCCTGTTCAGTTTCATTTGCCTCGACTGTGTAGTTTCTGGGATATTTATGTACATCTCAAATAATATCAAATTTTTTGAAACACCCTGTATCTTGCACTGTTTTCGCTGCCTGATCCAGTAACTATCAACGAATAATCAGCTCAATAGCGCCCCTACAGGATACAGTTACCACTTTTAACATCATCCATGACTGTGTTGGACTGAGGCTGGTTCTAGACGACTTGAGACAGGGACTGGTTTTAAATGACTCCCGTGTAGTTACTGTCCAGAACTGGAAATGAGTCAACACTCGACTCGACAGCGTCCATTCATTGTCCATGTCCTGACTGATTCTGAGTCCTGGTCTCCATGTTTTCAACACTGCATGTTCAGAGGTGAGAAAGAATAAACACACTAAAATATGGCTGACTAGCTTGTATCAACAACAGTTCTAGCTTTGTTGCTAACATTTTGTACAGCGTAAAGTTGGTCCCATGTTAGAAACAAAGTATCGGCGACTAATATTCTGACATAATTGGTTGGCACCATGCCAAATTCAATCAACGAGGCATCAAATTAAATCGCCTATAGCTGTTTTGCAAATCCATAGTCACAGTAGTGTCATTCTGGTCCAAAAATACACTTTCGACCTAGCTGAAACGTCATGGACATTTTGAAAGCTTTCTGCCTGGAACATGGACCATTTTGGGTTGCATGCACATGATTTCATGTCAGATTTACAGTAACGTCCCTTGGTCCAATTTCACTTTGGTTTGTATTTCCTGCATACGGAAAATACGCTTGGTCGTATATAACTCAAAATCCATAATCTGAGCATCTGGTATGAAAATCTGGTGCAATGATACGCAAATTTTTTGTAGCCGTTTCACACTTCAGGTGCCGTCTGTGCAAGTCAACATCATGTATTCGTACTAAATCTACCAGCATTTGTTAATCCAGTTAAAATCTTACACACAAAAGACTTTACATTTAAAAAAAAAAAATCTCAAATTTCATTTTCCTTCTACCATCACTCATGGCAACGTGCCAAGCACTAAATTACACCCTGGCTAATTAAATGGAACCAAAAAGCAATGATATTCACAGTGCTAGAGCCATTAGGCATTACAGTAAGAATTTATGGCACTTGTGCTGCACCCGTGACCAAGTCTGCCTCTTATTAGTCACTGTTAGAAGATCCGGAGAGCAGCAGACGTACGCTCGTGGACATGTGCGTGGAAACGTGCTCTGACAGTGAGCCGTGACTCCAACTACAGTGTAAAGACAACAATTCTCCCAACAGTTAGACCTATTCTCCGTGTATCACATGGAGTTTCTTTGTCTTTTTTTTTTTTAAACCCATGCCACATTTTTTTTCCCATTCAGTACGTGAGAAATGCACAGAGGAAACAGAAGGACAAAGTGTACCATGCTTCTTCTCAATAACTATGTTTTAGTAGCATATGTGTAAACATGTTTAATGCATAAGATCATGTCGAGGGTGTGAGGATGAAGGGAAGACAGAAAACAGACGGCAAGGGAAAGAAAAAAATGTTTTTTTCATCTCGTTCACTCACTATCTCCCTTGCTGTTCTTTAAACATGAGCTCCTGTTGCTTTAGAGAGTCTCATACCCACCCCACATCATCTGCCTGCACTGGATTAATCAGGCATCTGTCCCCACACACACACACACACACACACACACACACACACACCCCTACTGTGATCACTCGCTCACTAAATATTCCTCACAGGCAGCAGCGAGGTGGGTGGCTGATTTGGAGGAGGCGCTGTCCTTCGTCTATACACTCCCATCTTTTTTGCCTTTCTTCTTTGATTTCTTTAGCTTGTAGACATTAAATGTTTTATTGTGAAAGGCACGGGTGAAGAGGGTGGAGTAGGGTGGATCGCCGCTCTTTACAGCTTGGCAAAACCGTGGGTGAGGAGCTGGAACCAGGTCAGGGTCGTTCTCTCCAGGTCCGTCCATGATCTGAGGAGGGTTAAAAAAAAAAAGATTTTTTTTCCCCCTTTTTTTTTTTTTTACCCCCAAAGCCAGTTTGAATCAATTCCAAGCAAGGAGCTCTGAAGGTGACAGCGAAGCAAAGAACAAAAGAGGGCAGTGTGCGCTGTTCCAGGAAAATAATCAATGACAGGATGGTGCGAGACCACCTTTAAGCTGATTATTTTGCTATCACAGCACATCCCTGAGATGCTCTCCTCACAGCACAGCAATCAGCCAATTGGCCTATTACAATTTTTAAAATGGATGAATAAATGAATTTATTTTTTAGTCATATAATTTTCCGTTTATATATTTAATGATGTGGAACATTTGCAAGACAATTTAGCTCCAGGTTACGGTACAAAACAGTCATTTTTTAACCGGCTTGTTTTTTTTTTTTCCTCTCTTTCTTGAAATTAATGATAAAAACCCTGCAGCTTAGTGTGTTACAGAGAAACTAGAAGTCCTCCAACACTTGAAAATATTCAGTAAACATCTCCTGACATGAAACATCACCATATCATTGATATGGTTTTCTTTGTTATACTAAAATACTTTTCAGAAATCGTTTATCATTAGGATTCGATGATGTGGAACGTCCTCCGTATAAGTCTCTGTGAATTAGCTGTTACTATAGAAATGATAAAATATTAGAACAAGAATAGAATAAGGCGGCACGATGGTGTAGTGGTTAGCGCTGTCGCCTCACAGCAAGAAGGTCCTGGGTTCGAGCCCCGGGGCCGGCGAGGGCCTTTCTGTGTGGAGTTTGCATGTTCTCCCCGTGTCCGCGTGGGTTTCCTCCGGGTGCTCCGGTTTCCCCCACAGTCCAAAGACATGCAGGTTAGGTTAACTGGTGACTCTAAATTGACCGTAGGTGTGAATGTGAGTGTGAATGGTTGTCTGTGTCTATGTGTCAGCCCTGTGATGACCTGGCGACTTGTCCAGGGTGTACCCTGCCTTTTGCCCGTAGTCAGCTGGGATAGGCTCCAGCTTGCCGGCGACCCTGTAGAAGGATAAAGCGGCTAGAGATAATGAGATGAGAATAGAATAGATAGATTAGGGATAAAATTAGCTCATGTTTATGGTCATTAAAATTCTGTAAAGCTGCTTTGCGACAATTGTTAAAAGTGCTATAAAAATAAACTTGAATTAATAGAAACCTGTGATTAGATGGGGCGGCACGGTGGCGTAGTGGTTAGCATGGTCACATCACAGCAAGAAGGTTCCGGGTTCGAACCTAGTGGCCGACGAGGGCCTTTCTGTGTGGAGTTTGCATGTTCTCCCCATGTCTGCGTGGGTTTCCTCCGGGTGCTCCGGTTTCCCCCACAGTCCAAAGACATGCAGTTAGGTTAACGTGGGGCGGCCTTGGGCTGAGGTGCCCTTGAGCGAGGTACCGAACCCCTGACTGCTCCCCGGGCGCTCTAGTGTGGCTGCCCACTGCTCTGGGTGTGTGTGCATGTGTGTGTTCACTGCTTCAGATGGGTTAAATGCAGAGGATGAATTTCACTGTGCTTGAAGTGTGCATGTGACAAAGGTTTCTTCTTTTGTTTTTGTTTTTTTAAAGGTTTCTTCTCATTTGATTTACAGCCAGCACTAATTTCAGAGCTGCTGCTGGGGGGGGGCATTAACTAACTTATGATTTAAATTAAATCAGTTCTGACCAATCAGATTTGAGAATTCAACAGTGCTGTGGTGTGAGGAGCCTGATCTAAATGTGCATATTTACGTGTTTATTGGTGATGCAACAAGTCTGTCGTAGCTTTAATGCAACGTTCATGCTGCAGGTTTGTCTAGCCGCTTTTTCATCACATGTAGAAATCTGGCGCTTCTTACAGTTTACAAACCACCTAAATGCAGAATAAAGACTGTTTTCATTTTCTTTAGTATTTAAGGGGCTTTATTTAGAGCAAGAATTGGACTCGTGAGCCACCAGCGAGCCCATCACCATCCTTGATGACGGAAGGAAAGATCCTCGGAAACGAGAGACCGCCGACGACGAAAGGGCTTCAAGTAAAAAACAGGGAAAATGTCGCAAATAAATAAAATCTAGCACATCATGCTCATGACGACAACTAGAAAAACAACATCTGGGTGTAGTGGTGGTGTTCGTTAGCTAGCTATATTTATTTTTTGCATCTACAGTACCAGTGACCCCCCCCCAAAAAAAAACAAACAAACAAAACACCAAGAGTGCTCCGAGAGCACAATATCCCCTGCTACAATATATTGCAAACAAAATTGCAATATGTGTATTACTGTCCTATAACAAAGCCTTTTGCCAAGTTTTGTGAAATTCTTCCAAAAATTGTGAGAGGAGTTGATTTCAGACAGGACGGATGGATGGACGGACAGACTTCGCCACAACATAATCTCCCTTCGGGCCTTTCAGCGAGCGGGGGATAAAAAGTCCACAATAATCTTGAATTAATATTTAGCAGGTCCATCATTTCTTTTTCCAGACAAAATGATATGTATTCTACCTTACACACATTACATTACTGGCATTACTCACTCTTATCCAGTGAGATAGGTGCCTTGCTCAAGGGCACTTCAGCCATTCCTGCTGGTCCAGGGATTTGAACCGGCGACCTTTTGGTCTCAAAGCTGCTTTTCTAACCGTTAGGCCATGGCTTCCCCTTACTACTCTTCTGGTTCATGTTTGGAGTGTGAAGCAAAATTTACTGTTACTGAAATCAAATTCTGTTTTTACACTGACTGTGAAATGAAAAAGAAATATATTAAGTGTGGAAGGAAGCCAGGGTTGGTAGAGAAGAGGCCTGGGACAATTCTGAGGTAATCAGCTGGAAACTTGCGCATGAACAAAAGGTTGAACGTAATCAGGAAAGATACTGACCGCTACTACAGCAGCTGAATTAAAAAGGAATAAGGAACGTCTGTAAATCAGAAGGATTCAGAAATGAAGCTGTTGTTGACTGTTCGTGTCAAGAACAAAAGTTTTCAGGATATGAGTGGTACAGTACAGGATGCATTATTTATAAACTGTGGTTGGTTGAAGAGAGCAACTGGACTTGCTTGAAGATTCTTGAAAACGTTTCGCCTCTCATCCTAAAGGCATCCTCAGTTCTGTCGGACTAATAGGGAGTATCCAGTATTTATCCTCTCATGGATCATCATAGAATCCGAATCCGAATGCTGATGGCTGCGTTGTAGGTGGCTGATAAAAGATGTCATAGACACCCACCTCTGTTCAATGATGGTCGTTCCAGGTTGACAAAAATGAACGATCCTCTCTGGCTAAGATGTCTGCCAGTTTTCTGGAAGTCCTCTCATACTCCCGCACCAGTCGAAGGGATCTCATCCCAAAGTGCGTAGAAACATATCTGTGAAGATTCTCAGTCATCCAGGTACATAGTAATCTGTGGTTGGTAGAAGAGAGCAACTGGATTTGCTTGAAGATTCTTGAAAACGTTTCGCCTCTCATCCGAAAGGCTTCCTCTGACATCTTAGCCAGAGAGGATCGTTCATTTTTGTCAACCTGGAACGACCATCACTGAACAGAGGGGTGTCTATGACATCTTTTATCAGCCACCTACAATGCAGCCATCAGCATTCTGATTCGGATTCTATGATGATCCATGAGAGGATAAATACTGGATACTCCCTATTAGTCAGACAGAACTGAGGATGCCTTTAGGATGAGAGGCGAAACGTTTTCAAGAATCTTCAAGCAAGTCCAGTTGCTCTCTTCTACCAACCACAGATTACTATGTACCTGGATGACTGAGATTCTTCACAGATATTATTTATAAACGAATCGGGAGTACAGCATACGGAGAAAGATGATGTACATTATAAATTAATTAACGGGTTTGAAAAGTAAAAATTCCAACAAATCCATTTATTCATAGGTTTGAACCACTTACACTGCAAAAAACTGAATTTGGGGAGAAAATTCCTTAATACTAGTGAAATTATCTTGCAGCATGGACAGATAATTTTACTTGACCAGACATGTTGGAATAACTTGGTTGTAATCTAGAACTCATCTCATCTCATCATCTCTAGCCGCTTTATCCTTCTACAGGGTCGCAGGCAAGCTGGAGCCTATCCCAGCTGACTACGGGCGAAAGGCGGGGTACACCCTGGACAAGTCGCCAGGTCATCACAGGGCTGACACACAGACACAGACAACCATTCACACTCACATTCACACCTACGGTCAATTTAAAGTCACCAGTTAACCTAACCTGCATGTCTTTGGACTGTGGGGGAAACCGGAGCACCCGGAGGAAACCCACGCGGACACGGGAAGAACATGCAAACTCCGCACAGAAAGGCCCTCGCCGGCCCCGGGGCTCGAACCCAGGACCTTCTTGCTGTGAGGCGACAGTGCTAACCACTACACCACCGTGCCGCCGTAATCTAGAACTAGTTTTAATAATCTCAGAGTTGGTGTCTTGTGTTCTTCTAATAGGAAATGTTAGATCGTTTCAATGATATTCAAGATATTCTAACTTGTTAAGATATCATTTTTGCAGTATAGAAGAATACAAGACACCAACTCTGAGATTATTAAAACTAGTTCTAGATTGTAAGCAACTTATTCCAACATGTCTGGTCAAGTAAAATTATCTGTCCATGCAGCAAGATACAGTGGTGCTTGAAAGTTTGTGAACCCTTTAGAATTTTCTATATTTCTGCATAAATATGACCTAAAACATCATCAGATTTTCACACAAGTCCTAAAAGTAGATCAGGAGAACCCAGTTAAACAAATGAGACAAAAATATTATACTTGGTCATTTATTTATTGAGGAAAATGATCCAATATTACATATCTGTGAGTGGCAAAAGTATGTGAACCTTTGCTTTCAGTATCTGGTGTGACCCCCTTGTGCAGCAATAACTGCAACTAATCATTTCCAGTAACTGTTGCTCAGTCCTGCACACCAGCTTGGAGGAATTTTAGCTCATTCCTCCGTACAGAACAGCTTCAACTCTGGGATGTTGGTGGGTTTCCTCACATGAACTGCTCACTTCAGGTCCTTCCACAACATTTTGATTGGATTAAGGTCAGGACTTTGACTTGGCCATTCCAAAACATTCACTTTATTCTTCTTTAACCATTGTCTTGCTGCATGACCCACCATCTCTTGAGATTCAGTTCATGGACAGATGTCCTGACATTTTCCTTTAGAATTCTCTGGTATAATTCAGAATTCATTGTTCTATCAATGATGGCAAGCCGTCCTGGCCCAGATGCAGCAAAACAGACCCAAACCATGATACTACCACCACCATGTTTCACAGATGGGATAAGGTTCTTATGCTGGAATGCAGCATTTTCCTTTCTCCAAACATAACGCTTCTCATTTAAACCAAAAAGTTCTATTTTAGTCTCATCCGTCCACAAAACATTTTTCCAACAGCCTTCTGGCTTGTCCACGTGATCTTTAGCAAACTGCAGATGAGCAGCAATGTTCTTTTTGGAGAGCAGTGGCTTTCTCCTTGCAACCCTGCCATGCACACCATTGTTGTTCAGTGTTCTCCTGATGGTGGACTCATGAACATTAGCCAATGTGAGAGAGGCCTTCAGTTGCTTAGAAGTGACCCTGGGGTCCTTTGTGACCTCGCCGACTATTACACGCCTTGCTCTTGGAGTGATCTTTATTGGTCGACCATTCCTGGGGAGGGTAACAATGGTCTTGAATTTCCTCCATTTGTAAACAATCTGTCTGACTGTGGATTGGTGGAGTCCAAACTCTTTAGAGATGGTTTTGTAACCTTTTCCAGCCTGATGAGCATCAACAACGCTTTTTCTGAGGTCCTCAGAAACCTCCTTTGTTCGTGCCATGATACACTTTCACAAACACATGTTGTGAAGATCAGACTTTGATAGATCCCTGTTCTTTAAATAAAACAGGGTGCCCACTCACACCTAATTTGTCATCCCATTGATTGAAAACACCTGACTCTAATTTCACCTTCAAATTAACTGCTAATCCTAGAGGTTCACATACTTTTGCCCCTCACAGATATGTAATATTGGATCAAGTTCCTCAATAAATAAATGACCAAGTATAATATTTTTGTCTCATTTGTTTAGCTGGGTTCTACTTTTAGGACTTGGGTGAAAATCTGATGATGTTTTAGGTCATATTTATGCAGAAATATAGGAAATTCTAAAGGGTTCACAAACTTTCAAGCACCACTAGTATTTAGGAATTTTCTCCTCAAATTCAGTTTTTTGCAGTGTAAGCCAAGTGTGTGTGTGTGTGTGTTATTTGTAGTGTGCAATAATATGATACCAATACATTCGATGATGTCCTTGGTTTGGAATGTGAAGTGAGCAAGTTTTCAGTATGCTCAGTAAATGGCTCTAATTTGAGCTAATTTCAAGTTCTATAATATGATTAGATGAAACATGCCTCATCTGTACTGATTTTCAATAAAGATGATGACATTTGCCCTCAGAGCCTCCAACTTATAAACAACCAAATAATTTGTAATGCATTTATCAGATCATTCACATGCCAACCACTAGTTGAACCACAAAGACCAGAGGCATCTCGTCAATCTCGAGCACTTCACCTTCTACACTATCCTGGAACTCCATCAAGCCTGCCCAGACCATTTCTGGAAAGACCGACCTTTATTCCATGTGTCGGTATAAGAAACTGCGTTATGTTTAATATGACGATGCATGGAGCGCCACATCAGATAAGGAAGGCCGTCTGGAGAAACCCAAATTGCCAGCAGTTCCTCTGGCTGCATCAAACGAACGAGGGATTTTTATTTTTCCCCTGACTGAGTCATGAACATCAGAGGAGGTGAGATGCACACGTGTCCATCAAATCCGTAAAGAAGCCCTTTCAAAGTAGGCTCGGGTAGCAGTTGGCGCGACATGCGTAAGGCCTGATGAGCTTTACTGTCAACTAAATGCAGTCTTATCCTTTTTTCTAGCAACCATGCATCACGCCTATTAACTATTCAGCCTATTAACACTTTTAAAGTGTAATCTTAGCTTCAGATATTTTATTGTCTTATTCCTTGGTGTCCATGAAGCAATATTTGCCCTGAAAATCACATGCATTTGTAATAAAATGTCGTAACCTATTTTCTGAGTCCATTAGTCATAAATGTGACCGACTAATCATGAATATTCATAAGCAGACCCTGCATGTTCATGAATTTTAATTAGCTGATGCACAGAGCTTCTGATGTAGAACACGAGGAAGAAATAGGGCAACATATTGAACTGTAAGAGAAGTTTCAGAGCGATAATTTTATTCTACAATTTATCAGTGGGAACTGGCAGGAGTTTGAAGGTAATGTTAACTCGCTCTTAGAAACCAGCTAGCTAATAAATAACATGCTGAGTGAAGACACCGTTCTTTTTTTTTTTAGCGTTGTCATACTAGAAAGCGACTTGGGACTGTACTTAAAGGATGACAGACAACAAAGTTTACTCAATCATTATGCATGCCCTTCAGGAACATGACATTACTTTAACGCCATTTAGCACACACTCTTATCCAGAGCGATGTATAACATACCCAGAGCAGCCTGTGGAGCAGTTGGGGATTAGGTGCCTTGCTCAAGGGCACTTCAGCAATTCCTGCTGGTCCTTCAATCAAACTGGTGACCTCTTGGTCCCAAAGCTGCTTCTCTAACCTTTAGGCCATATGAAAGTCATTGAAACTTTGAATTGTCTGAATGGGAGAGGTCATACTTACTGTTAAAACGTCATTTTAAATTAAGTAGTGGATACTAGTTAGTATTGACCGCGAATTGGCCAAGTGGTTAGTGTGTTTATCTTTCGACTGAGAGATTGAGAGTTCTACTTGCGGTCGGGTCATACCAAAGACCATCATAATAAAAATGGTACCTACCGCCATCTGGCGAGGCACGCTGCAATACAGATGTGGGAAGGGAGTCAAACCCTTGTCATTACCATAGAAGCAGCCCCCCCACTACCCTAGCTATGTAGCAGGCAAGAGTGCCACCCAATGTGCCTTAAGGGCCTGGTTAGCACTAGAACAGGAGCCTGCCTGGGAAGACCAGGTCCTGGCATGGGAGGGACTTTGACTAGTCGGTATTAGGACACTAGAATCCCCAAAAGCATACATTAAAATATTACACGTATCCTTAAAAGAAAGACAGCATATAGGTCTGGGACGCAGCCTGCTTTTTACCTCACCCGTGACAGAGTAAGTGGGGCGAGGTATTGCGATCAGTGCGGTTTGTTTGTTTGTGTCTATCTTTTAACAATCTAGCATCTAGACGGTTGCACCAATTGACTTCAAATTTTCAGTGTAGGTGGACAATGGTCCGTAGATTACCTGATTAAATTTTGGGGGTAATCAGGTCAAGGTCACCGGAAAGGTCAACCTTTCGGTCAAAATAACATTTTCCATCATAACTCAAAAACAGTTGCTGATAGACAAGCATTTACTATTATGAGCATATAGGAACTCCCATATGGCCTTTCATTTGGCACCACGATCTTTGACCTTGAGTGACCTTGAAAGGTCAAACTCAAGGTCACGGATTTTCAGAGGGCTGTAACTTGAAAACGGTTGATGGTCGACAGATATTTACCATTATCAACTTATAGGAAGTGCCATATGGGCTTTCATTTGGCACCATGATCTTTGACCTAGAATGACTCTGAAATGTCAAACTCAAGGTCATGGATTTTCATAGGACAGCTGATGATTGAGAAATACTACAATTATTACCATATAGGTATAAAATAAGTGCTGCTGGGTGAGGTTTGTTTTGCCTGGCAACACTTGCTGATTGCAGTTTCGCAATCTAGTCTCGAACATTTTGCAATAAACATGACCACAAATCATCTACTGTCACAAAATGAGGCAATTTGATTGACATTGCTCATCACCAAACACAGACGTTTTCCCACAACCCAATGGCAGACTGGCAAACGTGACGACGTTTGTCCAACACTGACTGCCTCATTCAAAATGGAGTAACTTTTCAAAGAAATGATTCCATCAACAATGTGCGATCCAGTGACTACACTCTGCTACAAAGCCTTCACTGTAATTTAAAGTTTGCTTCCGGCTGGAAACTGACGCACAGAAGTGTGGAAAGCAATCAGTTTCTAACCTTCAAGATCTTGATGGCTGTGACCAGAAGAATGTTCAAAAGATATCAGATGCTCTGTATCTCGTGGGTGGCATGTCTGAGGCACAGACTATATTGGAGGCATCTCTGAGGCTGTGTGTATGCAAAAGCACCCCTCAGCTTACATAAATAAAGGCTTCTTATTATGGCTGAACTGAAGAAACTGTACTAGGAAGAGTTCACATTTCATCATTGCTGCTGCGAATCCTTATCACAGCGAAGAAACAGGAAATACGGGGGGGGGGGGGGGGGGGGGGTTGGAGGGGTGAATATCCCAAAAATAGCGAAGTTTTTTTTTTTTTTAAGTTACACTGCAATGCTGAAATACTGGCAGTGAAATATACTTTTAATTAAATCTCCTAACAAGAAACTTTTCTATCTGCATGTCCTCCCCCCATCTTGTCTTGCTTACCCTCTGATATGGAGTCAGAGGAGTGCCATAAAAAATAAATAAATAAAAAATAAAATAAAAAAATCTGAAAAGGAATAAGAAAATAAATGTTGAAAAGGAAAAAAAAAGAATAAAAGAATAAGAAAATAAATAAAAAAGAATAAGAAAATAAATAACTAAAAAAACAAGGAGTAAGAAAGTAAATGCTTTTCTTTATTGCATTTGCTGTTCCTTATTGTTTTTTTTTTCCCTCTTCCTGATTGCTTTGTTATTTGCTTGAGTGGCCAAGCTGTCAATCAACTGGTTTAGGGCGGGCCTTCCTGCCCAGGCTGAGTAATCAGTTCCTGCACATATGACTCCTGCTTTGTGAATGTGGTAGCGGTTTGAATTGGGAGGGAAGGAGAGGATTTGCTTCCTCTATGTGTATACCGTCTGTTATCTGGTCTTATACAGTTTTAGTCATTTTTTTAATGGCACTCCTATGACAGTGTTTCGTTCTCCTTGAAGATTCGTCATTCTTTCTCTATTAATGGCTGTGTAGTGTAGCAGGTAGTTTCACCGCCTCGAAGATCGCTGGTTCGAGCCTCAGCTTGGTTGAGTGTTTAATAAAAAAAAATAAAAAAAATGGCATTTATTCTGGGACTCTATGAAATCTGTATGAAAAACAAACTGTGTAAACATAACTCAGTTCATTCCCATCCAACCAATTTGTATCAGGTAAATTCTATAGATGATATTCAGTGTAATTTAAAAATGGAGAATAATTCCAGGATTTACTGGTTGTATTGATGACATCATGGCCCAAACGAGCGTCCTGACTCAATCTTTGCAAACTACTGTATATCTGAAAAATAAAACCTCCACATGGTGTAAAAGCCACACAGTCAGGGAAGCATGTAGGTAAGAGGTGACAGACACAGTGGTAGAGCTTCTGTATTCCCTTCATCAGCACCAAAATCATAGGTTCAAGCCCGTGACTGTGTGGAGTTTCATTTTATTTTTCCCACATTTCCTCATGGGGGTCCATCCATCCACCCACTGTACCTGCCACTGTTTGTTAGTGCTATACAATTTCCAAATTATTGCCCATCACTTGAGAAGGCGACTCAGAAATCTGAAAATACGGTCGTGGATGCTGTAGTGATCCTGAACAGATGGTCATTTCTGTTCTCAGATGTACATATTGCAAAGATTGATTCAGGACACTCATTTGGGGCAACGATGTCATCAAAACAACCAGGAAATCCTGAAATTATTCTCCATTTTTCACTTACACTGAATATAATCCACAGAGTTTACCTGATTTAAATGTGTACATTGGTTGTATGTGAATAAACTGAGTTATGTTTACAGTTTGTTTTATCCAGCCAGCAAGATTTGATCGAGTCCTGGAATAAAAGGGAACTTTTTATTAAAGGTAGACTGACTTTCAGATTTTTCAGGTTTAGGTCATAAAAAGAATTTGCCCTGACACCCAATTATTTTTGTTTAGTGGACCGAAAGCTACTGAATTCAAATCACAGACTTCCAATTTTATTCTTTTTTTTAATAGAAACAATTAATGAATTTAGGGCCATGTGGCCTTAAATTCTCCGCTATTATTTCTTGCTTCACCATGACGCAGTACAAGATACTACATCATGCATCACGTGGTGGGCTTTCCCCGTTTGTGCAAGGCATTGTGGGATACAAATTTGAAACAGGAAAAAAAATGGCGGACGTGAGTGTGTGAATGAAACGTGAAAGACCGACTACAGTAACGGGAAGTGAGAAGAAAAGACGTTATGTTGCGAAGGAAAGGAAACGCAGGACCAAACTAATAAATATCGGTGGTCAGCGAGCACCTCGGTGTGATCAGCTGTTCGTTTAGCGACAGAATGATGGAACTGTCAGTGCATGGTCAAAGGTAAACCTGTAGATGGCAGTAAAGCAACACTGGGTGCTAGCTGCCGTAAAATCGACGAGATGATGACGACGCCGAAAGGTAAACCTGCGCATGCGCACACTAGACTTCCTCTGTCTGCTTGACTGTGCGAAGCAAGCGATTTCATGCACATTATTTACTAGGGAATCCCCTCAAATAACTTCCCAGCCACAGAATGGCCTGGTTTTTTTATATTACAGAAATAAACATATATCACAGTGACCAAATTTCAGAGGGAACTAAATTTCACCAGTTTTATGAAACCGAAAGGCCGTCTACTTTTCAGCGCTCAACTGAGCTGAGGATTTAACCAGTGATCTTCGAGCTCTGAGGTGTGAACACCATCCGCTATGTTACACAGCCATTTACATGGAAGTAAATAATGACTAATTTTCAAGTAATTGTACAAAAATAAATGTGGCAGGACACTGTCATAGGAGTGCCATAAATTAAAAAAAAAGACAAACTGTATAAGAATAAGACCAGATAACAGATGGTATACACATAGAGGAAGCAAATCCTCTCCTTCCCTTCCAATTCAAACTGCTACCACATTCACAACGCAGGATTCATGTGTGCAGGAACTGATTACTCAGCCTGGGCAGGAAGGCCCGCCCTAAACCAGCTGATTGACAGGTTGGCCACTCAAGCAAACAAAAAAAGCAATAGGTAAAAGCAAAGGCAACAATGAAAAGCATTTATTTTCTTATCATTTTATTTTTTATTTGTCTTATTTGATTTGTATTTTTATTTCTGCATTCATTTTCCTATTCTTTTATTTTTATTCATTTTGAACATTTATTTTGTCATTCTTTTTTTACGGTATTCCTGTGACTCCATACCCCAGAGCTATGATGTGATTGGTCTGGAGATAAGAAAAAAAAAAAAGAAAGAAAACAAACTCACTCAGCACTTTTCTGAAAAGTTGAACTTTTCTGAACAACTTTGGAAACTCTCCAAGGTGACCAAAAAAGTCTCAGAGGTTTTGTTATTTTTTTCCCCTTCTCAACCCTATGGGCGGCTTCACGGGAGATTAAGGGGTGGGATAAAAAACACCTAGTGTGAAAACAGGGTTACACTTAGTCTGATAAAGGTGTAGAGCTGCAATTCTTGATTTTTACACATTTAAAAAAAGCTAATGATGTGGACAGAAACAGCAGTTTCTTAAAAAGTAGAGAACTGCTGTTAATTATAAGAACAACATGATATTTAAGCATGAAAGTGCGAATCACACAAGATATAACACAATAGCTAATAATAATCAAAGCAGGCCTGGACACCTGCTGGCCTGAGAAGACATGGTTTGTTTACACAAAACAAACAGATGAAACCGAGAGTAATTAATTTTTCAGAGATGAATTGTTCTAGTGAGTGCAAGAAGAAAGCTGCAGGAGTGCTGTTGGGGTGAGTGACCTACATGTCCATTGGCCAGGTCGAGCAGGTCCCTCAGCCGGCAGCCACGGCTGTGACGGCGCTCGTAGCAAATGCTGTCCTCTAATACCACGTAGTCTGCTCCTACAGCCCTCAGGAGCCGGTGCACCTCTTCAGCAGACTGACGTGCGTAGATCTGATACACCTACAGGAGACAGATACAGAAAACGATGGGGAAGGAGGAACAATTTAGACAACACAAATATCCATGGCTCAGGAACTAGTGTGAGAAGAGTTCCCCAACAGTAAACAAGCAAAAACTTGAATCATGTTCCGGCTAGGCAGCACGGTGGTGTAGTGGTTAGCGCTGTTGCCTCACAGCAAGAAGGTCTGGGTTCGAGCCCCGTGGCCGGCAAGGGCCTTTCTGTGTGGAGTTTGCATGTTCTCCCCGTGTCCGCGTGGGTTTCCTCCAGGTGCTCCAGTTTCCCCCACAGTCCAAAGACATGCAGGTTAGGTTAACTGGTGACTCTAAATTGACCATAGGTGTGAGTGTGAATGGTTGTCTGTGTCTATGTGTCAGCCCTGTGATGACCTGGCGACTTGTCCAGGGTGTACCCCGCCTTTCGCCCGTAGTTAGCTGGGATAGGCTCCAGCTTGCCTGCGACCCTGTAGAACAAGATAAAGCGGCTAGAGATAATGAGATGAGATGTCCCGGCTACTCTTGTATATACAAAAGACAGTATTAGAATAGCATTATAATATATGTGTAGGAATCTGAGCAGGTGGGTGGAACACAGAAGCACGGCAGGCCAGAACTGAGTTCTCTCAAACTCTTTATTTTAGCTTTTCAGCTTTCACTTTACACTCTCCCAGTCACACACATGCACACACACAAGCGTCCTGGTTGGGGAGAGAGCTCCCTTTCTCTGCTCTCTCTCTCTCCTTTTATAGGGCGCGGTCACTGGGGGAAGACACACAAACACAGGTTAACTCACATCAGGTGCAGTGATTCTGCCACTTACCTTCCCTGACTCTGCCCTCCATTCACAGACCGACGCTTGACCACGCCCCCGCTACCACATACCCACCCACCCCCCCCCTTGACGGGAGAGGAAATCCGCCACGACCATCTGCGCCCCCGGCCTGTGGACCACCTTGAACTTAAACGGCTGGAGTGCCAGATACCAATGGGTGACCTGCGCGTTGGCATCCTTCATGCGGTGGAGCCACTCGAGGGGCGCGTGGTCCGAACAGAGGGTGAAAGGGTGTCCCAGTAGGTAGTAGCGGAGGGTGAGGACCGCCCACTTGATGGCGAGGCACTCCTTTTCTATGGTGCTATACCGGCCCTCATGCACCGACAGCTTCCGGCTGATGTACAGCACTAGACGATCCTCCCACTCCACCTCCTGGGACAGAACAGCCCCCAGCCCTCTGTCTGACACGTCCGTCTGCAAAACAAAGGGGAGAGAAAAGTCAGGGGAGTGTAACAGTGGCCCCCCACACAGTGCAGCCTTTACCTCAGAGAAAGCCCGCTGGCATTGCTCCGTCCACTGGACCAGATCTGGTGTCCCCTTTTTAATGAGATCAGTCAGTGGGCCGGTGATGTCCGAATAATTAGGTATAAGCCTACGATAGTAGCCAGCCAGCCCCAGGAACTGTCTCACCCCCTTTTTGGTCTTGGGCCTTGGGCAGGCCGCAATCGCTGCTGTCTTATTAATTTGGGGATGCACTTGCCCAAGTGGAAGCCCAGATACCATACTTCCACCCGCCCAATCGCACACTTCTTTGGGTTGGCTGTGAGACCCGCTTGCATCAGCGACCTAAGGACGGCCCTTAGATGTTGTACGTGTCGCAGCCAGTCATTACTATAAATAATGATGCCGTCCAAGTATGCGGCCGCATAGGCGGCGTGGGGGCGGAGGACCCTATCCATAAGCTGTTGGAATGTAGCGGGTGCCCCAAACAGCCCAAAAGGAAGTGTGACAAACTGGTGTAACCCAAACGGTGTGGAAAAGGCCATTTTCTCTCGGGATAACGGAGTCAAGGGGATCTGCCAACATCCCTTTGTCAAATCCAGTGTTGAATAAAAACGAGCCGTGCCTAGTCGATCAAGCAACTCGTCAATACGAGGCATTGGGTACACATCGAATTTAGACACCGCGTTGACTTTTCTACAGTCTACACAGAACCGGACCGACCCGTCGGCCTTGGGATCCAAGACCACCGGCTGCTCAAGTCACTGTGGGACTCCTCGACGATGCCCATGTCGAGCATGGCCTCGAGTTCTTCCCGAACCACCTTTCTCTTGTGTTCGGGCAGCCAGTAAGGGCGGCTGTGCACTACCACCCCAGGGGGCGTCTCAATGTGGTGTTCTATGAGGCAGGTGTGGCCGGGCAGGGGTGAGAACACATCAGAAAATTCTGTCTGCAACTGGGCAACCTCCGTGAGTTGGGTCGGGGAGAGGTGGTCTCCACAGGGGACTGGAGTGGTAGGCGATGTCAATGTTCCCTTTTGAACCTCCGGCCCCAGCTCCGCCTTCTCTGGAACCAACGACACCAATGCCACGGGGACCTCCTCGATCCAAAGTTTTAGCAGATTGAGATGGTAAATCTGTAACTCCCCACCCCTGTCCATTCGCCTCACCTCATAGTCGACGTCCCTGATTCGCCGTGTGACCTCAAAGGGTCCTTGCCACTTGGCGATCAATTTGGAGCTCAACATGGGCAACAACACGACTACTTCATCTCCTGGTGTGAACTCCCTAAGGCGCATGCCCCTGTCGTACAGGCGGATTTGCCGTTCTTGGGCCTGCCGCAAATTCTCCTGGGTTAGGTGTGTGAGAGTGTGTGCAGTTTTGCGCGCAGGTCAATAACGTATTGAATTTCGTTTCTGCTTGTTGAAGGTCCCTCCTCCCAATTTTCCCGCAGAACATCTAGAATGCCACGCGGCTTACGCCCATATAATAATTCGAACGGGGAGAACCCCGTGGAGGCTTGTGGGACCTCTCGCACTGCGAATAACAAGGGCTCGAGCCATTTATCCCAGTTGCGTGCGTCCTCGCTTACAAATTTCTTAAGTTTTTGAGGGTGCGATCAAACCGTTCAACTAAGCCGTCCGTTTGTGGGTGATAAATGTTGGTGCGGATAGGCTTAATTCCCAGTAACCCATACAGTTCGCGCAGTGTGCGTGACATACACGTAGTGCCTTGATCAGTCAGAATCTCTTTGGGGATTCCAACTTGGGAGATGACGCGGAAGAGTGCCTCTGCAATACTACGTGCTGAGATATTGCGAAGAGGCACTGCTTCCAGATATCCCGTTGCATAGTCCACCAGAACTAAAAGCGATATCCTTGTGTTGACCGAGCTAATGGCCCGACGAGATCCATCCCAATTCTTTTGAACGGGGTCTCGATTAATGGCAGAGGGCTCAAAGGCGCTTTTGGAATGGCCGCTGTATTTACTAACTGGCATTTGCGGCACGCTGTACACCACCTACGGACATCGCCATGAATCCCTGGCCAATAGAACCAGGCCATTATTCGGGCTAGTGTCTTATCCTGCCCCAAGTGTCCAGCCATGGGATTAAAGTGAGCCGCCTGGAATACAAATTCCCGGCGGCTCTTTGGGATCAAAAGCTGTGTTATCGGCTCCTTAGTCTGAGTGTCCTGCGTCACTCAGTATAATCTATCCTTAATAATGGAAAAATAGGGGAAGGACAGGGTGGCATTTGGCTGGAGTGTTTGACCATCAATTACTCTCACTTGGCCAAACGCATGCCGCAGAGTCTCATCTCGCGACTGCTCTAACAGGAAATCCGCGAGGGATTCCCCGAGAGAGGGAGGAGGAGCCTGCTGCTCCTCACTCTGACGCGGTGATGACGTAGACGGCTCTGTGACAGCTGCTCCCACCAATGCCACACCGGGACCTCCCCCCACTAAACTATGGCAGGCGCCACTCTTCACTAAATGTGACATTAATTCCCCAAATCCTGGCCAATCAATCCCCAAAATTATTGAGTGGGTAAGGCGAGGAGTAACCGCTGCCTTTACTCTAAATTTCTCCCCTCGAAATAGAATGTGGACCACTAAAGGGTAGTTGTGAACATCCCCGTGCACACACAACACCTTCACCAACTGTGCTCTCCCCAATGCCTCGTCTTGCACCAGGCTTTGGTGGATTGAGGTCTGATTACAGCCGGAGTCCACCAAAGCCTGATACGTATCCCCTTGGGTACTCACCGGTATGCGATACGCTCCGGCCCGATCGAGGGCGGTCCCTGGCACGTTGGGGATCCGGACCACCGCGCCCACCTCCATCACCGAGCACTGATGCTGGAGGTGCCCCGGCTCCCCAAAGCGCCAGCAAACCAGCCCAGGCTCTCTCTCTGCACCAGTGTTCCGGAGCTCACTCACCTGGGGGGGGGGTAGAGACAGACACGGAAGTGGGAAATGGTAGGGCACCGCGGGTGCGGCGGGCCGGCTGGGGTGGAGCCAGCCCCCGCCTCCACGGTGGGGGAACGGGGCGAGAACGAGGAACAGAAGGGGGGGGAGAGAGAGAGGAGAGAGGGGAGAAGAGGAGACATGCTGTCCTGCCGTCGGAACAGCCGCCAAATGGTCCTCCGTCAGCTCAATGGCCTGATCCAGCAACGCTGGGCGATGGCACTGGACCCACTCCGCTGTTCCTTCGGGAAGTCGGGCGATTAATTGTTCGAGCGCCACCAGGTCGATGATTGATTCCCTCGGCGTCGCGGTTGGCGGCCCTCAGCCACTGCCGGCAGGCGTCCTGGAGTTGCTGGCCAAACGCGAACGGCCGGCCGACCTCCTCTAGGCGAAGTGCGCGGAAGCGCTGCCGTTGTTGTTCCAGGGTGCGCCCCACACGCTGGAGGACGGCCCTGCGGAGGTCGGCGTAGACCAGCCGGCTGTCAGCGGGGAGCTGTAGCGCGGCCTGCTGCGCCTCGCCCGTTAGCAGGGGGAGGAGGCGCGCCGCGTGCTGTTCCACCGGCTAGCCCCACGCCTCTGCTGCCTGCTCAAAGAGAGTGAGGAAGGCCTCGGGGTCGTCGTGCGGGCACATCTTCGGTAGGGTGAGGTGGGGAGGGTCCGCGGCGGTGGAGGTGGTGGACCCCGCCGATGCGAGTAGGTGCCGGAATGCCTGGCGATCTTCCTGCTGCGCCAGCACTAGGGCCTCGAACCTTTGCTCCTGCTCCTTCCGGAGGGCGACTAGCGCCTGGTGCTGGCTCTGTTGGGCCGTGGCGAGAACATGGATCAGGTCCTTGAAAGGGGAGGACTCCATGGGGCTGTTCTCCTCTGCACTCTGTTCCCGGGTTTCGGCACCACTGTAGGAATCTGAGCAGGTGGATGGAGCACAGAAGCACGGCAGGCCAGAACTGAGTTCTCTCAAACTCTTTATTTTAGCTTTTCAGCTTTCACTTTACACTCTCCCAGTCACACGCATGCACACACACAAGCGTCCTGATTGGGGAGAGAGCTCCCTTTCTCTGCTCTCTCTCTCCTTTTATAGGGCGCGATCACTGGGGAAGACACACAAACACAGGTTAACTCACATCAGGTGCAGTGATTCTGCCACTTACCTTCCCTGACTCCGCCCTCCATTCACAGACTGATGCTTGACCACGCTCCCGCTGCCACAATATGCTATTATAATATATCCAGGAGTGGATAATTTCCTTCCATTTCCTCGCGTCCTCCGTATCTTTTTTCTCTCACACTAACCATTCTCTTTTCCTCCTTCACCACATCCATAAAGCTCATCTTTGGTCTTCCTCTTTTTTCCTTCTACCTGGCAACTCCATCTCCAGCATTCTTTTCCCAATATACCCTGGATCTCTCTTCTGTATGTGTCCAAAACCAGGCTTGTAGTACTAGATTCCAGGATTCGGACTCGAGTCCGACTCATGCCCTAATTTTAAGGACTTGTGCCTCGACTGGGACTTGAGCACTGATGACTTGGACTTGGACTCATGCATTGACTGCATTAGGACTCGTAAATTGGAGACGAGGACTCTGATTTTTTCTTTTTTTTTTTGTAACGTGCCATAATAATTTGGCATATTTATATCTACATTTACTTTGTACTAATTTTGTGCAAGAGTGTCACACCTGTGCACTTTGGCACGTGCATCTGGTAGATTCTCAGGCACGCTCTGGACAGCGCGCGCCCGAGAGTCTACCAGATACAGGTGTGACACTCTTGCACGAAATTAGTAAACGACTCGCACCTGCACAGGATTAAGGCGCAATCAGCACGCCTATATAAATACTATGAAAACACACTTACTTTGCGAAGTATTGAGTTGCATTGCTGACACATGACCGAGCCTTATTTCCTTGTTTGGTTTCCTGATCCCTGATTTCCTGTTTCTCGTCTTTGATAGCTTGTTTGTACCTCACTCGACCTATTTCCTGTTTCACTGTTTTACAATTTGCCTGCCGTTCTGGATTATTTACCGTCTTCACTTGTATTAATAAACACACCTTCTGCACTCACATCCATCTCCCAACCATCTCTGACAGAACACTTCACACTCCCTAACAAAGGGAACGCACATTCACCTGTTCATACATCGTGTTCAGGAACAAACTAATGTTAATGGCGCTAAAACAGCCACCACCAAATGGTGCAGTTAGCGTGTTGGACTTGACTCGGACCAGTCGTGGACTCGACTCAAATTTTTTTTTTTTAATGACTTGGACTTGAACACTGGGGACTCGAGACTGGACTCGGACTCGAAGTTTAGTGATCCAACAACAACACTGGTCCAAACCATCTCAGTCTTGCTTCTCTCACTTTGTCTCCAAGCTGTCCTACATGTGCTGTCCCTCTAACATATTCATTTCTAACCCTGTCCAACTTTATCACGCCCAATGAAAATCTCAACATCTTCAACTCCGCTCCCTCCAGTTCGGCCTCCTGTCTTTTTTTCAGTGCCACCGTCTTCAAAACCATACAACATCGCTGCTCTTACTACTGTCTTGTACATTTTCCCTTTCACTCTTGCTGGCAACCTTCTGTCACGAATCGCTCCTGACACTCCTCCATCCGTTCCAACCTGCTTGCACTCTCTTCTTCACTTCGCTTCCACACTCGCCAGAAGAATGATTTCTGTTCAAGAAAAGATTTCTCTAATTGTTTAGTTTATGCAAACATGTTTTGCTGAATCTTGTTAAGCGTGCCAATAATTATGGAGGCAGCTACAGATGGACTGCAAACTATGACGTACCTGATAAAAAGCCAATCTATAAAATAGAAGGGCACTTGGTAGAGTAGATACCTCCACCAAGCCAAATATCATCATCAAATCACTTGACCCTAGGATAATACTAAAGCTGTACACCAAATTTTATCAAAATCTGTTCACTACTTTTTGAGTTACATTGGGAACAGACCAAAAAAAAAAAAAAAAATCCTAGATCTGCATACATATCCCGATTTGCATCAAAATCTAATCGATTGGTCTTTGGCCAATGGCAACCTTTTCTCAGAATTTCATCAAAATCTGTACACTCCTTTTTGAGTTATGTTGGGAACAAACAAAACAAGACAAACAAACAAACAAACAAACAAACAAACAAACAAACAAACAAACAAGAGGTGAAAACCTCCCACAACACAGTTGGCGGAGGTAAAAATAGGTACTTATGCATCAACTATGTTGCCCAATATATATATTTTTTCACTGCCTCTGCTCTGTTACTCGCACTTCCATTATCAGGTGTTATCAGTGGTGATATTCCAGCCAGAAGGAGGTCAAAGCAGTCATGAAGGTGGGTGTCTGCTCTTCCTCTAACACACTGCTCATTAGTCATGCTTCCACACAGCTCTATAAGTGTGAAAGCACTACTGTCTACAGAACCTTTCCGGAATCATCTGCCCCAACCTGCCTCCTCATCAACGTCCATGTCGAGCTTAATAGGCTCAGAAGCAGATCGATTAATCTGTGCTACTGAGTGTGTCCAAATACATCACAAAAACTCTGAACAAAAAGAGGAAGAGAAAGAGACGGCGGGGGGCGAGAGGACAGGTCCTGACGAGCCTGATCCACTCTGATCCATCATCAATCATACCATGAAATCATAAAAAACGTCAGGCTGTTAGTCCATCCTGCCTGGCTCTCTTTGGAGCTTATGTGTATATTGTAGTGTAGCAGAATCTGAGCTCTGTGTCATTACGTATTCGCCAGGAGTGGCTCATATATTAAAAAAAAAAGAAGAAGAAATTAATTAATAAACCCCCCTGATGCTCTTTGTTCATGTATAAATAAGCAGGAATGATAGACTCTTACCTGCCTGGTCCTTTCCCGCAGTGCTTGGTCTTCGTAGTGCGGGTGGTTGGTCAGCACTCGGCCTGTGCACAGCTTTATTCCAGCCAGCAGCTGCATGCTGCCTGCAAACACCGCATGCCTGGGGGTCTTGGAGCTGTGCAGAGAACAGAGTGCTCGACTTTACTTATTTTTTATGCTTCATTAACAATTAAGCACGTATGTGTATATGTGTGTATACGAGTGTGTGTTGGAATTGCACAGAAAGCTGGAGTCAGCTGCTGACATTAATTTCAAACAGAAGGAAGAACGTTAACTGGCTCGGCAGGAGGGCACGTACTCGAGCGTACGCTCACATTACTCATGTGCAAAATGCTCCTATTGGAGACATTTGGGACGTGATCACTTATAAGGCTCATTCGGCTACTTTAGAGGGTTACGCACACGGCATCATTACAGTAAGTGCTGTCGAACTGGTGAATCAGTTTTTAAAGGAATAATACAGTGGGGTTTTTTTTCTTTTATTATTTAACTTAATCTTTATCTACCCCATGGGCAGCATATGGACAATTACCAGTGACAACAATTTCAACACACATTCCTGTAGTGAGAAAAGAACAGAAAGCAAATTGAATTAAAACTCAACTTATAATGAATGCCTAAGGGCACCAGATTCAAAACTACACCTGTTCCTCTCGATGTTAAAGATATTAGAATGAGACGTACATTTTTTTAATACGGTTTTGTGTTACCCAGGTTGAGTCAGGTGAAAAGGAAAGCGCTTTTTGGGAACACGAAATCTCCCAGCTGAATAAGTGGCCCATTTACAAAAGGACTTGTACTTCTGACTGAAGAATTCATGAATGAATTCCCCAATGGTGCAAAGAATGCCCTTAGGCTGTTATTATGAGTGACTTTTGAAGCAGGATGTTCTTTCATCTTTCACTGTGTGCCAATTTATTGTCCATGGTAATGATCCTTGTGCTACTGATGTGATAGAGATCCACAGCATTTGTTTGAAAGAGAAACAATGTGCAACTGATGTGAAGTACAGTTTGACTGACTGATAAATAAAGCGATTTTTAGTTCATGATTTAACTCAAGAGGCGGCACGGTGGTGTAGTGGTTAGCGCTGTCGCCTCACAGCAAGAAGGTCCGGGTTCGAGCCCCGTGGCCGGCGAGGGCCTTTCTGTGCGGAGTTTGCATGTTCTTCCCGTGTCCGCGTGGGTTTCCTCCGGGTGCTCCGGTTTCCCCCACAGTCCAAAGACATGCAGGTTAGGTTAACTGGTGACTCTAAATTGACCGTAGGTGCGAGTGTGAATGGTTGTCTGTGTCTATGTGTCAGCCCTGTGATGACCTGGCGACTTGTCCAGGGTGTACCCCGCCTTTCGCCCGTAGTCAGCTGGGATAGGCTCCAGCTTGCCTGCGACCCTGTAGAACAGGATAAAGCGGCTAGAGATAATGAGATGAGATGAGATTTAACTCAAGTTCAACATAAGACATCGCAAATTGCAGAGGAGCCAGTGTCGCTAACAAGAAAAAACACAAAAACTCCCGCATATCCGTATCTCTTCCACAGATGGCAGCTACTTTTTCCAGGTCTGCGTCAAGTAATTGCTAGGTTTCAGTCACGTGACTTTTCTTAGCGGTTTTACCAGAAGTGAAATAGCTGGTGGTCTAAACGGCTGCCGTAGTGCAAACAACTAGCGATAACTTATCAGAGTATGCTCATAATCTAGAAACCACTGCTGGCTTTAGATCTATTCAGAAGATTGCTATGTGCAATGGAATCGACCCCTACAGTCTGGGAAAGAAGGATTTGTCATACGATCTCGAAAACAACCCTTCAGTCGAGTTCCCTGACATCTCGAACTATCTGGTGTTGCAGACGTCCTTCTACACCGCAAAACAGATGAAAGCGTGGAAGAGTAGGGAGGCTTACAACTTTTTTGTATGTGGCTGGGTAAAGGACCTCGGGATCAAATCGCTGCGAATGAATCCTGTATTGTTTTTGCCCGTGTAAGTATGTTTTTTTTAAGCTTTTCATTTGCGTCTTTACAACGAAGCGCTGCAAGTTGAAGTGTAAACAAACAGTTTGCTTGATTCTCACTTGTGTTGGCTCTTATCTCTCAGGTAAATCATTCACAAAGATCATCAGAAACCCCTTTAAAGACCTGGATCTTAGTTAAACAAGACGGAGGAGAAGTGATCACGGCGCATTGTAACTGTATGGCTGGGGAAGAATTATGTCACGACCTTCACGCATATGGACTTTGTGAGGAGTAAACAAAGAAACAGCTGGGGACTTTAACGCTTCGTGATTTAAAAAAAGTACCGTAAAATAGCTACACATAGCAAGAAAAGTACTTGGAAAACACTAAGGACAGCTGAGAGGGAAATACAAACCTTTCACCAAGTGATCACTGCAAACTCGAGCGTACTTCGACTCGGCTCCCTTCGATTTCAGTGAGAGGTTCAAAAGCCACCTTTCTCCACGTCTTTTTGTGAAATCCTGTTTTTCACCCTTTTTTATTAGTTCACGGGGAACCCTGAAGAAACTTTAATCAGTTTCACGGTTTGATCAATTCAAACAACCTAAAACAATGCAAGCGTAAGGCATTTTTCATGCGAGCAATGCACCTTCTCCGTACAAACGCTTTGTCAACTTAGCTCATGGTCTACCAAAGCTAAAGTTTTGAATAACTAATGAGGCGGATGTGACGTGACGTCACGTGAAACCTAGCAATAGTAAGAAAACAGCAAGCTACCTAATAATACTTGTTTTATTGACCAAAGAGATTACAGTCCTGCTCTTTTGTTTTCTATTGGCTCAAAATAGTGAGGGGCAGGAATTCACAGGTCAAAGTTCACCAAGCTACAACCCCGATTCCAAAAAAAGTTGGGACGCTGTGTAAACCGTCAATAAAAACAGAATGTGAAGATTTGCAAACCATGGCCACGTAGCCACGCTTTGGGGAAAGCCCTGCACTGTAAACATTTGGGAACTGAAGAAACCAATTACTGTAGTTTTGAAAGAGAAATGTTGTCCCATTCTTGCCTGATACACAATTTCAGTTACTCAACAGTTCGGGGTCTCCTTTGTCATATTTTGTGCTTCATAATGCGCCAAATGTTTTAAATGGGAGACAGGTCTGGACTGCAGGCAGGCCAGTTTAGCACCCGGACTCTTTTACTCTGAAGCCATGCAGTTTTAATATGCGCAGAAAGCGGTTTGGCATCGTCTTGCTGAAAGAAGGAAGGCTTTCCTTGAAAAAGATTTTTGTCTGGATGGCAGCATATTGTTCTGAAACGTGTATATATCATTCAGCATTAATGATGCCTTCCCAGATGTACAAGCTACCCATGTCATGTGCACTAATGCACCCTCATACCATTACAGATGCTGCTTTTGAACTGTGCACTGATAACAAGCGGGATGGTCTCTCTCCTCTTTAGCCTGGACGACGTGGTGTCCATGATTTCTCAAAAGAATTTCTACTTTTGATTCATCAGACCTCGGGACAATTTTCCACTTTGCCTCAGTCCATCATAAAAGAGCTCGGGCCCAGAGGTGGTGGCGGTGTTTCTGGATATTGTTTATATCTGGTTTTAACTTGCATTTGTGGATGCAGTAATAAACTGTTTTCACAGACGATGGTTTTCTGAAGTGTTCCTGAGCCCATACAGTGATTTCCACGACAGACGTGTCTGCTTTTAATGCAGTGTCTCCTGAGGGCCTGAAGATCACAGGCATCCAATGTCAGTTTCTAGCCTTGTCTCTTGCTTACAGAGATTTCTCCAGATTCTCTGAATCTTTTATGTACCATAGATGATGTGATCCCCAAATTCTTTGCAATTTTACAATGAGGAATGTTATTCTTAAATTGTTGCACTGTTTGCCTACGCAGTCTCTCACAGAGCGATGAACTCCTCCCCATCTTTACTTCTAAGAGACTCTGCCTCTCTGGGGCGCTCTTTTTATACTCAATCATGTTACTGACCTGTTCCCAATTAACCAAATCAGTTTTGTGGGTTTTTGGGTGGTTGTTGGTTTTTTTTGCATAACACAACTTTTTCAGTCTTTTCCTGCCCCTGTCCCAACTTTTCTGAAACGTGTTGCTGACATCAAATTCAAAATAAGCATATATTTTTCAAAAAATAATAAAACTTCTCAGTTTCAACATCTCATATGTTGTCTTTGTACCATTTTTCACTGAAATACGGGGTTTCCATGATTTGTAAATCTTCACATTCTGTTTTCATTTATGCTTTACACAGTGTCCCAACTTTTTTGGAATTGGGGTTGTAAAATCAGGCAAATTTAAGTACCATTTCGGCTGATGTGCTATCTTTCAGATGGCCCCCATATCGCCCGAGGACTGGGTCAAAAATTGTAAACGCTACATCTTGACTGTTGATGCCAAACTATAGTAAATTTCACAATCCTTCAGCAGGAATGACTCTTGCTATTGATCACGAGACAAAAACTGTTGGTGTTCGTCTCAAAAATGAGGTGATAGCATCTGGATGGAGTGGAGCGTACACTGAGAACAGTGTCATCATGACTGATGTTTTGCTGGCAGGAATGTTTTATTATGACGGGCACGCTTTGGGACGAATGTTCCACTACAAAGGAGAAACACTGCATACTGGGTCATTTGTCCTCGAAGAACCTCAGAAGACTTTCAGCCAGTTCAATAATGAAGAATCAAGGGCCTGACAGTTACATACTGTACAAAGACACTCTCGCGTCAACGCTTAATACACACACAGTGACACTATACGAGCTTTCAATTAGAGCGGACTGATACACTGGCAGAGTTGAACAAGGCTGAAAAATGGCTACAATTACAATCGGCTGTCTCTCAGCGTTCAGTCTGCTCCCCCCTTCGCTGACATCCTCACCTCTAATCAAACGGAGACAGAGAGAAGGAAGGAAGGAAGGAAGGAAAGAAAGAAAGATATAGCAAGAGAGAGATGAAGAGGGCCGAAGAAGAAATGAGCTAGTGAGGGAGAGCAAGTGAGTAAAGAAGAATGAAAGTAAAGATTCTAGCAGTAATAGACTACACAGGGGTTGTCATTTGTCAGTGGGTGGCAGAGCGACTTGTCCTCTGGCGCTGGCTAATGTGAGAAGAAAACGAGGTGCTATTGGACTCCTGAGGGAAGACTTTGAAGAAGCAAAACGCCAAGTACAATACGGAATGGCATTGCTGCTGTTAGAGTTCCACACACGCGTGCACACACACACCCCACAGGTCTACAGCCAAGCGTGGCATGTGGGAGGCAGGATTTGGTGGCTAAACAGCAGATGTGTGTTCTTATACACCACCGGCTTCACATTCAATCCAGAGGGAGGCTTAAGCTGCAACAAAGTGTGTGAGCGTGTCTTCATGTCTTTCACATGTGTGAATGCACACTGAGATTAAATCCCATAATTTTCCAGGACACTCAGACGCTCTTCAAAACGCCCACTCAAGAGATTAAATCCCATAATTCCTCGCTCAAGGCTGAGTGCTCCCTTCTGCCAAAGCCGTTGCATTATCAATATTAAAAAAGGAAAACAACCTGATTATCCGCTAGTATCACACGGGAGTGGTGGCATTCTCTTTCAGAACAGCTTTTCAACCCTGTATCTCATGTGAACTATCCAAAATGGATGATGAATTTTACATCCGTTGTTTTCCTTTTCAGCTCCAGACCTAAAGAAAAAAAAATACCCTAAAGAAGTAACCTTTGACCATTTCGTCTGGGTTACTTCCTGCTATGGGAAAGGAAGGAGGGTCACTTCTGTTTAATTAACTCCATATTGACAAGAGATTCTTCTGTCCCTTGGCTGATTTGCATTTTATTTTTGCATTAGATTCTCTTGCATAAATGGCAGCAACATGTTAGTTGGCTCATGTTAGTCTGCACCTCAACCTCACTGACATTATAAAAAAAAAAAAAAAGTGATTAACGGCATTAATATTAAAGAGATTGGGATAAGAACATTGACCTTGCCAGTCTCTGTGAGGCAAGAAGATGCCTTTGTCTTTTTTTTTTAAAATAATACACAAGCACTCCTCATTATATATATATATATATATATATATCTATATATATATATATCTATATAAACGACCAAATATGCAACCGGATAGGCTACTTGTTTGTGAATGTAAAGCCGCACCTTAAAATAATCAAACACAACTTCAGGAGTAAATGGAAAAACCATATAAGCCACATAATTATGACTGACTGATCTGTTTGCTCTTGCAGTTCCGGACAATTTATACCTGATAACTTGACAAGACGCTACACCACCAAATATTATTTACACAGGACACTTTTTTGATGGAACAAAAGCATGTATTCTATTCCCTCCAAGCGGGTTTCATTCGTTTGGTTTGATAACATGCAATATTGTTAGCATATCGCTTATCCTATGTGTGTTACGTCACGCTACCCAATGGAGAATGAGCATTGAATATGGGTTACGATATTGCACGATGTCAAGACAACATGACGTCACGCATCGGAGAAGTAAAACTTCTGTGCTAGCGAGTGACTGTGACAGTTTGTAAACAAACATGGCTGCTAGGTTTGCTTCGTTAAAAATGGAAGATTTTGAGAGAATTTTGGCTGCCTGGTCACTCTGTAGTGTGTAGCTGTTGAAGTTGATTTTGAAAGTAAATTACACAGGGAAAATAATAATAACAACAACAACAACAACAACAACAACATTCAGCTTGACTGTGCTAGCATTGGCCTTCGCTAACAATACTGGCTGGAAGGTAACTGAACTGCTGTGCTAACAGCACCGAGTCGCAGGTAAAGCCTCGGTCACAACTGGCCGTACGTGCTCCTACGGCCGGTCTACGTGCAAAAAATGCAAGAAACGCACAGAGGGTGCGCGTGAAACGCATGGAGGGCGCGCATGTGACGTGCTGATTTTCGACCCGTAGACTGGCCGCAGAGGTTCTTTGTCATGTCAAACAAACTCTACGGGCGCTTACGTTTTTTTCAGGTTGCAAGACAAACTTACGGCCAACGCGCGCGTCTTTCTCCATGAACAAAAAAAACGCAGCGATTTGGGAAACGCCAAAAATCGCACGGCCAAAAAATCGTACGTCCGGTTGCGACCTAGGCTTAAGCTAGCCTTGGCCTTCAAGAATGCTGATATGAAGAGTGTGTGTATGTATAATAATAATAATAATAATAATAATAATAATAATAATATTGGCTGGCTTTTTTCCGATATATTCCATTCAGCTACTCATCTTTGACGCATTCAATATCATGCTAGCTGAATGGAATATATCTGATAGACTACGAAAAACACCAGCCAATATTATTTAAATATGACTTAATTCGCTACTCCACAATACCATATGATTCAATTCATAAAACAATGATTCAGTATTCAATGATGCAACTTATTCTGCTACTCCACAATACAATATGATTCGATTCCGAATGCAATGATTTATTATTTGACGATACCACTGAATCTGCTGCTGTCCTATACAACATGATTTGATTTATTAGGCAATGATGCGATATTCAATGATGGCACTGAATCTGCTACAGTTTACTAGCCTTGGAACCATATGTGACCAGTTTTGTGCAGAACCTGAGGTAAGCCTCATGCTAATTTGTGAATTTAGTTTGCCTATTAAATTATTTAGACATTATTTTAAAAATATGAATTATTCTTACACACAATTTGTCCCATTTTTTTTAATAATAGTCAATTCCGAATCAACAAGAATTGATAATTAATGAGAAATAATTATTACTGAGATTAATGTCAGTCACTGGCTTTTAAATCGATGCATCGATCCAAATCATTCGATCATTAGACCTGTATTTGTTCATTTTTTTTAGCACTATGCCCACTCATTCTGTTACTATTGTTCTCTTTATACATTTCTTAGTGTGCAATTGGATATATTATCGATATCTAAATATCGTAAACTATATTGCATGGTTGTCAAGACAACATGTCACACAGCGGAGCTGATACGAATATCCAATGAGAAAGTTTTCTGCCGCGCATGCGCACAATCATTTCTTTGTTTGCCGGGAAAGAGAAAGACGCGTTGAACGCCTGAAAGGCTACCGAAACTTCGTTAGATATTCTTTATGCATATTTACAAGAGAAAAACAAACCAACAGACACTGAAAAACTGGAAAAGAGACACGTCGGAGACGTAAAACTTCCGTGCTAGCAAGCGACTGTGACGGTTTGTAAACGAACATGGGCTCCAGGTTTGCTTTGTTAAAATATGGAAGATTTTGAGAGAATTTTGAAAGAAAAATCTGCGTTGAACACCCGAAAAGCTACCAAAACTTCATTAGATATTCTTAACGCATATTTATAAGAGAAAAACAGGAATTCTTGGAGTTGGACCATTTTTATTGTTAGAAGTTGGACTTTTTACATGTACATTGGATTGAATTACATTGGATCAGAATCAGTATCGGCTATTAGTAAGAAACCCCTCTCCCCCATTCTTAACTTTTTGTAAATTCTATAATTGTTCTATCGAATGTATACGTACAACAGTAATAACATTGGCTGGCTTTTTTATCATGGTCTATCAGATATATTCCATTCAGCTAGCATGAGCTTGAACAATATTATGTTAGCTGAATGGAATATACAGTGGTGCTTGAAAGTTTGTGAACCCTTGAGAATTTTCTATATTTCTGCATAAATATGACCTAAAACAATCAGATTTTCACACAAGTCCTAAAAGTAGATAAAGAGAACCCAGTTAAACAAATGAGAAGAAAATATTATACTTGGTCATTTATTTATTGAGGAAAATGATCCAATATTACATATCTGTGAGTGGAAAAAGTACATGAACCTCTAGGATTAGCAGTTAATTTGAAGGTGAAATTAGAGTCAGGTGTTTTCAATCAATGGGATGACAATCAGGTGTGAGTGGGCACCCTGTTTTATTTAAAGAACAGGGATCTATCAAAGTCTGAGCTTCACAACACATGTTTGTGGAAGTGTATCATGGCACGAACAAAGGAGATTTCTGAGGACCTCAGAAAAAGCGTTGTTGATGCTCATCAGGCTGGAAAAGGTTACAAAACCATCTCTAAAGAGTTTGGACTCCACCAATCCACAGTCAGATAGATTGTGTACAAATGGAGGAAATTCAAGACCATTGTTACCCTCCCCAGGAGTGGTCAACCACCAAAGATCACTCCAAGAGCAAGGCGTGTAATAATCGGCGAGGTCACAAAGGATTCCAGGGTAACTTCTAAGCAACTGAAGGCCTCTCTCACATTGGCTAATGTTAATGTTCATGAGTCCACCATCAGGAGAACACTGAACAACAATGGTGTGCATGGCAGGGTTGCAAGGAGAAAGCCCCTGCTCTCCAAAAAGAACATTGCTGCTTGTCTGCAGTTTGCTAAAGATCACGTGGACAAGCCAGAAGGCTATTGGAAAAATGTTTTGAGGATGGATGAGACCAAAATAAAACTGTTTTGGTTTAAATGAGAAGCGTTATGTTTGGAGAAAGGAAAAGACTGCATTCCAGCATAAGAACCTTATCCCATCTGTGAAACATGGTGGTGGTAGTATCATGGTTTGGGCCCGTTTTGCTGCATCTGGACCAGGATGGCTTACCATCATTGATAGAACAATGAATTCTCATGCAGCAAGACAACGACCCTAAGCACACAAGTTGTTCTACCAAAGAATGGTTAAAGAAGAATAAAGTTAATGTTTTGGAATGGCCAAGTCAAAGTCCTGACCTTAATCCAATCGAAATGTTGTGGAAGGACCTGAAGCGAGCAGTTCATGTGAGGAAACCCACCAACATCCCAGAGTTGAAGCTGTTCTGTACGGAGGAATGGACTAAAATTCCTCCAAGCCGGTGTGCAGGACTTATCAACAGTTACCGGAAACATTTAGTTGAAGTTATTGCTGCACAAGGGGGTCACACCAGATACTGGAAGCAAAGGTTCACATACTTTTGCCACTCACAGATATGTAATATTGGATCATTTTCCTCAATAAATAAATGACCAAGTATAATATTTTTGTCTCATTTGTTTAACTGGGTTCTCTTTATCTACTTTTAGGACTTGTGTGAAAATCTGATGATGTTTTAGGTCATGTTTATGCAGAAATATAGAAAATTCTAACTTTCAAGCACCACTGTATCTGATATACCATGGAAAAAAAAGCCAGCCAATGTTATTGAAATATTAAACACAACCAGTCTTTGGTCTGATCCCGCAACCTGATAAAAAAAAAAAAAAGTTACCATGTTCCTACGCTCATTCTGATAAAGGAGTCAAAAATGGAAGCTCCTGAAGGGAATTGACATCTAGAGAAATTGTTATCAGGCAAAATGACTGATGGTGGAGAGGATTAGAGATTAGAGTGCCTACAAGAACAGCAGTGGGCGTTTGGTGCACCAGGGAGAGTCAACAACTGTCGGTAAGGGGAGAGTGATGAGGTCAAGCTTGGTGCCATGAAGTGAGACTTGAAAAGAAACTATAGCTGGCAAGTTGCTAAGGAACCCTAATGTGCTGGAATCCTAAGATATGGGAAAAGCACAGTGACAAAGCCAAGGAAAGGACAAACCATGGGCAGGAGAAGAAGAAGAGAGATGGGTATCTAGCAGAGGACTTCTGCCAGAGTGCAGGCTGATGTGGCAACAACAACCCACCAAAGACAGAGTGCCTTAAATCACAGAGATTGGTAGTGGCAAGTTAACGTAATAGAGTGGTCCTTCTTCTGACCTCCAAACACTGCACTTCTATGCTGAGAGACAACAATTTCCATGTCAAATGATTCATCGACCCTGCCTCCAAAAACAGTATCACACCCAGCGTCCCAGGAAAGGCTGTGGGTTCCACTGCCACTCTGACCAGAGGAAAAAAAAAATTGTTGAATTGAAGAATGAATGTATGAATTACACTCACCAGCTACTTTATTAGGAACACCCATCCACCTGCTGTTTTATGCAGTGATCTAATCAGCACGATGCATAAAATCATGCAGATACAAATCTCATCTCATCTCATTATCTGTAGCCACTTTATCCTGTTCTACAGGGTCGCAGGCAAGCTGGAGCCTATCCCAGCTGACTACGGGCGAAAGGCGGGGTACACCCTGGACAAGTCGCCAGGTCATCACAGGGCTGACACATAGACACAGACAACCATTCACACTCCCATTCACACCTACGGTCAATTTAGAGTCACCAGTTAACCTAACCTGCATGTCTTTGGACTGTGGGGGAAACCGGAGCACCCGGAGGAAACCCAAGCGGACACGGGGAGAACATGCAAACTCCACACAGAAAGGCCCTCGCCGGCCCCGGACCTTCTTGCTGTGAGGCGACAGTGCTAACCACTACACCACCGTGCCGCCGCAGATACAAATCAAGAGCTTCAATTCATGTTCACTTCAAACATCAGAATGGGAAAAGCTGTGATCTCAAAGTGTGACTTTCACTGTGACATGGGTGTTGGTTTGAGCCAGATGGTCTGGTTTGAGTATTTCAGAAACTGCTGATCTCCTGGGGTTTTCACACACAGCAGTCTCTAGAGTTTACACAGAGAGAATGGTGCGAAAAACAAACACTGAGTGAGCGACAGTTCTGTGGGTGGAAACAAACGCCTTGTTGATCAGAGAGGTCAGAGGAAAACGGCCAGATTGGTTCGAGCTGCCAGGAAGGATATAGCAACTCATAGTAACTCTTTACAACCGTGGTGAGCAGAAAAGCATCTCAGCATGCAACAAGTTCCTATTAAAGTGGCCGGTGAGTGTAGTATGGTGTAATGGGGTTCAGTTAGAACTTTAGCAGGAATGCAAACCTTCTGGTTACAAAGTCAAAAACGGTATCTGAGCAAAATTAAACATCAACAGCTCTTCAAATTTACAGAAGAAAATTTCTAACATGGCTGCCCATCGAATCTAGCGAAAAGGATGAACAAGTTCGGTAGTGGGTGGACATAACACAACTGCATGCTTAATATCAGTTAATTCCTCTCGAGTTAGTCAGCAGAAAATCCATTTCAATGTCAGTTAGGTGCACAAAGCAGGCCAGTACAGCCCAAGCTGAAATGAGAGAGAGAGAGAGCGAGAAAGAGAATTAGCTAATAGACATTAATAACTGCAGAAATCAGCTCCTCTGGATTATACTGTTTAAACTCTAACATGCATAGAAAAGGGTTAGATTTACTTGAAAAAACCTACATAGCAAAGATTCAACAAGTTGATTAAAACTTTGCATTCGGAAATTGCTCCTGCTGTCTGAAAAGCGTCGCGGAGTGTCTGCAGATTCCTAATGCATGCTGTGAACCTGCTGTTCCATCTAATGCCAAACATACTCCGTTTCTTGTTTTCTTGTTCATCAAACCAGTTTGACATGAGGCATGCTATGAGTCATTATTCTGCTGTAATGTTTTATTTGAAATAGCAGCTAAAAGCAAGAAGCTACCCAGTGGAAGACAATTATGCTAAAAATAAATGTTAGCTGGCTTAATACATGCCATTATACCACCACAAGTCTGCAAACTGGCATGACTTGACATGACACCAGGGAATTCAAATACAATTTCTGAAGGTCCAGCTAAATGAAATTCCTTGCTTACAAAAGTCCAGCTATTCGACTAACACTGAAGAATGTTAGCAATATAGTTCATTACCTTTATAATGTTTAACCATTAAACAATTATTCCACGAAATCGAGTCGTACATGAACTGACAGCCAACGAGGCGCATAGCTATAAGCCACGTATGACGAGATTGAGTGGAATAATTGTTTTATTCTATCCACTTTCACTGGATTTTGAGAAACGGAGTGTGAGGGAATTTTAATGAACGAACATTATTATCCTCTGTGTTTCTGTATGTTGAACTAAAGTGGTTTAGTTACTAAGAAGAGATGTTGTAATCGCTTTTCTGTGACCTTGGTGGTAATAAGCAGGGAGCTTGAGCTCTCCCTAACTCGCATCTGCCTGCACATACCAGAGAACGCCAGGTGCACGCTTTAACAAAGCTTCATAGAAAATCTTGAACCAATCACGTGAAGACACAAGCAGTGAGCGAATGCTTTCAGAGTATAATAGACAACATTCCTAAAACACAACTCAGAGTGCGAGTACTCTCGGCATCATCAGAAGTGGTGTCTTCTTCTATTCTTCTCTTTCCTTTCCTATTTTATATATCTTTATATGATCTACTATAATAAATGACTGAAAAGACAACTGTTAAGCGTTCTGAAGTGTTTATTAGAAATTTCCATTACACGGAGCATTTTTATTTTTTGCAAATTTGATCAATTAAAACTTTATACAAAACGTCCGACAAAATCATTTCCGCTTAGAATGTAAACAAATCGGCAAAATGACAGGAGCAATTTGAGAAAAATGCTACAATAGAGATCTTGCAGTCACGTGACCGGAAAGTACACAACCCCCATCTTGTCGGTCAAAAACACCGCTGAATACTGCTGCACTCGTGTACAGAATGGATCAATTTCAACCGACGGACTACACGGCTCATTTTTCTAATGAACAGATAACTAGATATATGTCTAAAATAAACGACCTACAGATTAGTGACCCTTATGGCTTTCCGGACGGAGTTTTCACGACCGGATTTTGAACTGCCAGCGGAATACCCAGACGTGTATGATTACCTCATCAACTTTCCCTCGCTGTTCAGTGGTGAAGCACTGCGTGCTTATAAATCTCTGGACAGTTATCTTTACAGAAATTCAGGATTTGTCAGCGACTCAGATGTGGCATCTTGTAAACAAGAAAATAACTATCCTCATTGGATGGGTAAGTCACTTAAGTATTGAGTATAGCACTGACCAGCCGATTATAGAATAGAATAAGGTAATTCCAAATCGTCCGTCTTGTTTACATGGATCTGGCGTTGGAGAGGTAGAGGCTTGGCAGTGGAGGTTTGAATAGCTGTTTTCTGAGCTTAGTCAACAGGCCGGCTCTGCAGCCTCGCTTTTGCTTCCGCTCCCGGCGTGCCTCCTTCGCTTTGCTTCCGATAACAATCCACGGAGACCCCGCTGGTCTCACTATCTCGTCCGGAATGTTGTGCATGCGATGGAAATCGCTACAAACCATCATTTTCTGCTGGAAACCAATGTCCAGTAAGTCCATACGGTTGTAGTGGATATTGAAGTCCGGTACAGACGAACAACACTCAAAAATACACACAAAAACCATAAAAAACGTGCACAGGTAGGGAGAGCTTGTAGCCGCAGCCGTTGTAGTAGAATTGTATATAGTAGGGTTTTCCAGAAGAAAAGGTAGAAGTAAAAGCAAAAGTAGAACCAGAAGTAGAAGGCGGAATATGGCGTTTGACCGACACGATGGCGTCTGTCACAATCTGGATCGGCTGTGACATCACATGCAAGTGCTCCATAGTAATTCTTGAAAAAATATATATATTTTTTTAAAAAAAAAGATACGTTATCATCATCAAATACTTTTATTCCATATTTTGTTGCACTTTTTTTGTATTTTTGGGGGTTTTGTTTTCAAGTGGAGTTTTTATTTCGTCCTCGGATGGTTCAGCAACACGCGCCGCCATTTTGTTTTTCTCTACTCACGGTATTGCTGGGTTTCAGTCACGCGACTTTTCTTAGCGGTTTTACCAGAAGTGAAATAGCTGGTGGTCTAAACGGCAACCGTAATGCAAACAACTAGCGATAAGTTATCAGAGTACACTCGTAATCTAGAAGCCACTGCTGGCTTTAGATATATTCAGAAGATCGCTATGTGCAATGGAATCGACCCCTACAGTCTGGGAAAGAAGGATTTGTCATATGATCTCGAAAACTACCCTTCAGTCGAGTTCCCCGACATCTCAAACTATCTGGTGTTGCAGACGTCCTTCTACAACGCAAAACAGATGAAAGCGTGGAAGAGTATGGAGGCTTACAACTTTTTTGTATGTGGCTGGGTAAAGGACCTCGCTATCAAGTCGCTGCTGAATGAATCCTGTATTGTTTTTGCCCGTGTAAGTTTTTTTTTTTTAAGCTTTTCGTTTGCGTCTTTACAACGAAGCGCTGCAAGTTGAAGTGTAAACAAACAGTTCACTTGATTCTCACTTGTGTTGGCTCTTATCTCTCAGGTAAATCATTCACAAAGATCATCAGAAACCCCTTTAAAGACCTGGATCTTATGCCGCTTTTCCACTACAAACGCGGCTGAGTCGGGCTGAGCCGTGCCGTGCTGAGTCGAGCTGAGCGGGGCTGTTGGCGTTGCATTTCGACTACAACCGCGCTGAACCGTGCTGGCTGGAAGTGGGTGGACACATTGGGTGGAGTTAGCGAAAGTGGGTGGACGTCACGTGATGTCGTTAAGCAGCGCAAACAGTGACATCAGTGAGCTTTTAAGCGGTAGTCTCACGACCCGGATAGTAAACAATAAACATGGAGGACATGGAGTCGTTAGTGTTGCTGGTCTTGGTGCTGTGGCTTGTTGTCGCCGACAACGCCAACAGATACTGGCAAGAGCGTATAGATGAGGCGAGGCACATAAGGCTTCAGAAATTCTCGTAATTCTTCTCCTTCCGGGTTTGCGGTGTTTACAGATCCCAGCGTGCTCGCGGGGCGTGTGTGGGCATGTGAGGACACTCCTCCTCACCAATCAGTGCACAGGGGAGTGTCTGCTCACGCCCCCAGCCTCACTCGGCTCGCTTTGGCTCGCTTCAGCCCCACTCCAAAACGGTGCGAGTTTTAGGGGCTAAGCAGGGCTGAAGCGAGCTGAGTCGTGCTGGTTTTTGGTAGTCGAAACGCGAGCCGTGTCGGGCTGAAGTGAGCTGAAAAAGGGTAGTGGAAAAGGGCCATTAGTTAAACAAGACGGAGAAGTGATCACGGCGCATTGTAACTGTACGGCTGGGGAAGAATTTTGTCGCGACCTTCATGCATGTGGACTTTGTGAGGGAACCCGCCCAAAGGGATCAATAAAGTTTTATCTAATCTAATCTAATCTAATCTAATCTAATCTAATCTAAACAAACAGCTGAGGACTTTAGCGCTTCGTGACTAAAAAAAGTACTGTACAATAATGACTCGTAGCAAGAAAAGTACTTGGAAAACACTAAGGACATAGCCGAGAGGGAGATACAAACCTTTCACCAAGTGATCACTGCAAACTCGAGCACGCTTCAACTCGGCTTCCTTCGACTTCAGTGACAGGTTCAAAAGCCACCTTTCTCGACATCTTTTTTGTGAAATCCTGTGTTTGTTCACCCTTTTTTATTAGTTCACAGGGAACCCTGAAGAAACTTATATCAGTTTCACGGTTTGATCGATTCGAACAATCTAAAACAATGCAAGCGTGAGGCACTTTTCATGCGAGCAATGCACCTTCTCCGTACAAACGCTTTGTCGACTGAGGTTCGGTAGACCACCGGCTAAAGTTTTGAATAACTAATGAGGCGGATATGACGTCATGTGAAACCCAGCAATATGAGCTGATAGCCTAGTAGTAGAGTAGCCAGTCAGAGTGTGCTATTGCTCATATCCAGTCAGGGCCGCGTTAACCCTTGCCGAGGCCCTGGGCAAACACCCCCGAGGCCCCACCCCCACTCCCACCTGTAGTCAACTGCGCTCAGCAAATTCACCCCCTCAGACGTGCCTGTCTAACTAGACACAGAAACTTAAATAATGACAGTGGCACAATTAGAAATACTATTGAACGATAAAACTTTATATCCATCAACACCTATTTAATCGAGAAAAAGCAATGGTGAAATAGGCAATTGCATGGTGAAAAAATCCATCAGACATCACAGTTAACGAGTCTGGTTAACTAAAGTTTAGCCTCAAGAAGCCTTTGAATGAGTGAGTCAATGAACATGTCAAGAACATAACCTCGGCCTACAACAGTTTCTTTAGTATTCAGAACAAGAACATTCATTTGGTATACGAGTGATTCCACGCTTATGGGTACTGAAATGGGGACATGAACTTATTTTTAAAAATTCACCTAAAACCATTTCTTTTTTTACCATCAGGTCACAAAACATGTAATCTTTAATGAATGATATGTTAAAAGATAACTTTAATTTTCTGAGATGTAATAAAAACGTATTTATATGCCAAAGTCAGAACGTAACAGAAGTGTTGTGGACATATAGATTCTCAATTTTAACAATGTAGAATTATTTTATAACTGTATTTTATTATGTATAGATAAAGTAATGATATATTAGAATATAACAGTGAGGGTTTTTTTTAATGTTGCAATCTACATCAGCTTTTTTTAATAATGTTTGACACCAATAGAACGACATTGTCTGATACAAAAATGTAAAAAGACTGGTTGGCTTTTTGAAACATAGGAAGGTGATCTCATCTCATTATCTCTAGCCGCTTTATCCTTCTACAGGGTCGCAGGCAAGCTGGAGCCTATCCCAGCTGACTACGGGTGAAAGGCGGGGTACACCCTGGACAAGTCGCCAGGTCATCACAGGGCTGACACATAGACACAGACAACCATTCACACTCACGGTCAATTTAAAGTCACCAGTTAACCTAACCTGCATGTCTTTGGACTGTGGGGGAAACCGGAGCACCCGGAGGAAACCCACGCGGACACGGGGAGAACATGCAAACTCCACACAGAAAGGCCCTCACTGGCCCCGGGGCTCGAACCCGGACCTTCTTGCTGTGAGGCGACAGCGCTAACCACTACACCACCGTGCCGCCCTAGGAAGGTGATGTTTTAGCAAATATAATTAATAAACATGTGTAGTAGAATAAACATACACATTCTTTCAATAAGATTAACATGGTATATAGCTAGATTGTAATTAATTTGTAACAGACGCGAGATGGACAATCGTAACAGAAGTAATGTAACAGACATCATTTTGGAACTCATAGGCTTGACTTTGGCATATAAATATGTTTTTATTACATCTCAGAAAATTAAAGTTATCTTTTAACATTTCATTCATTAAAGATTACATGTTTTGTGACCTGATGGTAAAAAAAGAAATGGTTTTAGGTGAATTTTTAAAAATAAGTTCATGTCCCCATTTCAGTACCCATAAGCGTGGAATCACTCATATAACCATTCGTTTTCATTTTGGAATCCAGGCGACTTTTAACGTGTGAAAACAAAGAGCGATAACAAAGAAAGAAAAATATCTTGCTTCTCAGAAATAAATCTCAAAATGTTAGGCTATGTGAAACATTTCATCCTTTCACACACGTAATGTCCCAAACAGCAGTGGCACACAGCTTTGCGCATTCAGTTTGACAGCCATTGGTCAACTTACAAGGGCACTTTCCTACTTTTCTGGAACGCAAAGTCATTAATTAAATCATTGAACTCAAGCTGGCGTAGCGTGTGAAGACATGGTGGACAGTGATCATATTGACAATGACGGGTGATTTATGCGACGGGACAAGGTGGGCTTCCTTACGGGAGGCGAAATGCATCAAAAATGTTAGCGATATGATCAAAACTTCTGAAAATATCGTTTCATATTTTCCGATCTCGCTACCTCCGAGGCCCCCTAGTGGCCAAGGCCCTGGGCAGCTGCCCATGAAGCCCATTAGGATAACGCGTCCTTGTATCCAGTGAATGTGGATAGAATAATAGGGGTTATTTTGTGGTTGGTTTGTTTCACATTGGCACGTCACGTTACCACTTTTAACTAGTGCCACAAACTCTGAACAGATGAATAAATGCATACTTCACTGTTCGGCCATCTTTAAAACCCTTTGGTGACTGACCCCTTGAAAATGGTTCCTCCAGGAACCATGACGTTTCAGTTGTCAAGACAACAGAAAAACTAAAATACAAATACAAGAGCATTTTGTTTTGTGCACAAGAGCATTGTGACGTATCTTTCTGTTTTTGTATTTTAGTTTTTCCGTTGTCTTGACAACTGAAACGTCATCGTTCCTGGAGGAACCATTTTCAAGGGGTCAGTCACCAAAGGGTTAAACCTTATTTTTCCATCAGATTTTTTTTTTTTGAAGAAACACCGTCACTGATCATTTCATTAACCTGAGATGGTAAATAAAGTTTAAAAAAAAAAAGTGTAAAAACTTGTCCGTTTCTTCCCTTGCCATCAGGTAAAGCCTTGAACAACCAGTCAGTTATTCCAATTATGGCCTTTTTTCAGATGTAAATCACTTCTGCTGCAGTATTTTTCAAGTGCTTTGTTGGATCCCCTGAAGTACTTTCGTGGCTCTACATCTTGACTCCGGTGTTGATCCCTGTGCTATACAATCATCAGCTATACATTTTTTTTTCTCTTCTCAGTCTTTTCAATGTCCTACACAGCCTTTCCCATTTGTGACCCAAATCAAAGTGGAACAACTTTATCTGCTCAAAGAAGCCATTCACTTCAAGGTTGAACATATACAGTACGTCCAGATATCGTCTATTTTGTTGTCTATTTTGATGGCACTGCTGGAGTATGACCTCGCTCATTAAACATGAACAGTGTTGTTCTTTGCACCAATTGCACCATTCTGAGGTAGACTTTCGAGAGTGCGTCTTAGCTGCACTGCAAGTTTAGAGAAGCTTGAAGCAGTCACTGAGGTCATGTGTTTTGCCCACACACATGCTTAGTAGAGCAACAAATAAAGCTCTTGAACCTTCTGTACCGAGTTGCACATGGCTTGCTGTTTTGAAAAGCAGGGCATTTGTATTAATAAGCAGGTGCACCTACCGTAAGTGGCCACAAACAGTGCCTGTTGTGGCCAAAAAATTAAAAAGCACCATTAACCATCTATATTTTTGATGCGGAGTAGTAATCTCTGTTGGCCATGCCCATAGCCTTGACTCGTAAACTTTTTAGCTTTGATCCTGAACCAGCCGCTTCTGAACTGCACGGAGCTGCTGGAGGTTTGTCAGCAGGGGCCATCAAATTTGTGTGGAGGAAAAGGCGAAGGCAGACAGCAAGCCAGAGGTAAACAGCAACAAACAGAACGCATAATAGACGCACAGAGTGAGGCGAATATCAAAAGGCTCAAATTCAGTTCAATTATTATCCAAACGATCGGGTGAGAACAACCAGTGAAAAGCCATGTGATTGAGGTACACTCTAAGAAATGATTCATGGGGTTAGTAAGTATAGCTCAAAATCAAGAGCTTTTTCTGCATAAAAAAATAAGTTTGTTCTGTGTATGCATTATAATGAGTTGATAATTTAATAAGTTGGTCTAAATGAAAATAAATAAAACAGTCTTAATTCAATAATGCATGAATTTTCAAGGGCGGCACGGTGGTGTAGTGGTTAGCGCTGTTGCCTCACAGCAAGAAGGTCCGGGTTCGAGCCCCGTGGCCGGCGAGGGCCTTTCTGTGTGGAGTTTGCATGTTGTCCGCGTGGGTTTCCTCTGGGTGCTCTGGTTTCTCCCACAGTCCAAAGACATGCGGGTTAGGTTAACTGGTGACTCTAAGGCTACATCCACACGACAACGGCAACGAGATTTTATTTAAAAAAATATCGCGTCCACATAGGCAACGGATCAATAAAATATCAGGTACATATGGCAACGCAACGCTTGCTGAAAACGATGCAATACACATGCCACACCTCTACGTGCGCTGTAAGACGGTCCCATCGGAGACACCAGAACAATAGAAGAAGTAGGACGCATGCGCATAAACCCCTTCTTCTACCCGGCGTGAAGCACTCACAGGAACAAACACACAACAACAAGAAGAAGATGGCTGCGACTACATGAGGAAATCGTGCCTTCTGTGTGTACAAATTAGTTTTATTAGTGTGCATAGTTTTATATAATTTAATTTTCTTATTGTGTGTGAACATTTTGAAAAGCATTTTTATATAATTTATATAACTTTTTATATTGTGTGTGAACATTTTGAAAAGCAGTCTTATCCAATAAAAAAAAGATTCAAGAAATGGTTCAGTTACTTGTTTATTTAAAAGAAAAGCTGTATACAAAAGTGAATGCAATGCAGTGGTTCATACAAAACAGCGAGAGTGCTGCTTCTTCTAGTCATGTGGTTGTGACGTCATCGTAAACAAATCCGTTCTACTCATCCAGACGACTTCGCAACGGCGCCGTTGCCAGATTTTTCCACTCTGGAACCCGTTCTCAAAAAATATCGTTTTGGGGCACCCAAAACGCCGGTGCCGTGTGGACGCCAGGCCGAAACGATAAACAATTTTATCAGATTCACCTGAATCCGTTGCCGTGTGGACAGCCTCTAAATTGACCGTAGGTGTGAATGTGAGTGTGAATAGTTGTCTGTGTCTATGTGTCAGCCCTGTGATGACCTGGCGACTTGTCCAGGGTGTACCCCGCCTTTCGCCCGTAGTCAGCTGGGATAGGCTCCAGCTTGCCTGCGACCCTGTAGAAGGATAAAGCGGCTACAGATAATGAGACGAGATGAATTTTCAACAGATATTTCTGCCTTAACTCAACATAGAAGTGTATTCAGTTAACACAACTTAAAAATCTGTGTCCGTGTTTGTTAAAACCTGAGTACAAGGCCGACCTCCTCGGACACGTTTAGCGCGAACAGAGCATGCGTGTGCCTGTTGGAAGACACGACTGAGCAGAGCACAGAGTTGGAGAAGTGCGTTTGCAAACTTTACAGCTTGGTGAGTACAACTTTGACTCGTTTTACTCGCAACAGCTAATAACTGCATCAGCAGACAGTACAAGAAATCGTTTTACACAACACCAGATGCTTTTTCTTGGTCAGCAGTGGTAATGTGTAATTTTTTTTAGTAGATAACTGTGGCGCTGTGGCTGTTCTACAATTAAACAAAAAATAGTGGGCCGTGTTTACATAAAGAACTGTGTGTCTATGTGGAATTTTCCCACTACAAATCCTTAAAACACATATACTGATTCTGACCTACCAGGATGGCGATGGGGATATTACGGGCGAACTGATGAAGATTGTCACAATACGAGATGGCATACCCGCAGCCCGTGCAAAGATCGTCCTGGAGGGAACAGAGGTCCTAACGGATGTGGATATTCCCAGAGCCTATGCCTTGCTAATGGGGCTGATATACAGTACGCACTCAACCTCAGCTACCCAAAAGAACTGAGAAATACTTTTGAAGTGTTTCAAAAGATATTGAGGTATTTCACCCACGTGACCAAGTCACGTGACGCAGCCATTTTGGACGGCACGCTTAAGTCCTTCAGTGCAAGGCGGTATGAGATGGTGGAGACCTTTGCACATTTTAACAAGAAAGTAAGCTGTGATTCGTGTTAAATTGGATCTGTCTTTTATCACAAACACTGTACCCAGCCTTGGTATGGAGCCCTGTTTATTTATTTCTGTGTCCCGTTTCTTTCTAGCCTCTGTTATTGCGTTTTATGTCTGATGTCTGCTACATGCAACCCTAGACAAATTAACACTGCCTTGTTTCACTGCTCAGATGGGTTAACAAACACTGACCCATTTACTTTTTGCTATATATTTTATCAAAATTGCGTTAACTGATAAACTAACCTGAAATGAAATGATCACTGCAAAGTCTGGAGTACTCTGTTGGCTCCCAATCCTGTCTCTTCACAGCTGCAATCCATCTGGCCCTCTTGTCTGGGTCAGTAGGAAACCGGTAGTGATGTGTCAGTCGCAAACGATCCGGTTCAAAGAGCCGGCTCTTTGAAGTGAACGACGGGAGCCGGCTCTTCGGTGGGAGCCGAGTTGGGGAGCCGAATTAGTTTTTTGTCCTTAGGTGCCTCAGAGAGAGAGACTTTCACAAAAAAAGGTGCTGTCCGATTGCATCTTTGTGTTGTCTATTACCATTCAAAGGAAAAAAGTAGCATGGTGTACGCCTACTTTTTTTGGTTGGGGGGGTTGATGTCATTCACAGCTGCGAAAATACAAAAATTGGTGTAATGCTTAAAGCTGTGGAGCGCAGGGGAGAGGAGTCTGTGAGGCACCTGAGGAGGGGAAAATCAGCTGTGTATTTTATATTGGTAATATAACACAGTTTTGCATTATGTTTGTGAGAAAATAATTTATTAATTGGTAAGTAAGTTTTATTTCTATAGCTAGAACATTGTTACACTGCTATACTTTACAAAGCTTTACAGTGGCTACAAAAACTAAAAAATAAAATGGAAAACATCCTACTGATAAAATATAAATAATAATGTAATTAATTAACTAGTTAATTGCAGCAATTAAATCAAAAATAAAATCTCAGGAGCCGTTTGGGAGCCGAAAGAGCCGGCTCCTTATAGTAAGAAGAGCCAAAAGAGCCGGCTCCCGAAAAAGAGCCGAAATTCCCATCACTAGAAACCGGTAAAAGGAGCGTCCTGCACGCTGTCCCTGTCTGTTGTGGCAGCCCACAGCACAACAAGCAAACACCATGGTTATTTATAGAGTGCTTACTGACAAATTAATCTATTCTAGGTGTCTGTAACACGTTTTTTTTCAAGCCGGTTCTCCCTCTCTGTCTGCAGCGTGAGTATGTAGCTTGACGTTCAAAATGGCGGACACCGGGGCGTCACGTGACCCTGTGACGTCAGGTGAAATACCTCAATTCCTCGAGTTGGATGATCTGAAAGCAAGTCCTAAGGTAATGTTGCTAAAAAATAAACTGCTGTGCAAAAAAAAAAAAAAGTGACGCGTTAGACATTTAAGCTGTCCTCAAATTAAAGAGGAAATGTTGCACTGTTATTTGCAATGTGTTGTTTACATACTGTATAGTCAGTGTACTGTTGAGAGTTTATTAACTACACCTAGTTCAAAGTAATGTACTTTTATACAAAAGAACTCAAATCAGTCTCAAGAGCATGACCGTCAATATGTTCAATCTTTCTGAGACAGTTTTACAAGGCTACTTTATGTTGTAAGTTTCCTGATTTATTTTATGAAGGCTACATTTTGGTGTACTATTAAAATGTCAATATACACTCAGTCCTGTTACTGTAAGTGAGATGCTGACTGGTGTTTAAATAAACAGATCATAAAACTGGAATATAAACGTGTGATTTATTCCGACTTAGATAAATAAGTTCTTGTACTAAAAAAAAAATTAAGGTAACAATTTGCATGGACATTTCTGAGTAGAATGAAAGGAAAAGAAATAAGTTAGAATAACTAAAAGGAGTCATTTTAACACAATTAAAATTAAGTTGGTTCAATTTAAATAAGCTTCTAAAGGACAAGGCAAATCGTGTTGCTTGTACTAAAGTAGTTGAGTTGGCCTAACTAGAGAAGTCTTGTGGCATGTACTCAATACTAGGTAAATTGAAATAACTTGAAAATATCCATGCAAATTGTTACATCAGTTTTTTACGTTGAGCCAGCACATCATTTGTTAGAGTGTACAGATGTGGGAACGTGAAATAAAAAAAATAAAAAAAAAGTGTGGGGGAGGGGGGGTTCAGATGCAGCCATTGTCTAAAATATCAATCTGAAATCTGTGAATTGGGTGATGAGTGCTTTTTAAAAATGTGGTCAATTATGCCACAATTAACTCAAGTGCACAATCAAATCAGCAGAAGTGGACAAAGTACCCAAATTCATTACTTAAGTCAAAGTACAGATCCCACTGGTCAAATGTTACTCCGATACAAGTGAAAGTTGTCCAGTCAAATTGTTCCTTAAGTACTTAAGTACTTGCTTTTAAAAATACTTAAGTATTAAAAATACATTTTCTGTCAACACATTGTTGTATTATTGCCACGACGCTTACAAAACCTAACGCCGTTACCAAAGACAGAAATGTGAATTCAGAAAATGAACGCATGCTGTGCCATCAGGGTGGTTTAATGTTAAGTTAGCTAGTCAGTGAAGCGCCACCTGACATGCTAGCAAACGCTTTTCAAACTCGAAAATCATATTGGGTAGCTAACGCTATTAGAAAAGAAAGATTTCTACATTCTGTTTATTTGTCAAGATTATGCTAAAACATATTTCTGAAAGGACTTCAGATAAGTTAACGTTATTCATGTTAGCATTTTTACATGCTAACTAACAGTGTCCAAGTTAGCCATGTGTTAACGTTAGCTGTGGACAAGGCTACAGCAACTTGGAGGGCAAATCCATAGAAAGTCATTTGACTAACCAGACTGCACAGCTATCGCAATGTTATCGCTAGCTCTAAAAGCACAGACAACTTCATTGCAAGCTTTCTCTTGGAATAAAACGTTTATATACCTCAACATGCTTCTGCAGGTTGGACGGCGCGTTTTTGTAGGCCGTGATGTGCTCCGTTTTAGGCAAACAAAGCAAACATTTGAAACGAAATTAATCTTTATTCCTTTCAGAAAACTGAAACATGGGTTCTCGGTATGGCCCTGGGTGCGTGCATTATTCCTCAGAAGAACAGCCTCCTTTCATTCTGCCATCAACTGATCGTGTTCAATTAATGCTGCTGAAAAATCACCGACCTTGATTTTATACAGTCTATGGATGTGATGTGACCCGAGTGATTACTGATCGGCTGTCTCAGTGTCACCTGCGGAAAAAATCAATCGCGTTTTAGAGAAGAAAAGAAAAAAAGCATCCACTTTCAAAGCTGCTTCATGGTAACGAGTAACGAGGACCTTGACGGAAATGTAGTGGAGTAAAAAGTACGATATTTGCCTTTCAAATGTAGTGAAGTTAAAGTCATAAGCTTAAAAAATAATAATACTCAAGTATGTCTGTGAAGATTCTCAGTCATCCAGGTACATAGTAATCTGTGGTTGGTAGAAGAGAGCAACTGGACTTGCTTGAAGATTCTTGAAAACGTTTCACCTCTCATCCGAAAGGCATCCTCAGTTCTGTCTGACTGATTACTATGTACCTGGATGACTGAGAATCTTCACAGACATGTTTCTACACACTTTGGGATGAGATCCCTTCGACTGGTGCGGGAGTATGAGAGGACTTCCAGAAAACTGGCAGACATCTTAGCCAGAGAGGATCGTTCATTTTTGTCAACCTGGAACGACCATCACTGAACAGAGGGGTGCCTAAGGGTGTATTCAGACCAGGATAGTTCGATAGTTCACTTGCTTTGGTCCGAACCAAATGTTTTTTTTATTTTTTCATTTTGGTGCGGTTCGCTTTCACACTGTACATTTTAGTAAGCGGACCAAAATCTGTCAACAAAGCCACGCGCCCTGAGGCCGTTCAGCTATTGGTCAGAGACGACACGCGCACAAAGCGTTAAGTTCAAAAGTAGTCATGGAGGCTTTCCGTGCTGTTATTCTTTTTAATGTCATCAAAGCTATATGTTTTTTCCAGTTTTTACTGTTTTCACAATTGTGCGATTACTATGCTGTTGTACAAGTAATTTATCAACGACGACGACAAAGGGCAAGGCGGCTACGGAGGATAGCGCTGATGAGCGCACATCATGTTGTGACAGTTCTGGCTCTTCACGCAATAGATGAATTTCTTTTTTGCGTCGCTAGTACCGCCACTTTTTGAAAGAACGTCCCTGATTTTAATGTAGGTCTGACGGAGTTTCTTCACTTGTAGCCGACATTGTTCTGGGGAGCGTGTGAACCCCTTCTCCTTCATTTTCTCACTGAATACAGCAAACACATCGGCATTTTTGTGTGTTCTCTCCAAAAGCTCAGATATGTGGACGTCTGCCCATATATCCACAAGGGTACGCGTTTCTTCCTCGGCCCACGTTTGCCCCCTACTCATTTTTTGTACTCTGTAGTCTAGCCTACCACTGGTCTGAATGACTGAACGACTGTCGTAAGGTTCCCTTGACAACCGAAACAGTGTTTGCACTTTGCGGTGGAGTGTCAAGACTCCGTTTCCCATAATGCTCGACAAACAACGGAAGCTCCCGAGGAACAAAAAAGCAAAACTGTCGGATTAGGTCCGGTCTGCTTTCACACCTCCAAAAGATCCTCACCAGGGTTCCTTTGGTCCGGACCGAGTCCGACCTTGCAGCTCGGTCTCGGTCCTCTTGTTTGGTCCGGACCAGAGTTCGGTGGTTTGTATTCAGACCAACCCAAAAGGTCCGGACCAAGGGAAATTTGGTTCGTTTGGTTCGGACCAAACAACGTAGGTGTGAATACGCTATAAGACATTTTTTGTCGGCCACCTACAATGCAGCCATCAGAATTCTGATCCTATGATGATCCATGAGAGGATAAATACTTGATGCTCCCTATTAGTCAGACAGAACTGAGGAAGCCTTTCGGATGAGAGGTGAAACGTTTTCAAGAATCTTCAAGCAAGTCCAGTTGCTCTCTTCTACCAACCACACATTACTCAAGTAAAGTACAGATAGTCAAAAAATGTACTTAAGTACACTTTTTGTAAATGTACTCTGTTACTGTCCAACTCTGGCAATCAAAACCTGATTCAGAGGCGTTTGAGAAAACAGCCAAAAATTATGTTATTTTTATGCAAAAGGCCTGATAAAACACTCAACTGATAAAACGCTGGGAAGTGAAGTGCGTTAAGCTAAAGTTCAGAGCTTCGTGTTAGCAAAGTTTCTTCTGAGGCAGCTACACGACTACTTTTAAATCCAAAAGAAAACTGTGCAACACACAACTAGAGTGCAAGACAAAAAGGAGGGCTGCCGTGATGGAGGAGATGCAGGAAAGACAGAAGAAGAAGAAAAATAAAATAAAAAAAAAAACAGACAGACACACTCCAACAAGCATAAATGAAAAGTGTCTTTTGTTCATTCACAGAACATAAATTACCCATGCTCCAAAGGGTTACAAAGCTTTTTTTTTTCCCCCTGCAGAGGAAATAAAAGGCTAATTTGTCTTCATTATTACAAAACAAGGCAACAGTTGGAAAGAATGCAGTTTTTCCTCACACTGACAAAAGGACATGCGGTATAAAAATCACAAAACCATAGAGAGGAAATTAATTACATGGCAGACAGACATTTCCGAGTGATAATACTGACTCTGATGACGGAGCATTACAATGCTGACAAAGACCACGTGTGGATCTGTGGGACAGAGGGAATCGGAGTGAAAGGCCATGGATCACTCACACTACAGAGAAACATTTCTCTCTCTCTCTCTCTCTCTCTCTCACACACCCAAAAAAGCTTAGTCTGTCACCATATTTGGTAAGCTCAGAGAGGAAAAACTCCACTCTTTCGTACACTGCTCATGTAAAGTTCTTACACACATGACTTAATTTCAGTTAACCTCACGTGTGTGATCGTCGCAGGTCGTGACTGCACTGCTTCGAGCAGCTCCTCTCCTCTGCAATCCAAAAAGTGCTTCAAACTTTTATTGAACGTCAAGAGGCTGGAATCGAGTTCGAAATCCAACAGTGACAGAATCTGAATCAGCTCTTGACAAAGTCCTTACCCCAGATGTGCTTCCATTATCTGCTTAATGTGCCAAAAGGGGAACTATGCAAGCCTTTTTCAGCTCTACTGAGAGTAGCTACTGATAGTGTATCTGCAGCTAATGAAGCCTGCTAGCAAGCTGGTGTCCCAAAAATGTCAGCATTTCATGAGCAGGCTAGAACTCATTAAATAACTTTTTCGCTCTCGCTTTATGACTTGACAGGAACTTAATTCAGTGCAATTTAGTTCAATTTAAGTTAGACGTTACACAAATCCATAAATGTACTAAAAAAAGGAACGGCTAGGTGAGGTTGGTTGATTGATGACCATGTGCTACAACAGGCAAAAGCTAAAGATGCTGGGAAAAATGCAAATCACCATCCATTCCTGATATTATAAATGCATCTTCATGAGGGGAGAAATATAAATTTAATCAGTTATATCTGCATTAAAAATTGATGTAAAATAAGAAATGGGCATCCTAATTGTGCATGAATCACGGAGAACTGTCTTCTGTTTCGTGATTCTCTGCAATCGTTAGGTGCTTGACTGAATCATGTGCCTTTCAACGTTGTTAAAGTGGCTTTGTTTCACAGTTCGTGACCTCAACGGTGATGCATTGTTGTCTATTACTGTCTTCCTGATAATTATTTACCAAATCAAGCTCCTTCCTCCAGTGGTTCTCATGCCTTTTGCCCATGTCTGCAACTATCCAAACATTTTGCAACCAAACTTCTTGCAAGGGGATGGAGACAACAATAAAATTTTTTTTTTGGTTCAATTAACTGCCTTTCCTTGCAGCCACTCAGTCTTTCACCTGATAATGACAGCGTGATAAATACTGATAGAGATTTTATGGAAAAGTTGTTCTCAAAAACAAGGAAGAACAATTTTGGGGATGGGGGACGCTGATCTTTCCTTTTTTGTTTCTGATATCCAGTGAAGTGTAGAAGTCTGAGATAAACCGTGAAAATGATTCTATTTTACTCTGTTTTCTACGATTCCAAATCAGAAAAAGTTGGGACAGCAGAGAAAATGGGGGGGGAGGAAGCAGTGATTTCTAAATTTATTTTGACTTGTATTTCATTGCAGACAGTATGAACCCAAGATACACTACCATTCAAAAGTTTGGGGTCACCCAGACAATTTTGTGCTTTCCATGAAAAGTCACACTTTTATTTACCACCATAAGTTGTAAAATGAATAGAAAATATAGTCAAGACATTTTTCTGGCCATTTTGAGCATTTAATCGACCCCACAAATGTGATGCTCCAGAAACTCAATCTGCTCAAAGGAAGGTCAGTTTTATAGCTTCTCTAAAGAGCTCAACTGTTTTCAGCTGTGCTAACATGATTGTACAAGGGTTTTCTAATCATCCATTAGCCTTCTGAGGCAATGAGCAAACACATTGTACCATTAGAACACTGGAGTGATAGTTGCTGGAAATGGGCCTCTATACACCTATGGAGATATTGCACCAAAAACCAGACATTTGCAGCTAGAATAGTCATTTACCACATTAGCAATGTATAGAGTGGATTTCTGATTAGTTTAAAGTGATCTTCATTGAAAAGAACAGTGCTTTTCTTTCAAAAATAAGGACATTTCAAAGTGACCCCAAACTTTTGAACTTTTGTATTTTGTGTTTTGTCTGGTCAACTTTATTCCATTTGTTAATGTACATCCATTCCTGAGTTTCAGGCCTGCAACACATTCCAAAAAACTCGGAATAGAAGCAATTTAGCGCTAGTGATGAGGTAAAACAATTAAATAATTATGAGATTTTCAACAGGTGATTGTAATCATGATTTGGTACAAAATCAGTATCCAGGAAAGCCCTAGTCTTTGAGGAGCAAAGATGGGCCGAGGATCTCCAGTTTGCCAACAAATGCATGAGAAAATGAAATGTTTAAAAACAATGTTCCTCAAAGAAAGATGGGAAGGGATTTGAATTTCTCACTCTCCATGGTGCATAATACCAGTAAACGTTTCAAGGAATCTGTTGGAATTTCGGTGCGTAAAGGGCAAGGGCTCAAGCCTAAACTGAACACTTGTGATCTCCAACCCCTCAGACGGCGCTGCATCAAGAACCGTCAGTTATCTATAGCTGATATAACCACATGGGCTCAGGATTACTTTGGCAAACCTTTGCCAAGCGCTACGATACACAGTTACATGCACAAATACCAGTTAAAACTTTACTGTGCAAAAAGGAAGCTTTATATTAACTGTGTCCAGAAGTGCTGTCGACTTCTCTGGGCTCAGAGGCATCTGGGATGGACCATCACACAGTGGGAATGTGTACGTAATGTGGTCAGCCGAATCAGTTTTCCAGGTCCTTTTTGGAAGAAATGGATGCCGTATGCTCTAGACCAAACACGAAAAGGATCATCCAGACTGTTACCAGCAACAAGTCCAAAAGCCAGGGTCTGTCATGGTATGGGGTTGTGTCGGTGCCCTTGGCAAAGGTAACTTACACTTCTGTGATGGCAGCATTAATGCAGAAAAGTACTTTTTTTTTTAAAGATTTTTTTGGGCTTTTTTAACCTTTATTGGATAGGACAGTGTAGAGACAGGAAATGAGCAGGAGAGAGAGACAGGGAGGGATCGGGAAATGACCTCGGGTCAGAATCAAACCCGGGTCCCCGGATTTATGGTATGGCGCCTTATCCACCTGAGCCACGACACCCCGCAGAAAAGTACATTGAGATTTTGGAGCAACATATGCTGCTTCCAAGACATCTTTTCCAGGGATATTTCTTTTTTAAGATTTTTTGGGGGGGCTTTTTCACCTTTATTGGATAGGACAGTGTAGAGACAGGAAATGAGCGGGAGAGAGACAGGGAGGGATCGGGAAATGACCTCGGGTCGGAATTGAACCCGGGTCCCTGGATTTATGGTATGGCGCCTTATCCACCCGAGCCACGACGCCCCCAGGGATATTTCAACAAGACAATACAAAACCACATTCTACACACATTACAAAGGCATGGCTGTGGAAGAAGAGGGTGTCTGTCCCCAACAGAGAATGTGTGACACATTTTGAAGTGAAAAACGACAATGACAACCCCGTACTGTTGCTCTCCTTAAGACCTGTTTGCAGTTAGAATGGGACAAAATAACACCTGAAACGCTTCATCACTTGGTGTCTTTCAGTCCCTCAACATTATTTTAAGTGTTGTGAGAAAGAATGGCAACATTATAAAAGTGGTAAATGCTTTAATGGCCCGACTTTTTTTGAAATGTGTTGCAAGAATCAAAATTGTAATAAGAGTTTATTTTGACAAAAAATTCAAAAGGTATTCAAGAGGTATTCGCCCGCTCACCTCATATTTTTCCTGAAAAAATCTGAGAACCAACTAATTAAATTGGTGTGGCCTTATGACACTTTTAACAACTTGAACTTTTTCTATTTAAATCGATCTACTAAAGCCCACTTCACACCTCGTTGCATAGATTACCTGCGTTTTACCAATTACAAACTTTTCTGCTAGCTGATGCTGACTTTTTACCAGCACTTTCATTAATCAGATCAATTTTTTCTTTCAAAGACAACTCATTACGTTTTCTACTCATTGTCGTACAAGTCGATCTTATTTTGCGGCGTGACGTAAACCGGATGTCGTGAAAGCTCTTGTGCCCCGTGTTTTGACACGACGGGGGGGGGGGCGCCCGTATTTTCGAGGTTTAATTACATTCATTTTCGACAGGTGGGACCGAAATTACTGGTCGTAATACGCAATATTGAGGTGGTCGCATTATTGAAGGCCGCAACCAATGAAATATATAAGCAAGTAATCGGGACCGTGAAAAACTGTTCGTAATTTTGAGGTGATCGTAACATGAGGTTTCACTGTATTGTGTTGAGTGCAATACAGGTCAAAGATCATTTACAAATAATTGTTTTTAGTTTTAATTTCAATTTCAACATACCGTCCCAACTTTTTCTGATTTGGGGTTGTAATTGAATCCCCCCCCCCCCAATTTAAGCAATATCGCACAACCGAGAGTGCTGTTGTAGCTGGACACATTCAGCTGTAAGCACGAGGCTGCATGGTGAGTGCTGCACGTAATCATGGCTGTGCTGATATTCAGAACAACAGCAGTTGGCGAGTCTGATATTACTTTTACACAATAGTTCTATAAACAATATTAATATCGAGTAGCTGACATTTCAGACACATATTGGGCAAATACTTTGTATATTTTTGTTCTGTCAGCAAAATCAATTCCCAAAGAAGCCACATCTGGATCGAGCACTGTGCAGTGGCAACACAACATGCAGACTGAGGGATAACCCATAGTGAAGTAATGGCTTCAAAGTAATGAAGTATTTGCTAGAACTGGAATTTTATAGAGCAAACTCAGACAAGCGGAGGGATACAAAGAGTGAAATGTCCCAGTGATGATGTACTACATATCAGTGCACTTAGAATGCTGCTTGTCCAGTCAAATTAGATGACCAGAAGTAACTTCGCATAAAGTGTATATTATGAGCAATAACTTGAGGGAAATGGAGAATCTTGGAAATATTTACCTGATTTTCAGAATTTCTTAGTATTTGGTATGTCTCTTTTCTGAGTTAAAGACAAAAGCAAAAACGGACTCCAAAAGTTTGGGTAGAACCTGACAATCCTGACTCTGTCGGTAAAGGACATTTTATAGACAGATGAAGTGTCCTTTGCTACATCCTTTTTTTTTAAATATATTTTTTGGGGCTTTTTTCACCTTTATTGGATAGGACAGTGTAGAGACAGGACAGGAAATGAGTGGGAGAGAGAGACGGGGAGGGATCGGGAAATGACCTCGGGTCGGAATCGAACCCGGGTCCCCGGATTTATGGTATGGCGCCTTATGGCCCTTTTCCACTACCCTTTTTCAGCTCACTTCAGCTCGCTTCAGCTCACTTCAGCCCGACACGGCTCGCGTTTCGACTACCAAAGAACAGCACAACTTGGCTCGCTTCAGCCCTGCTTAGCCCCTAAAACTCGCACCGTTTGGGAGTGGGGCTGAAGCGAGCCAAAGCGAGCCGAGTGAGGCTGGGGGCGTGAGCAGACACTCCCCTGTGCACTGATTGGTGAGGAGGAGTGTCCTCACATGCCCACACACGCCCCGCGAGCACGCTGGGATCTGTAAACACCGTAAACCCGGAAGAAGAAGAATTACGAATTACGAGAATTTCTGAAGCCTTATGCGCCTCGCCTCATCTATACGCTCTTGCCAGTATCTGTTGGAGTTGTCGGTGACAACAAGCCACAGCACCAAGACCAGCAACACTAACGACTCCATGTTTATTGTTTACTATTCGGGTCGTGAGACTGCCGCTTAAAAGCTCACTGATGTCACTGTTTGCGCTGCTTAACGACATCACGTGACGTCCACCCACTTTCGCTAACTCCACCCAATGTGTCCACCCACTTCCAGCCAGCACGGTTCAGCGCGGTTGTAGTCGAAATGCAACTCCAACAGCCCCACTCAGCTCGACTCAGCCCCACTCAGCTTGACTCAGCCCAACTCAGCACGGCACGGCTCAGCCCGACTCAGCCGCGTTTGTAGTGGAAAAGCGGCATTAGCCACCTGAGCCACGATACCCCCCCCTTTGCTACATCCTTAAACAAAAATAACTTAAAGTGCATATCCTGGACCAATTTCGTGTTTTTTTTTTTATATTAAAGTATGTCCCTTTACACACTCATCCAGAAGAGTAATTTTGCATAAGGCCATCTGTCTACAGCAGAAAAAAATAAAATAACAAAACGCGTCTGGAAAAATCCCAACGGAGTCTGGAGCCAGATTCGTGACGTCACCTGCGGATCCGCCAGCAGGCTGCGCGAGCTTTGCACGGTTTCAGTGCACAGCCTGTGTAGACCAAGCTTAGCAGCTCGCGATTTTGCATTGAAATATGGAATTGTCACCTGAGCGCAATGTTACTTCACCTTTGGATGAAGAATATAATGTCAGAATTGGGGCTTCATCTGTTTGGATTTGATGATGATTCAAGTAGTGAAGACGACGGAGACAACACCGGGGATGTAAATGATACGGTCGTTTTCTCATAAACAAACCAGCGCTGATGTAGGATTCAGAGGGAGGCGTCCCGCACGCGATATCACGAAAATCAATGTTTGCCGGGAAATCCAAATGGCAAGTTTTTTCAGAGGCGGAACAATTCGCCTCAAATGGCTTGATTTCAACTGAATTTTTCTGGTATTGCGCAAGGTAAAAAAATTGCACAAAATGCAAAAACGTGACAGATATTTGACCAACGTTTAATATAAAATAGGAGAATTACATTGATCTTGCTCCTGAATTTACCCGTGATATGCACTTTAAAGCCATTAGGAAGCCATGGCCTAAAGGTTAGAGAAGCAGCTTTAGGTCTAAAAGGTTGCCGGTTTGAGTCCCTGGACCAGCAGGAATGTCTGAAGTGCCTTTGAGCAAGGCACCTAACTCCCAACTGCTCTCCAGGCTGCCCTGGGTTTGCTGTACGTTGCTCTGGATAAGAGCGTCTGCTAAATGCCTGCAATGTACTGTAATCCACGTTAGATAAAATTCACTGTAGTGTCATATGAACGCATGTTTCGACTGAAAGACAATGTGACCTTTTGTACAAACTTAACATGGTCAATGTCACAAAATTGCTTAAATTTAAACAGTGATGTAGAAATAGTGCAGAATATTTAGAAATCATTGAGATGAAAGATCGTTTCCTTTCTTTGTTTTAATTATTTTAAAATACCAAAAAGCTCATTTTCAATAATTACTGTATTTTCAATGTGATCTCAGACTTTTGGAACCCAAAAAGTTTTAGGCACATGTAAAGAAATGCTGTAGACCAAAAATGGCTTCAAAAATCATGAAATGAAATGTTTCAACATTTAAAAAAAAAAAAATACCATAAGCAGCTAGCCTGGCAAGCCAGACTAAATGTGAATATTTAGTCTGGCCTCGATCCGTAGACATTTCTGAAGGGTGGGGGTGGAACAAACCGCTGTCTTTCAAACTGTCTCTGTGCGTATAGGCCAACGCTCTGACCAATCAGCGCAACAGTGACTGTGACGTAGTCAGAGCGACAGAAAGCAGTGGGGGAGGCCTTGAAATAAATAATTTTTCAAAATGCGTATTAATTAATAAACAGGTTCTAGATATTAAGAAGTTTGGAGATAATGACCACAAGTTTGGAGTCTGTACCACATACTTAACATACACTCTTATTTTTCAAGTGTTTTTCAAGGGTTTGCTTAAACTGTTTTTGAGAGTTTTTATTTAGTGGTGTTTGGTGAAATAATTTCCCTTAAATTTAAAATAACGGGAAAATAAGAAACAATCAAAAAGTAATGTTTCAAAGCTGTTTATTAATTCTTCGTACTGCACAAACTAGCCCCATCCTTTTGGCTACGAGCGGAGCCAGCTGGTAGATCAGACTTTTGCCATAGCCGGTCGGCAAAACAGCGAAAACGTCCTTCTTGAAAAGGAATGAGCGGAGAGCCTCTTCCTGCTCATGTTTCAACGAAAACTCCAAGTCTAATTCTTCTAAAACTGATTCCAAAGCGGAGTCAAACGCGCGCTGTTCACTAGCCCATAGCCATCTTTCCTGCTGTGCTTTCTCCAGCGTCGCGCAGCTTTGTCGTCACTCCTGCAAAAGCCCGCCCAAAGAATCCAAACAAAAACCTTGCATTGTGATTGGCGGGCATGATTTGATGCCCGGGGTGTTTTTGTTTATATGGTGCGAGGCTAGACCCATTCGCTAGGCAAAAATATTTTTGGCCGCTAGGCGGGTGGGTCTAGTTTACTAGGCTAATAAGCAGCAGTAAGCCTTAATAAATGAAACAAAGTCAGTATTTGGTGTGCGACAACCCTTTGCTTTAAAAAAATAAAAATTAAAAAAATAAAAGTAGTCTCAGGTACAGTGAGTGCAGTTTTATGCGGAAATGAGCTGTAGGTTTTACTGAGCATCTTACAGAACCAGCCCCAGTTCTTCTGGACACTTTGACTGTCACACTCACTTCTTCATTTTGCACCAAAACCCAGTAGCCTTCATTATGTTTTCTTTTTTATTCTGAAAAGTGCTCTCTTATGTAATATGCTGCTCAGATACAAACATTTTTTTTTTCTGTACCATTTAACTTTGTGTTGGAAAACAGACGTTTGGACTCTAAAATGTTTTTGTACTGACTCGATAATGTAGAAGTCATAAAATAGAAATCTATAACAAAGTTTGTATGAAAAAAAAAAAACCAGTGCCTAAGACTTTTGCACAACACTGTATATTTTCTGTATGTAGGTGTATATATAGGAACGTGCAAAGATATTCTCACTATTGCCTCTGATTTCCTCCACCGGCTTGTGTTTTAATATGATGAAACTGTTACGCTTTTAGACCAGATTATCAAACTGTGAAAATTTCTTTAATATCGTTAATAAGTTCCAAGTTGGATACTGCCAGAGAGAAATCATACAATAAAAAAATACAACAAAATCTAATAAAATATAATGGAATAATACACAACCTTTTTTTTTTTTTAAAGCAATGAGTGCATATAAATGAAAACTGGATTAAAGTTGGAAAAAAATGTACCTGATTCTCTGAAACATGATTATATGCCAGTGGGTGATAGATGAATATACAGACACCGTTTGATTGATTTTAATTCCATTTGTAATCGCACCTTGTCGTGTATATGCAGATCCATTACGCTCGGTGACAGGTGATTGAGCTTGACAACAACCCATCAATAAATGACACCACTTTTAAACATCACCTCAGTGAAGAAGGATGTCTGATTTGACAAATACAATACATCATTTCCTCTGTCCATATATCTAATCCTTGCATGTCTTCACCGTCTCCTCAGAAGGAAAGGATGCACCTCCTCATCCCTGTGTTAATTCAGCTTCATCTGCATTCTGAACACTCTCTTGAATCCTCATCTGAACCTGCATTTGATTAAAAAGTCTTTATCTTATTGCATTAGTCTGTTCATATATAGCTCTAATTATGTGCGTGCGTGTTTTTTGTTGTTTTTTTTTTTTTTGGGGGGGGGGGGGGGGGCGCATATCTCCTTTGAACATGTTATGTCTGCAAAACTGAACCGTGTTTACAAGTTTTTTAGTTCACGCCTGGAAACGGGTAAACACAGAGACACACTGTGTAGACATCTAATGACTCATCCCTAGCGCTATTTGCAAAAATTAACCATAACTGTGCACATATCAAAACGAACAGGTGCTGGCTGAGGTACATTAAACAAATGCTTGTACACAGTTTTTAATCCCAGAAAGGGTGTTCAGGTGTAATACCACATTGCTGACAAACCTATTCATGTAAACTGTCAAATCCCGAAACTACAGAGGTGCGCAATGAGACTTATGACCCAACAAAACAAGAGTGCTCTGAGAGCACAATATTCCCCGCTGGCAACTATGCCGTAACGCTGGTAAAATGCATTGAACTGAATTGAACGAAATTACAATATGTGTATTACCGACATACAACAAAGAATCCTGTCAAGTTTTGTGAAATTCCTGCAAAAATTGTGAGAGGAGTTGATTTCAGAAGGTGAGCGCCCTTCCTGGGACGGACGGACATCGTCACGACATAATCCCCCTTCGGGCCTTTCAGCCAGCGGGGGATAAAAAAAACTTTTTGCCAAATTACATAAAATCTCATCTCGTCTCATTATCTCTAGCCGCTTTATCCTGTTCTACAGGGTCGCGGGCAAGCTGGAGCCTATCCCAGCTGACTACGGGCGAAAGGCGGGGTACACCCTGGACAAGTCGCCAGGTCATCACAGGGCTGACACATAGACACAGACAACCATTCACACTCACATTCACACCTACGGTCAATTTAGAGTCACCAGTTAACCTAACCTGCATGTCTTTGGACTGTGGGGGAAACCGGAGCACCCGGAGGAAACCCACACGGACACGGGGAGAACATGCAAACTCCGCACAGAAAGGCCCTCGCCAGCCACGGGGCTCAAACCCAGGACCTTCTTGCTGTGAGGTGACAGGTCACAAACCCTTCTCAAGTCAGTTTCTGTGAGACACAGGAAGTGCGAGAACTGAGAGACAACTTTGCCATGCCACCCAAGAAAGGCAAGTCCGGGGGAAGGGGGACTACTGGCCCTGCCCAACGGGCCCCTCTAGAAGTTGAGAAAGTCCCAGGGCCTGGTTCCGATGGGGAGGACTCTGAGGCTTCCTCTACTTCCCTGCCTGCCAAGGAAGGTAAAAGAATGAAGGCAGTAAGTGGTGCAGTACCCCTAGAAGGATGAACACCAGGACACGCTTGCTGAATTTTGGCTCAAATCATCCTATTTTTTATGATAAATCCAAACAAAATTATAAAAACAGGGAGATGAAAAATCAGTTACTACATGATCTTATCCAGAAGAATGACAAGGACTGGAGAAAGATTTACACACCCCTGCCAACAGGTGAGTATAAATTGTATATTTTTGAAATAGAATTTTAGTTTGACAGAACAGATGCCATTCGTATGTGAAGTGCAAGTGCAATACAAACTTTTCAAATAAGTGACTCCATTTATTGTGATGTTTGTGACGATTCTTACACAATACAATACTTTATTATGGAAACGACGCCTTTAAAATGTGCAACATGACTATATGTATAAATAGATTAAATGTCTTTTGCATATTCGTATTTTACAGTTACCCAAGTGGATGCACATTTGCGCAATATGCCCACCATGCATAGCTGTCGCACGACATTTGCGCGACTGTCGCACGACTGTTATGCGACTGTCACACGACACTCGCAAATTTGAAAAAAATCGCAATTGTGTTTCGCGATTGTCGCGTGAATGTTACACAACATTCGTGCTACAGGTATACGAACTTCTGGCGAATTTTTGGCCAAAGTTCGCCGGGAGTTCTTGTGACATTCGTGCAACACTCGTGCGACGTACGCAAACGTGTCGTATCAATTCAATGTGATTCCAAGTGAAAATTTTCGCTAATTCGCATATTTTATCGCAATTGTCGTGTCTCCAACTAGTCGCAAGCTGTCGCCGCCCAGTGAGATACTGGCTTAAACGAATAGCTGATCACACCGAGGTGCTCGCTGACCGCTGATATTTATTGAGTTTGGTCCTGCGTTTCCTTTCTTTCGCAACATAACGTCTTTTCTTCTCGCTTTGTTACTGTAGTCGATCTTTCACGTTTCATTCGCATCCTCCGTTTTTCTCTCCCGCTTCAAGTTTCTATCCCGCAATCAGGGCTGGGTTCAAAAGATCGATCCATGATCCGATATCGATTCACGTTCAAAAAATACGAGATCGATTCAAAAATGTGTGGATCCATCTCTTCCAGGTGGCTATAGGCACTATTTTCTCGACCGCGCAAGGACCGCTATAAAAAGCGGGTGCCAGCAAACGAAACCGAAACTTAAGAACGCGAGATGGCTGAAGCTGCATAGCTAAAATTACCGCCTGGCCTGAAAGCTGATGTATGGCATTACTTTGGATTCAAACGTTACGAGGACAGAGACGAAGTCGACAGAACAAAAGCAGTGTGCAAACTGTGCCACATAGAGGTAAAATATAGTGGCAATACAACCAGTCTCCGCAACCACTTATCCAGGCACCACGCCGACACAGTTTCAGCTAAACCTGCGGCGAATCAAACTGCACTGGAGAAGGCATTTGGTGTTAAATTACATGCACAAACACATATGGGGCTGTTCCTGTCAATAGGGACAGTTTTTACTTTAAAGTGACAATCCAGCAATATCTAAGTACAACCCCGATTCCAAAAAAGTTGGGACAAAGTACAAATTGTAAATAAAAATGGAATGCAATGATGTGGAAGTTTCAAACTTCCATATTTTATTCAGAATAGAACATAGATGACATATCGAATGTTTAAACTGAGAAAATGTATCATTTAAAGAGAAAAATTAGGTGATTTTAAATTTCATGACAACAACACATCTCAAAAAAGTTGGGACAAGGCCATGTTTACCACTGTGAGACATCCCCTTTTCTCTTTACAACAGTCTGTAAACGTCTGGGGACTGAGGAGACAAGTTGCTCAAGTTTAGGGATAGGAATGTTAACCCATTCTTGTCTAATGTAGGATTCTAGTTGCTCAACTGTCTTAGGTCTTTTTTGTCGTATCTTCCGTTTTATGACGTGCCAAATGTTTTCTATGGGTGAAAGATCTGGACTGCAGGCTGGCCAGTTCAGTACCCGGACCCTTCTTCTACGCAGCCATGATGGTGTAATTGATGCAGTATGTGGTTTGGCATTGTCATGTTGGAAAATGCAAGGTCTTCCCTGAAAGAGACGTCGTCTGGATGGGAGCATATGTTGCTCTAGAACCTGGATATACCTTTCAGCATTGATGGTGTCTTTCCAGATGTGTAAGCTGCCCATGCCACATGCACTAATGCAACCCCATACCATCAGAGATGCAGGCTTCTGAACTGAGCGCCGATAACAACTTGGGTCGTCCTTCTCCTCTTTAGTCCGAATGACACGGTGTCCCTGATTTCCATAAAGAACTTCAAACTTTGATTCGTCTGACCACAGAACAGTTTTCCAATTTCCCACAGTCCATTTTAAATGAGCCTTGGCCCAGAGAAGACGTCTGCGCTTCTGGATCATGTTTAGATACGGCTTCTTCTTTGAACTATAGAGTTTTAGCTGGCAACGGCGGACGGCATGGTGAATTGTGTTCACAGATAATGTTCTCTGGAAATATCCCTGAGCCCATTTTGTGATTTCCAATACAGAAGCATGCCTGTATGTGATGCAGTGCCGTCTAAGGGCCCGAAGATCACGGGCACCCAGTATGGTTTTCCGGCCTTGACCCTTACGCACAGAGATTCTTCCAGATTCTCTGAATCTTTTGATGATGTTATGCACTGTAGATGATGATGTGTTCAAACTCTTTGCAATTTTACACTGTCGAACTCCTTTCTGATATTGCTCCACTATTTGTCGGCGCAGAATTAGGGGGACTGGTGATCCTCTCCCCATCTTTACTTCTGAGAGCCGCTGCCACTCCAAGATACTCTTTTTATACCCAGTCATGTTAATGACCTATTGCCAATTGACCTAATGAGTTGCAATTTGGTCCTCCAGCTGTTCCTTTTTTGTACCTTTAACTTTTCCAGCCTCTTATTGCCCCTGTCCCAACTTTTTTGAGATGTGTTGCTGTCATGAAATTTCAAATGAGCCAATATTTGGCATGAAATTTCAAAATGTCTCACTTTCGACATTTGATATGTTATCTATGTTCTATTGTGAATATAATATCAGTTTTTGAGATTTTTTAATTATTGCATTCCGTTTTTATTTACAATTTGTACTTTGTCCCAACTTTTTTGGAATCGGGGTTGTAGATCGATATCGGATCGAATCGCAGATCGAATCGGAATCGAATCAATCCAGGAAAGCTGGATCGATTCCCAGCCCTACCCACAATGCCTTGCGCGAACAGGGAAAGCCCACCGTGTGATGCAGTGACGTAGTCTCTTGTATTGTGTCACGATGAAGCAAGAAATAATAGCGGAGAATTTAGGGCCACGTGGCTGTAAATTCATTAATTGTTCTATTTTTTTTAAATAAATAAAATTGGAAGTCTGTGATTCGAATTCAGCAGCTTTCAGTCCACTGAACAAAAATAATTGGGTGTCAGGGAAAATTCTTTTTATGACCTCCACTTGAAAAATCTGAAAGTCAGTCTACCTGATTTAATCTGCAAAATAACACGCACGCTCTACACTATGGCATACTGTGAAATGTACAGCAACAGGATTATTCATTATGATGACTTCTAACAGCAGTTCTATTCAGAAGTTCCTATTTTCAAACCTCTCCTCATCACATGTGCACTAAACCAAAAGACCTTCGACATGTGGAGTATAAGAGATGTTTAGTCGAAGTAATAAAGTCTTTCATTTTAAAAACTCAGAGAGTGGTTGGAAATAGTTGCACCTAAAGGCATAATTACACCGCACCTACCCTAACACGCAACACCCACACTTAAGCAGTCGAGTGCAAAAGTTTGCATACCCTTAGGATAAAATGAAAACGGAATTAACTTGATTTGTGTGGTCGAGTGTTAGGTTTCACAGATTCCTTCATTATCTCGACATATGTTCCAATAGCACTCTTTCGGATATACGAGTAATGTAAAACACAAAATGAAGTCAGTTTGCGTCTCCCTTTCCAAGTATTTTCTTATGAACCATATGCCTGCGAAATGCCTTTATAGCTGCCTCCAACTTCTCTCACATTATCTGAATATGAAGCTTTTTGCTCCGCCGAGTTGTAATACCGAGATCTCTCATCGACCACCACCCTGAACGTTCTTCTTGCTATAAAGTTGTAACTCCGTCAGATGTCAAAGTGCCTAGTTCAGATCAGAACAGGCAACTGAAGGGGGTCATGATAAAACTCTCTCAAGCTATTTTTTTTTTTTTTGATGTTACGGTACATTATGTTAACATTACTGCCTAATAGTACATCTGTTTACAGACTGTATATTTGTATTTATATAGGTGTGTCAGCAATGTTGTGTTACTTTTGCACTTGAAGCATTAGCACTATTTTCATTCATTCGTTCATTCACATTACATAGGGTTTAGCGGACGATCTTATCCGGAGCGATGTACGATGAGTGCAAAAGTCAGGTACGCAAAGTGCTGAACTTCTAGACAAGAAAGTTTTAGTGCCAACTGAACAAGTAACAACAACAATACCTAGTGTAATATTCTGTTGAAGTATTAATATTCAAACAGCCGAAGAAACAGGCACGGTGGTGTAGTGGTTAGCGCTGTCGCCTCACAGCAAGAAGGTCCGGGTTCGAGCCCTGTGGCCGGCGAGGGCCTTTCTGTGCGGAGTTTGCATGTTCTCCCCGTGCCCGCGTGGGTTTCCTCCGGGTGCTCTGGTTTCCCCCACAGTCCAAAGACATGCAGGTTAGGTTAACTGGTGACTCTAAGGCCCTGTCCACAGGGCAACGGATTCAGGTGAATCTGATAAAATTGTTTATCGTTTCGGCCTGGCGTCCACACGGCACCGGCGTTTTGGGTGCCCCAAAACGAAATCTTTTGAGAACGGGTTCCAGAGTGGAAAAATCTGGCAATGGTGCCGTTGCGAAGTCGTCTGGATGAGTAGAACGGATTTGTTTACGATGATGTCACAACCACATGACTGTCAGTGCTTCACGCCGGGTAGAAGTGTAACAAACTCGATGCGAGTTGTCAACAAATCCTATAACTTGGTTCATGAAATGCGCTTACAAAATATTTTCACTGTGAATATTTATTGTGTAATGGTGCAAAGTGAGAGAGAGAGAGAGTGAGAGACTCTGCCCTTAGGGCAGAGTCAATCCCGCCAGCAAAAATAGGGAAAAAAAGGAGCGATCTCACCTCTTCAGATGTTGGTTTAAGTCCTACAATACATTCCTCAAAAAGGGTGTAGAAGAACAAATTAATCCATCAACGTGTAGCATTCAATTTATTCCGGACCATTAAAGACACCGCCTTCCGCGTAGAATCATACGTCATCCTCGCCGCCATATTGGATGGGTCAAAGCGGAGAATAAAGATGCCTCATTCATGTGCTGCGTTTAACTGTACCAACAGGTTTGCCGTCCAAACGAGATCACATGGGATTATCTTTCACAGGTGAGACTGCAAAAATACTTTTCATTGTGTTTGGTCATTATAACGTAACTTTACGAACAGATTTTCCTGACTTTGTGGCTAATATGAAGTCTCGCGCATAATAGTTTATGCGCATGCGTCCTTACTACTTCTATTGTCCTGGTGTCTCCGATAGGACCGTCTTACAGCGCCCCTAGAGGTGTGGCATGTGTATTGCATTGTTTTCAGCAAGCGTTGCGTTGCCATATGTACCTGATATTTTACTGATCCGTTGCCCATGTGGACGCGATTTTTTTTTTAATAACATCTCGTTGCCGTTGTCGTGTGGATGTAGCCTAAATTGACCGTAGGTGTGAATGTGAGTGTGAATGGTTGTCTGTGTCTATGTGTCAGCCCTGTGATGACCTGGCGACTTGTCCAGGGTGTACCCCGCCTTTCGCCCGTAGTCAGCTGGGATAGGCTCCAGCTTGCCTGCGACCCTGTAGAACAGGATAAAGCGGCTAGAGATAATGAGATGAGATGAGCCGAAGAAACAAACAACTAAACGGAGAACTCAAATGGCTAACCTCAGGCGAGACCATACACAGCCTGGGTTGGTCTAGACCGAAACGTGGTTATACAGTGGGCAGGGAAGCAGCCTGAAGAGGTGAGTTTTCAGTCTGCGCTTGAAGGTGGTCGGTCAGTTCTGAGCCCAATGGGAAGGTCATTCCACCAACAAGGAGCCAGGACAGACAGCAGTCTTGAGAGGAGAGGAGGAGGGGCCAGGCGACCCAGTAGGAGCGGAGCGTAGGGATCTGGCTGGCATCTACAGGTGGATCAGACTCTGGAGGTATGCTGGCCCTAACCCCTTGACAGCCTGGTAAGCTAGCGCTAATGTATTAAATTTGTCTACTCATCTTCAGTAACTGATTTATCCTGGTCAGGGTCATGGTGGAACTAGAGTATCTGGGTGAGAATACATCACATCACAAGACAACACACTCTTATTCGCACATACAGGGGTGTTTAGAGTCACCAATCCACCCACGCAATGACATGTTTTTGGGAGATGAAAGGAAACCCACATGAACTCATCGAGAGCATGCAAAACTCTCCACAGACCTTCATCTAAGCTCAGAATCAAACCAGGAACGCTGTTTGCTCCGAGATAGCAACACTACTTATTGCACCGCTGTGCCACTCGGATTAGCAGTATTTTCCAAGAATAAATCTACGTGCAGATGTCAGAAAGTTCTGGTTTGACAAAATAACAGAAATTGAGCATCATTTCATCATTCATCCATTCCCAAAAATCCATGGCAGCCCAGATGACATGCGAGAGCTTTTTAAAACTCGATCTCTCCTCTCTCTGTCGCTGACGAACTATTTTTAATACTTTTTGACTAGCTTCACTTCTGCGCCGCTTCATCACTGCCTTCATTTCCGACATTTTCACATTGAACAAGAAGGCAAAAAAAAAAATACATACAAATACAAAGTTTACTGTTTAACCTCTGCTCCACAATCAACGCTGCATTCATTATATGGAGCGTGTTTTGAAATCAGGGATGAAGGAGAATATTTTAAAGTCTGTGGCTCGAGCCAGCTCATTTACTCCGCTCTCTCAGACACTTAGACACAAAAGCTTGTTTTCCGAAAAGAACAGCGATCGCTGATAATCTACATTTGAGACAGAGTGAGCTTTGGGAGTGACAGCACGACTGAAAAGTGATCCCTCGCTTAACTCTTTCATCAGTGGGGTAATTAGCGTGGAGAAAAGGCTTAGCACCACAGCACCAGTCACGGTAACTCCATACTCTAATCCCTAACACAAATTGGATTTTCTTAGCACCAAGAAAACCTGTGTCATGTGCCATCAAACTTCACTCTCTCTCTCTCACACACACACACACACACCCATTGACATGAGCAATAAGAACTCCAGGCCAAATATAATGTTCCTGTTCCATATGATCTCTATCTAAACACACACACACACACACACACACACACACACACACACACACACACACACACACAATACTCCACAAAGCCAATAATAGCAAATAACTCCAGAAAGTCTAATAACAGTCTGAAAATAATTCTGCTCCTTTATTTGGTTTGTAGCCAGAGTTGCGAGGTGTGTATGTGATTAAGTGTCAGTGTGTGTTTTTCATGAGAGAAAACAAAAAGTGTGTTCGGACTTCTCTATTAAATCTGCAGCACATTTTGTTGTAATATCGTATAATATTGTATCTTACCTAATCCAGGTCATCAGCTCCACAGTGTCCGGGTCATAAAATTCTCTCAGCTCAGAAAGTTCTTCTGTCAGTTTGGGCCAGAACTAAAGTACAAAAGCACGTGTGCGTGCGCACACACACACACACACACACACACACACACACACACAGCAAGTGTGAAAGACAGAAAGGTACCAAGATAATGCTACAGATTTAGGAGTACTATAAACCACACACACAAACAGAGACACAACTGCACATTTTATGCTTGATTGCATATTGCAATTCCACTGTTGACAGAGCAGAATTAACCCAGCAGGGGCAAAAATCCTCTTAAAAATAAATGCTTGAAGAGCGCAAGCATTATTTATTTATTTTCCCCCCCCCCAGGTTTCTGTGCATGGCTGTTTGAGCTAAGCACTTCCTGTCACCCTGCTGCCCAGGCAGATTAGCGCAATATGCAAACAGAAAAAATGATCGCCTGCTGCAAATGTATTACCTTGTAATAAAGGAACGCCAGCAGCACAACCGGAACGGAGTACCTGATCAACTTTAGCTGTGGAAAAACACACAAACATGTTAAGGAAGAAAGGAAATAACGGTTTGTTTTAGGTTGTTACTACATTGCCACCTAGTGAGGGGAAATCTGAAATGCAGGCGCTTTGCCGTGGAAAACATCCACTGAAACTCAATCTTCTCTCACAAGGGAGTAATGCAACTCTCAAGATACAGCTTCGCATTGAGATACCATCTATACCCTTGTTTTGTCAGGTTTCAGATTTACACAGATTCCAACGCTTATCTTCCAGAGTGGAGATGTTATCGTGGTGCCTGGTAAAACAAGCACGCGATCTCTCCGAGACCGAACCCCCACCCCCCCCAAAAACCCCCAAACCGTCAGCTATGGATTGGTGTATTATAGTGTATTCAGTACAACGATCCCTGCACAGAAGGATTATCTGCCTGATAATCTTGCAAATCAAAGCTGTAAAACTCCAAAAATATCATTAAAGAAGCCACTCGCTGCAAACCTGCAACATTTGATAGTGAAGGAAAATATCGAGGATGGGTGTGCTGTATTGAAACGCTTTATTTAACCAAACATATGGATAAAAATTTACCAGAATCCACCCATCACTACTACGACTACTACTTCTGATAACTGTGGCTCAGGATGTGCAACTTTTCTGCTGGCCTGCTATTATTTCTAGCCTTATACATGCTATTTATAAGGTTTAAATTGTTTCTAAAGCTAGAATATTATTATACTGCCCGGCCAAAATAAATAAATAAATAAATAGAAATTACAACCCCGATTCCAAAAAAGTTGGGACAAAGTACAAATTGTAAATAAAAACAGAATGCAATAATTTACAAATCTCAAAAACTGATATTGTATTCACAATAGAACATAGACAACATATAAAATGTCGAAAGTGAGACATTTTGAAATTTCATGCCAAATATTGGCTCATTTGAAATTTCATGACAGCAACACATCTCAAAAAAGTTGGGACAGGGGCAATAAGAGGCTGGAAAAGTTAAAGGTACAAAAAAGGAACAGCTGAGGCCCAAATTGCAACTCATTAGGTCAATTGGCAATAGGTCATTAACATGACTGGGTATAAAAAGAGCATCTTGGAGTGGCAGCGGCTCTCAGAAGTAAAGATGGGGAGAGGATCACCAATCCCCCTAATTCTGCACCGACAAATAGTGGAGCAATATCAGAAAGGAGTTCGACAGTGTAAAATTGCAAAGAGTTTGAACATATCATCATCTACAGTGCATAATATCATCAAAAGATTCAGAGAATCTGGAAGAATCTCTGTGCGTAAGGGTCAAGGCCGGAAAACCATACTGGGTGCCCGTGATCTTCGGGCCCTTAGATGGCACTGCATCACATACAGGCATGCTTCTGTATTGGAAATCACAAAATGGGCTCAGGAATATTTCCAGAGAACATTATCTGTGAACACAATTCACCGTGCCATCCGCCGTTGCCAGCTAAAACTCTATAGTTCAAAGAAGAAGCCGTATCTAAACATGATCCAGAAGCGCAGACGTCTTCTCTGGGTCAAGGCTCATTTAAAATGGACTGTGGCAAAGTGGAAAACTGTTCTGTGGTCAGACGAATCAAAATTTGAAGTTCTTTATGGAAATCAGGGACGCCGTGTCATTCGGACTAAAGAGGAGAAGGACGACCCAAGTTGTTATCAGCGCTCAGTTCAGAAGCCTGCATCTCTGATGGTATGGGGTTGCATTAGTGCATGTAGCATGGGCAGCTTACACATCTGGAAAGACACCATCAATGCTGAAAGGTATATCCAGGTTCTAGAGCAACATATGCTCCCATCCAGACGACGTCTCTTTCAGGGAAGACCTTGCATTTTCCAACATGACAATGCCAAACCACATACTGCATCAATTACAGCATCATGGCTGCGTAGAAGAAGGGTCCGGGTACTGAACTGGCCAGCCTGCAGTACAGATCTTTCACCCATAGAAAACATTTGGCGCATCATAAAACGGAAGATACGACAAAAAAGACCTAAGACAGTTGAGCAACTAGAATCCTACATTAGACAAGAATGGGTTAACATTCCTATCCCTAAACTTGAGCAACTTGTCTCCTCAGTCCCCAGACGTTTACAGACTGTTGTAAAGAGAAAAGGGGATGTCTCACAGTGGTAAACATGGCCTTGTCCCAACTTTTTTGAGATGTGTTGTTGTCATGAAATTTAAAATCACCTAATTTTTCTCTTTAAATGATACATTTTCTCAGTTTAAACATTCGATATGTCATCTATGTTCTATTCTGAATAAAATATGGAAGTTTGAAACTTCCACATCATTGCATTCCGTTTTTATTTACAATTTGTACTTTGTCCCAACTTTTTTGGAATCGGGGTTGTAAAAAATCACACACACTTGTATTTCCTTGGACCGCCTTTAGCTTTGATTATGGTACGCAACCACCGTGGCATCGTTTCAACAACTTTATGCAACATTTATTTCCATCCAGAGTTGCGTTCATGGTTCACTGAGATCTTGTATTGATGACGGGAGAGTCAAACCACTCTGTAACATCTTCCCTAGCATCCCAAAGACTTTCAGTGGGGTTAAGGTTGGGACTCTGTGGTGGCCAAATCATGTGTGAAAATGATTCCTCATGCTTCCTGAACCACTCTTTAATAGTTTGAGCCCTAATTTTATTCCCGTGCCATCAGGGAAGAAAAAAAAAAAAATCAATTGATGTGATGATAACCTGGTCATTCAGTACATTCAGGTCGTCAGCCAACTTCATTTTATTGCCCCATAACGTTGCTGAGCCTCGACCTGACCAACTGAAGTAACCCCAGATCATAACACGGCCTCCAGAGACTTATACAGTAGCCTCTATGTGTGATGGGTGCATCATTCCATGAGCTTCCCTTCTTACCTTGACATCACTCAGGAATAGAGTAAATCTGGACTCATCAAACCACATGACCTTTTTCCTTTGTTCCAGAGTCCAATCTTTATGCTCCCTAGCAAATTGAAGCCTTTTCTCCTGATTAGTCTCACTGACCAGTGGTTTTCTTATGAACACACAGCTGTTTAATCCCAATCCTGTGAGTTCTCGTCACATTGTGAGTGTGGAAATGCTCTTACTTTCAGTTTTAAACATGGCTGTAAGTTCTACTGTCGATTTTTTACGATTCAAATTCACCAAGTGTTTAAGTGATCTCTGATCATGATCAGTCAGGATCTTTTCCCATCCACATTTTTCCACGAGGTTGATAGTTCAGTACTATCCTTCCAGGTTTTAAAGTGTATGTAACGCCTTACTGTAATGCTTTAAAATGAATATACACTACCATTCAAAAGTTTGGGGTCACTTTGAAATGTCCTTATTTTTGAAAGAAAAGCACTGTTCTTTTCAATGAAGATCACTTTAAACTAATCAGAAATCCACTCTATACATTGCTAATGTGGTAAATGACTATTCTAGCTGCAAATGTCTGGTTTTTGGTGCAATATCTCCATAGGTGTATAGAGGCCCATTTCCAGCAACTCTCACTCCAGTGTTCTAATGGTACAATGTGTTTGCTCATTGCCTCAGAAGGCTAATGGATGATTAGAAAACCCTTGTACAATCATGTTAGCACAGCTGAAAACAGTTGAGCTCTTTAGAGAAGCTATAAAACTGACCTTCCTTTGAGCAGATTGAGTTTCTGGAGCATCACATTTGTGGGGTCGATTAAATGCTCAAAATGGCCAGAAAAATGTCTTGACTATATTTTCTATTCATTTTACAACTTATGGTGGTAAATAAAAGTGTGACTTTTCATGGAAAACACAAAATTGTCTGGGTGACCCCAAACTTTTGAGCGGTAGTGTATATCATTAATAACGACCAAAATGAATCAATAAAGCGGGGGAAAATAATATTAATTATTTGTTATCCTATTATCAAGCACAAAACTATCTATAAATCACGGCATCCGGATCCCAGAAAAAGGCAGCCTTGCCCCACGGCTAATCTCACATGACGTCAGACGTGGAACCCCGGTTATCTTGGTTATTTTGGTTTATCTGACTCCGTGCTTGTTTACTCACTGAAAGCGGATATTGTTGTTGGAATTTTATAAAAATAATGATGTGCAAGTGCTGTGTTGTGTTTGGATGTTCAAATCCATATACAGCAGGAATTCACGAATTTCCAAGAAATGACACTAATCTAAAGCGACAGTGGGTGAGGTTTGTGCAAACGAAGCAGGCAGATCTCGTGTCACCTACTAATAATAAATCATCAAGCGTTCATCACCACCAGAACGACCACATGGGAATTACTGGAGCAAAAAAGAAACCCGTTTATTTAATAAATGACATTTGATCTGACATTTGGACAGTTCGTCGATTCCCCCATTATCACCCACTTCATATTTTTTCAATATTGACATTGAACAAGTGTACGCTTTAAAGATTAGATTTCTGCATTTATTGAGGTACATGTAAATATTTTCCCTATATTTTGCAGCAACCAGCTTAGAATAAAAATCCACAAACCAATCTGTGTTTCCAATTCTCTCTGGCTGGTGGTGCACTATCGGCGGTGAGCGGGACTGTCGTGAACTGAGTGAACTGGCATCTCTTTCTCGTCTTGGGAGCTTGAAAAGATAACCATTTACTGTGGAATATCCTTGATAATCATCTGCCCCTTCATCTGACATACAAGAATCCCAACCACTATCAGAATTCTCTCCAAAACGTGATTCCATATCGAGACTGGTCTAACCACTGCTGCGTACGGGAACGAAATTGATACCAGGATCTTTGTTACATCCGTGACGTCACGCACCCTTTCAGGATCTTCCGGTTCAGTCTTGGCAGATTCCGTGAAAATCGGCTGATCTTATTAATTTTCCATCAATTTATGGCCTTTTGGATCAGCTATGGTTCAAAAACACATGGTCAATCAACGTTGCTTTGGAAAAAAAAAAAAAAAGGTGTGGTTTAGGAGCATTAAATTCACTTTAATAAATGTGTGGGACAGTTCTTAACCCAATTGCAGCAATTTCAATAATCTCCTTAGTTGTTTTCTTTGCTTGAAACAGGCCAATAATTTGACCCTTTTGAAACACTGCAACGTCTTTTCCATGAGCACTGGATACGTTTCCTGACATGGGTGTTAAGAAATGAGAAGCTACTCACTGCATCAACTCAGGTTAAAAAGAACTGTTGCCAGCTGAAGCATTAAATCACTTCACTAATTATCCAATCAAAGGCTCTTTAGTATTTGATTATTTAAATCTAAATTGCGATTTTTTTTTTTTTGGCCAGACAGCGTAACTGTATATAAATTACTGTCTTTCATGACAGTACATGTTTCTGACTAGTTCTTTCATTTCAGGTTACTTTTAGCATTTCTTTCTGGCCCAGAAATGAGCTCCACCCCATACCTGACCAGCTTTTCAATTTTGAAGGAAGGAATGTAGGAAAATAAAGTTTCAACAAAAGAATGGGGTCAATTCAAGGGAAAAGGGAAGGCTCATCATTAGAAATGCAATTTGCAGCAAAGTGCTCTAAAAATGACAAACTGCTACTTTAATATTGCGCTAGACCAGGCGACGTGCTTCATATCTCACCTTTCCTTCAGTGTTGCAATGGATGACCCGCAGGCACAACATCCACATCTCCTTACCGCACACGCCGAAGGCAGTAAAGGCGCACATATGACCGGTCCACAGATACTTCATCCTGTAGCCAGAGACAATGTCACAGCTTTTCACTGCTTTTGCAATAAAGAACAGCACCAGATGCTGCAGACACATTATCTATGAATGAGCATGCACTCTCAGACCTGTTAGTATTCAAAAGACACCAGGGGGAATTCCGAGTGGGATATATTGCGATCTTTTCAGCAAAATAATTCACTCTGCATTATTGCTTCTGCAGAAGTAGCCTAAACCACCCGCAGCTTGTGGCTTCCACTAATAAGATGGAGATTAAAGATTAGAATTGGTCTGAGTCAGTGGAAGAAAAACTGATAAAAAAAAAAGTTGAATTTCAGCAGAAAGAAGAGGGGAAAGATTCAGAGAGGAGATTTACGAATAATAGATGAGCACAGGAAGATATGTGGAAAAAACAGGGATGTATGAAACTTTATATCAGCTACACCTGACTGGCTTGAATTTTAAATCAAACAAGTTACTGAAGTCTTCTGCAAACTTTTTTTTAATTTGAAAATGCATGTAAAATGCAATGAAACTAACCAGAGAAGGAACGCAGAGGATGGGCCATATGAGAAAAAATAATCAATACTGTATACACAAAGTCCTTTTTTTTTTTTTTAACATACATGAAGGAGGCGGCACGGTGGTGTAGTGGTTAGCGCTGTCGCCTCACAGCAAGAAGGTCCGGGTTCGAGCCGTGTGGCCGGCGAAGGCCTTTCTGTGTGGAGTTTGCATGTTCTCCCCGTGTCCGCGTGGGTTTCCTCCGGGTGCTCCGGTTTCCCCCACAGTCCAAAGACATGCAGGTTAGGTTAACTGGTGACTCTAAATTGACCGTAGGTGTGAATGTGAGTGTGAATGGTTGTCTGTGTCTATGTGTCAGCCCTGTGATGACCTGGCGACTTGTCCAGGGTGTACCCCGCCTTTCGCCCGTAGTCAGCTGGGATAGGCTCCAGCTTGCCCTCGACCCTGTAGAACAGGATAAAGCGGCTACAGATAATGAGATGAGATGAGACATACATGAAGGGATTCTCAATCAGCATCAAACAGATACTCAAATAACGTGTGGCATTCAAGTGATAATTGATTGGTATCAAGAAGCCCAAAGTACGTCAAGAAAACATTCCCCACACCATTACACCACCTCCACCAGCCTGGACTGTTGACGCAAGGCAGGTTGGGTCCATGGATTCCATGTCGTTGGTGTCAAATTCTGACCCTACCATCTGTGTACCTCAGCACAAATCAAGACTCATCAGACAAGTCTTCAACTGTCCAGTTTCGGTCAGCCTGAGCCCAGAGCAGCCTCAGCTTTCTGTTCTTGACGGACAGAAGTGGAACCCGCTGTGGTCTTCTGCTGTTGTAACCCATCTGCTTCAAGGTTCAATGTGTTGTGCATTCCGAGATGCTTTTCTGCTCACCACAATTGTACAGAATGGGTATCTGAGTTACTGTAGCCTTTCTGTCAGCTCGAACCAGTCCGGACATTCTCCACCGACCTCTCTCATCAGCAAGGTGATTCCACCTACAGACTACCACTCGCTGGATGTTTTTCTTTATTCCGAGTAAACCCTAGAGACCGTTTGCTCACAAACTGCATTTGATGATATTTATGAAACTATGAAATAACACATGGAATTATGTGGTAAATGAAAAAAAGTTTCTTTTAGATTCTTCAGCGTAGCCAGCATTTACCTTGATGACTCTTTGCACGGGCGGCACGGTGGTGTAGTGGTTAGCGCTGTCGCCTCACAGCAAGAAGGTCCTGGGTTCGAGCCCCGGGGCCGGCGAGGGCCTTTCTGTGTGGAGTTTGCATGTTCTCCCCGTGTCCGCGTGGGTTTCCTCCGGGTGCTCCGGTTTCCCCCACAGTCCAAAGACATGCAGGTTAGGCTAACTGGCGACTCTAAATTGACCGTAGGTGTGAATGTGAGTGTGAATGGTTGTCTGTGTCTATGTGTCAGCCCTGTGATGACCTGGCGACTTGTCCAGGGTGTACCCCGCCTTTCGCCCGTAGTCAGCTGGGATAGGCTCCAGCTTGCCTGCGACCCTGTAGAAGGATAAAGCGGCTAGAGATAATGAGATGAGATGAGATGAGACTCTTTGCACACTATTGGCATTTTCTTAACCAGCTTCATGAAGTAGTCACCTGGAATGCTTTTCAATTAACAGGTGCCTCGTCAAAAGGTAATTAGTGCAATTTCTTGCCTTCTTAATGTGTTTGAGATCAAACAGTAAATAATAAATAAAAATACAGTAAATGGCCCTCTTCCACAACTGTAGTAATCCATATTATGTCAAGAACCGCTCAACTAAGTAAAGAGAAACGACATTCGTCATTACTTTAAGACATGAAGTGTCTTAAAGTGGTTTTATATACACACACAACTGTGCAAAAGTCTTATGGCGTATTTCACACCTACGTTGTTTGGTCCGGACCAAACGACCAAACGAACCAAATTTCCCTTGGTCCGGACCTTTTGGGTTGGTCTGAATACAAACCACCGAACTCTGGTCTGGACCAAACAAGCGGACCGAGACCGAGCTGCAAGGTCGGACTCGGTCCGGACCAAAGGAACCCTGGTGCGGATCTTTTGGAGGTGTGAAAGCAGACCGGACCTAATCCGACAGTTTTGCTTTTTTGTACCTCGGGAGCTTCCGTCGTTTGTCGAGCATTATGGGAAACAGAGTCTTGACACTCCACCGCAAAGTGCAAACACTGTTTCGGTTGTCAAGGGAACCTTACAACAGTCGTTCAGTCATTCAGACCAGTGGTAGGCTAGACTACAGAGTACAAAAAATGAGTAGGGGGCAAACGTGGGCCGAGGAAGAAACGCGCACCCTTGTGGATATATGGGCAGATGTCCACATATCTGAGCTTTTGGAGAGAACACACAAAAATGCCGACGTGTTTGCTGTATTCAGTGAGAAAATGAAGGAGAAGGGGTTCACGCGCTCCCCAGAACAATGTCGGCTAAAAGTGAAGAAACTCCGTCAGACCGACATTAAAATCAGGGACATTCTTTCAAAAAGTGGCGGTACTAGCGACGCAAAAAAGAAATTTCATCTACTGCGTGAAGAGCCAGAACTGTCACAACATGTGCGCTCATCAGCGCTATCCTCCGTAGCCGCCTTGCCCTTTGTCGTCGTCGTTGATAAATTACTTGTACAACAGCATAGTAATCGCACAATTGTGAAAACAGTAAAAACTGGAAAAAACATATAGCTTTGATGACATTAAAAAGAATAACAGCACGGAAAGCCTCCATGACTACTTTTGAACTTAACGCTTTGTGCGCGTGTCGTCTCTGACCAATAGCTGAACGGCCTCAGGGCGCGTGGCTTTGTTGACAGATTTTGGTCCGCTTACTAAAATGTACAGTGTGAAAGCGAACCGCACCAAAATGAAAAAATAAAAAAAACATTTGGTTCAGACCAAAGCAAGTGAACTATCGAACTATCCTGGTCTGAATACACCCTTAGGCACATGTAAAGAAATACTGTCTATCAGACCTAATGACTGTCTATCAGACCAAAAGTTGTGGATGTAGAATAATTTTCTAAAACTTAACACAGGTAAAGCAGAACTCGTGCTTATCGGCCCCAAATCTCCATTGTCCAAATCCTCCAGTTTCAGTTTTAACATCGATGGTGCAGGTGTTAAATCTTCACCTGTTCTTAGAAACCTTGAAATATTACTCGACCCCCTCACTCAGCTTTGATCCCCACATTAAATCCCTCACCAAGACTGCTTTCTTCCACCTCCGGAACATCGCCCGCCTTCGCCCCTTTCTTTCCACTTAACTCAATTTTGTATCACTGCTATGCAGATGACACCCAAATTTATTTTGCTCTATCACCTAACGATTCTGCCCCCCCTTGAATGTCTCTACCAGTGTATCGACCAAATCAACAACTGGATGTCACAAAATTTTCTCCAGCTGAACACAGATAAAACAGAAGTAATTCTATTTGGGAAAAAAGATGAAAGACTCAGGATTACCACTATTCTTGACACAAAGGGGATTAAAACAAAAGATATGGGTAAAAATCTTGGTGTTTTCATTGACAGCGAGCTAAACTTTGACAGTCACATGAAAGCAATCACTAAATCGGCATTTTATCACCTAAAAAACATGTCCAAACTAAGAGGACTTGTGTCAAAAAATGATCTGGAAAAACTTATACACGCCTTCATCTCTAGTAGGGTTGATTACTGCAATGGCCTTTTCACAGGCCTGCCAAAAAAGACCATCAAACGACTTCAGCTGGTTCAAAATGCAGCGGCGAGGGTTCTCACACGAACAAAAAGAACAGAGCGCATTACTCCAATTCTAAGGTCCCTTCACTGGCTTCCAGTAAGCTACAGAATTGACTTTAAAGCATTGCTGCTGGTCTACAAATCTCTAAATGGTACGGGGTCCAATTACCTCTCTGATATGTTGCAGCGGCCTAACCCAATCAGATCTACCAGATCGCAGCAGTAAAATTTACTGGGAAAACCTGTTGTTAAAACAAAAGTGTGGTGAAGCAGCTTTTAGCTACTATGCAGTACAGCTATGGAACCAACTGCCAGAGGACATCAAAAATGCTCCTGCTGTTGGCAGCTTCAAATCTAGACTAAAGACCAAGCTGTTCTCAGAAGCTTTCTGCTAACTGATTAATATCATCATCTTTACATGTTTTAAACTTTACTTAACTTTTATTCTATTTTATTCTGCTGTTATTTACTGAACTTTTACTTCATTTTATTATTTTATTTCTACTATTGTTTAATTCTTATTTTTTTTCTCTCTTCTTCCCCCTTTATTTTATGTAATTTTATTTTCTATTGTTTGCTGTTTTGCTTTTACCTCTGTAAAGCACATTGAACTGCCACTGTGTATGAAATGCGTTATATACAGCCCCGCCTAGCAGTATTGGCACCCCTTAATTTTATTCACAACTTTTGTAATATCTCCAGAAATAAATGGAAATGGACACAATTTGCAATACCAAGATCTTTTAATTGAAGGTCCAAAGGAACTGAAAAGTTGTTTTCATTCAAAATAGGCATTTTAATTTCTAAGACAACAAAAAACAGAAATACAGCAGGTGCAGGAATATTGGCACCCCTCCTTAGTATTTGCTTGCACACCCTTTGGCAGCGATGACGGCCTCCAAACGTTTCCTGTAGCCATCAATGAGCTTCTTGCATTTGTCTTGTGGTATTTTCTCCCACTCTTCCTTCGCTATGCGCTCTAGGTCATGGATATTTGAAGGATTCCTTCTGCCAATGGCAGATTTCAACTCCCCCCAAAGATTCTCAATTGGATTGAGGTCAGGACTCATTGCTGGCCATTTCAAAACAGTCCATTTTTTCTTTTCTAACCATTTTTGTGTGCTTTTAGATGTGTGTTTGGGGTCTTTGTCCTGCTGGAGTACCCAAGATCTTCGCCTCAAACCGAGCTTTCTTACACTGGGCAGGACATTTTGCTCCAAAATCTGTTGATAATCTTCAGATTTCATAATACCTATGACACGGGTAAGGGCTCCAGTCCCAGATGCAGCAAAGCAGCCCCACAGCATTATTGATCCTCCACCATGCTTGACTGTTGGTAGGGTGTTCTTTTCTTTGAATGCTTCATTGCAGCGCCTGTAAACATACTGCCTGTGAGAATTCCCAAAAAGCTCTACTTTTGTCTCATCTGTCCACAGGACATTTTCCCAGAAGGACTGTGGCTTGTCCAGGTTCTCTTTCGCAAACTCCAGACGCTCCTTTTCGTGTCTTTTTTTCAATAATGGGGTCTTCCTTAGCCTCCGCCCATGTAGCCCTGCTGTGTTGAGTGTGCGCCTTATGGTGCTTCTTGAAACAGTTACCCCAGACTGTTCCAGGTGGGCCTGCAGGTCCGTAGATGTTAACTGAGGTGATTCTGCCACCAATCGCACCAACCTTCGACGACTTCTATCATTGATTTTTCTCTTACCCCCATGCCCGGGGAGGTTCTTGACAGTTCCATGCTTCAAATATTTCTTAATAACATTACGCACTGTTGACACAGGGATACCAAGCTCTTTGGAGATGGCTTTATATCCTTTGGAGCTCTTGTGTTTGTCAACAACTGCATTTCTTGTTTCTTCAGACAGCTCTTTTGTCTTCACCATTGTGAAAAAGGGACTGAGTGAAACAGTTGGTTTTTCAAAACACAAATCTCATCATTCATTGGCCATTTCATGTCACATGGGCACAGACAGGTCTTCACAGGTGATTTCTATTTGTAATTTACCATAGGTGAGTCAAATTAGGTTTAGTTAGGTTAGGTTTTAGGACTAACAGCAAAGGGTGCCAATACTAGTGATACAGCAAGATTTACCTTTTTCATTTTTTTCACTCTAATTGTTTATTTTTTTTTATTTTGTTGATACTTTGCTCTTTTATATTAACCACGAGCTATCTGTAGAAAAATTCTGCATCACTACATCACTTTTGTTCAGGAGATGCTTAACTTTAAGTACATAAACTTCAAGGGTGCCAATACTACTAGGTGGCACTGTAAATAAACTTGCCTTGCCTTGCCTAGTGATGCTCAAATGTTGGTCCACTCCTTCATTATGTCCCACCTAGATTATTTTAACTCCCTTCTCATTGGGCAGCACGGTGGTGTAGTGGTTAGCACGGTCGCCTCACAGCAAGAAGGTTCTGGGTTCGAGCCCAGCGGCCGGCGAGGGCCTTTCTGTGTGGAGTTTGCATGTTCTCCCCGTGTCTGCGTGGGTTTCCTCCGGGTGCTCTGGTTTCCCCCACAGTCCAAAGGCATGCAGTTAGGTTAACGTAGGGCGGCCTTGGGCTGAGGTGCCCTTGAGCGAGGTACCGAACCCCTGACTGCTCCCCGGGTGCTGTAGTGTGGCTGCTCACTGCTCTGGGTGTGCGCGCGTGTGTTCACTGCTTCAGATGGGTTAAATGCAGAGGATAAATTTCACTGTGCTTGAAGTGTGCATGTGACAAATAAAGGTTTCTTCTTCTTCTTCATTTGCCTTCCTACTAAATCCCTTCACAGACTACAATACATTCAGAACTCTGCACCGAGACTCATCACCCATCCCAAACCATCTGTTCATACCCAGGGGCTTCAAAGTTTTGGAGAATAGCAGGGTACAAATAATTTACAGCAGGGTGCAAAATGGTAAAATGTCTGCCAGCGGCAGACATAATGCACGCAAAGCGTGCAGGGATGGATGGATGGATAGATAAAGATATGCAAGTACGAATTTTTCATGGGGCGGGATGGTTTGGAACAGGCCATCTAAAATTGGGATAACATTTACCCGGGACGGGTATTTGAGGCGGGTCGTCTAGCTTAAGCTTGATTAGCGTTGTTACGCACGCCAGTGTTTCCCACAGAAATTTTGGAGACTATGGGGGCAAGCCATGGGGGAGGCGCGGGGGTTGTTTAAAATTGAGTGATATGTTAAATATTAAGTTATTACTGAAAAACTATTGATTAAAAAAACAGACACTGAGAAATGGTCCTATAAACAACTTTACCAATATAAAAGATTACCAGGACTACAAAAATGCAGAAAAATAGGCTTTACTTATCCAAATGCTCCTGTTGGTTCAAAAGTTAAAGTGCAGAGAACCTCACAGCACAACATGAAGTTACCTTAAAATATAATATAAATGCCTCAGCTTTCATGTAAGAAAAAAACCTATTAATACTAGTACTGTGTGCAGGCAGTCTCTCCTGAAGACTAAATTAAACAATAATTATAAACTAATAAAATAAATGGCTCAAGCTTCATAGAAGAAAAAAAAAAAACAATTTGAACAGACTCTCACAGTATGATGCTGAAGCTGCCTAAACAATGGAAAATAAAATACCATTTTGGCAAAAACGTTGGCATCCATTAATTTCTTGTATTAAGTAAAAAAATATGTTGCCAGATACTGCTGACATTTTACAGCCCAAAATATGTTCAAAACCCGCCAAAATGCACTTAAAACCGCCCAAATTGGGCGGGAAACCGCCCAATCTGGCAACACAGGTGGCAGTAATGGCTGCACTCATGTCAAGGATGTAAACACAATCTGGCAACACAGGCGGCAGTAATGGCTGCACTCATGTCGAGGATGTAAACACAGTTGACGCGGCAACGGACATACATGACATAGTGGATGTAATTTACGTTCACAACTTTTTTTGCTGTCAGAAATATTTAATATTAAATTTTGTGACTCGACTGACAATAGCCGGCGGCATAACAAGCCATAGCCGGCGATTTGCCGCCGGTGACCGGCTACTTTTGAGACTGCTGCATACCGTATCACCCCCATTCTTTCTCAGCTTCACTGGCTACCTGTTCTGTCCCGCTCTCTCAGATCCTCTAGCCATAATCTCCTTGCTGTTCTTCGCACTAGACTCTGTACCCTGGGTAGCAGGTCCTTCAGTGCCACGGCCCCCAAGCTCTAGAACTCCCTTCCTCAACCCTTTCTTCAAATCTCATCTCAAAACCTTTCTATTTCATGAACGTTTCTCCACCAGTGCATAAACTCACCACTCTTTCGCAACTCCTTTTTTTTTGTGCTGTTTTCTCTGACCTATGTAAAGCGACCTTGAGTTTGAGAAAGGCGCTATATAAATGTAACTTATTATTAGGGATTAGTGAACGAGTGAGTGATTTCGGACACAGGGAAAAAATAATGTTTTAAGGTAGCTACACATTTTCTTTATAGTTTTGCTGAAACAATGATCGTTGAAATCGAATCCAGTTGACAAGTTTGGATCGTCCACTTTAGTCACTTTTAACCACCGACAATCATAAATAGCTGACATGCTAGAATAAGCCAGTAGGCGTGTTCCTGACTGCATGTTCGCACTGTAGAGATACTCTGTTAACTCTTTGTAGAGCTTCCCAAATAAAGTGTTTCTTACTCAAGTTACAATTTCTACCAGCGTCTTATATGTACACCAGTATACCATTTTACACCACTACTCGTCAGCTAACAGAAAAGCATGGTGTCCCTTGTATGGAGTTCAGTTTCTGTTCTCAGGACTATCTGGTTCTGAATCTTCCTCTTTTTACCTCATGGTGGAGAAAGCCAGCAGGCCAAAGAAGATTGTGTGTAAAAGGTTGTAGGCAACGTCTGGACGCATGCTGAATACAGTCTCCTCTGGGACTCCAGACATTCGTCCAGCTCCAGACTCTCTAGACCAGACAAGCAGGAAAAAAGAAATATAGAAAGAGAAAACGTCAAAAAGAAGGAGTCACTATGAGTGATTCCATGACTGGGGAGCCATTTAGTTTGTGTGACGCTAAAAATAAATAAATATATAAAGGGACGTTATTTTATTTTTCAGCACTGAATTTAAAAAAAAAAAAGAAAAAGCAACTGACGATTCAAAAACTGGTTAACCCATCTCACATAGTAATATCGCTGATGATATATATTTTTTTAAAACAGGTTCTTTGCAGGGCGGCACGGTGGTGTAGTGGTCAGTGCTGTCGCCTCACAGCAAGAAGGTCCGGGTTCGAGCCCCGTGGCCGGCGAGGGCCTTTCTGTGTGGAGTTTGCATGTTCTCCCCATGTCCGCGTGGGTTTCCTCCGGGTGCTCCGGTTTCCCCCACAGTCCAAAGACATGCAGGTTAGGTTAACTGGTGACTCTAAATTGACCGTAGGTGTGAATGTGAGTGTGAATGGTTGTCTGTGTCTATGTGTCAGCCCTGTGATGACCTGGCGACTTGTCCAGGGTGTACCCCGCCTTTCGCCCGTAGTCAGCTGGGATAGGCTCCAGCTTGCCTGCGACCCTGTAGAACAGGATAAAGCGGCTACAGATAATGAGATGAGATGAGATGAGATGAGATGAGATGAGATGAGATGAGATGAGATGAGGTTCTCTGCATTCACTGGCTGCATTTTGCTCTTAAATGTGTAATCATGTTGAGGTTTTTAGCAGAGAATCACACAGAATATAGCTAACCAGCATGTATGCTAATGGTATGATGACGTTACATAAAATATTTTTAAATTGACTATTTATTTTCAATCTATAATTCGGGTAAAAAGGTTGTATGTTCTATGTAGCGTCCTCAGTCAAGATCACTGAAAATTCATCTCATCTCATTATCTCTAGCCGCTTTATCCTGTTCTACAGGGTCGCAGGCAAGCTGGATCCTATCCCAGCTGACTACGGGCGAAAGGCGGGGTACACCCTGGACAAGTCGCCAGGTCATCACAGGGCTGACACAGACAACCATTCACACTCACATTCACACCTACGGTCAATTTAGAGTCACCAGTTAACCTAACCTGCATGTCTTTGGACTGTGGGGGAAACCGGAGCACCCGGAGGAAACCCACGCAGACACAGGGAGAACATGCAAACTCCACACAGAAAGGCCCTTGCCGGCCACGGGGCTCGAACCCGGACCTTCTTGCTGTGAGGCGACAGCGCTAACCACTACACCACTGTGCCGCCCTCACTGAAAATTAAAAAAAAAAAGACAGAAAGAAAGAAAGGAAGGAGGAAAACGAGTATTTACATTTCTTCCTGCTTTGACCTCCAGGAAATTCAGATGATGCAACGTCCTTTTGAAAACGTGGCTTAGGGAATATTTCAAATATTTGATAGGCTTGAACGTGTTCGAGTAACAGGATTGAGTGAAGTTTAAAATAAAAAATATATATACGCTTTCATAACCTACAAGGGCTGACTCATGGAAAATGACATGTTAAATGGATTCGCACATTATTGGGGGAAAAAAAAAAGCTTTTCAAAGTATTTTAATGACTTTACTTCAAGGAAACATGTAGATAGGTTTTAGCATCGTTCATGTTATTTATCTGAAGAATGTACAGAGGTTGTTATAAAGGACACTTTAGCTATGTTTAAAATGTTTTTTACTTTATATACGGTACATATGCGTCAATGGGATGCAGATGGTGCCCCAATCGTGGAATCTCCCACAGAACTCTAATTATTCAGCGTTTGTATAAATACGCAGGCGATTATAGGAAATCGCGTGCGCCGATTGGTCAAGAGATTCTGACCATTTCTTGATAATCACCTCCAGCGATTCGGCAAAATGGCGTCCAATCACCTTTGTCACTGTAAGTGCGGAAGAATTAGAAATGATGAAAGAAAATGCTGTTCCTAAAAGCACTAAAGATGCGACGAAGTTTGGCCTAAAACTACTCAAAGGTAAGGTGGGATTGTGATTTATTTTATCGATTTCAAAACAAAGTATTTTATGTGACTCGGCATAGATAAGTGACAACTCTGCGCGCATTACATTTGCATGACTAAAATAAAAAAAATTTTTTAATAGGATTTTTTTTTTGTAAATAATCATCTGGGTATTTATGATAAAACAATGATCCGCCTCAGGCTCCGTGAATATTGGTGAATAATAACCTCAACTTCGTCTCTGTTATTATTTAAATAATATTGGCTGGCTTTTTTTTTTCCGAGTCGAAGACTTGTTCAGTATCATGCTAGCTGAATGGAATATATCTGATATACTACGAAAAAAGCGCCAGCCAATATTATTATTATTATTATTATTATTATTATTATTATACATTCCTTTCAGGTGTTCAACGCGTCTTTCTCTTTCAAAATTCTCTCAAAATCTTCCGTATTTAACAAAGCAAACTTTGCGGCCATGTTCGTTTACAAATTGTCACAGTCGCTCGCTAGCACGGAAGTTTTACGGCTCTGATGTGTGACGTCACGTTGTCTTGACAACCATGCAATATCCTAAACCATATTCAACACTCGTTCTCTACTGGGTAGAGTGGCGTAATACACGTAGGATATGCGATACGCTAACAATATTGCATGCTATCAAATGAAATGAATGAAGGGAATAGAACACGTGTTTTTATTCCATGGAAAAAGTGTCCTGTATGTATAATAATTCCTGATATTCACTTCACCTTCTGGGAATAACTGGTCATTAATTACATATGAGAGAACATGGATAAAACACAGTCTGTGAGCAAAAGCGTGGACCCATGATGAATGTGCAAAATCTATTCAGTACTCCGATACCTATACTAGAAAGATGAGCCATTTTAAAGTAAAGATTGCGCTCAATAACTTAAGGATTGTTTGACTGTTTCTCTATGGGACCTATTAACCCATTGACGCCTGAAACGCCTGCAAAAAAACGTCTGCAAATGCCTAAGCCAGTTTTTAGAAAAGGTCCCCATCTGCCTGAGGGTTTTCTGAAATAAAAATAATTAATTGAAAACGCCTATGAAAAATTCAATATCTCAGCCTCTGAAGCACATACTGTAAAGACATGAAATAAGTTGCATTTAAAAGATAAAATTCTCTGCTTTTATTGGATCATGCTCATTCAGCATTAACACTAACACATTTGTTAACACATAGTTGAGTCTTGAAAATAATGACAAATCAACAATGTTGCGTTATGCAACAACCGGCATTTGGGGCAATGTTGCGTTATGCAACAACTGGCGCTGGGGCAATGTTGCGTGACGCAGCATCTGGCGTCAATGGGTTAAAGGTCATAGGCAATGGTTGGAGGTGAAACGTAGAATATCAACTTTATTGTCTAGAAGAACGACCCAAAAAGCGAATTCAGTCTTCCTGGTGTCTAATTTGCATCCTAAAATTGAATAAAACGGTTAAAATATACCGTTTTGCCCAATTTCCGAAGGTTTGTTTACATCTCACTTATGCGCACTTTCACCGCCAGGGGACCGTCGTCGTGACATCATTTAAGCCAAACAGACTGGGAGCAGTTCTGTGTTTACCTGCGAACCGAGCACACGTGTACGGACTTTGGTCGTGAGCGGTTGTGTAAAATGTCTGAAAGCGATAGCGATTTTGAAGTAGGAACTCTGCAAATTAAATATCGAGAGGTGAAACCGTATATGTATGAACCTATGGCCGCTGAGAAGCAATCGGTGAATGTGGCTCACTGGTTTGACCGTGCGGCCTCGGAATCGGACAGCGTCTCGGCCGACTCTGATCGCAGTGACGCCGGACCTCAACAAGACTCGCGCCCAAACGATTTATCCTGGTAGTTACGATAAATTCCTGCTTTCGTCGTAATACTAAATAAGAGCCCTTTTGAAGAATAATTAAACCGCCCTCCCTAGTGGATATAGGGAACGATTACCGGACAGCGCGCCGGTAGGCCACGTTAGCCTGCCATCCGCGGCATTATACTATTTATAGCCGACTCTAAGCGAGGAAATATCCCTTTGTCTCATTTCCACAATGACTGTACAGGATCCCTCAGGATTCTTGACTTGTCAATTGCAAGCAAAAGTAAAAATGTTTACCTCCAATCTTCTCCTTTTTGCTTGAGCGTTGCTGCTCCGTTTCTTCTTTGACTGCTTGATTTTGTTTCACGCGCACAATCCACTCTCTCCGCCTCGTCTCCTCTTTTGGAAAAAGCCAACCCTCTTGCCCCGCCTCTTCTCCTTTTTCGGAAAAAAACAATCCTCTCGCTCCACCTCTTCTCCTCTTCTAGAAAAAGCCAACCCACTCTCTCTGCCTCTTCTCCTCTCTCGGAAAAAGGTAAAAACTTCTTCCTGAACCGGTCCCGTTGTTACAGTTCACTGCACAACAATAAGGCATGGCTTTTCTTTGGAAATTCCTGAACGCACGTCTGCACTCAAGCCGAACGGCAATGTAAAGCTAGCCGCACACTACGCCGATTTTCAGCGTACCGAGCCAACTGAAGTCGCGAGTCAGGCATAAAGACTAGTTTTCAATGGTACCGACTCATCTCACAGCCGATTCGAAAAACTAATCAGGAGCCAGACTGATCGGCGAGAGTCACTAGCAATAGCCAATCATATCTTTCGCATAGAACACGTGACATCATTAAACACAATTTCTAGCGCGAGAAATACGTGTTGGTAGCACCTAATGCAGGTATATACTGTAATTCCATAGACTGAAGCTTTATCCATAGACACAGTGGGCTGGAAAGCCACTCTGCTCAAGTTGTGTGGCTGAATTCCAAATCGCTTTAACTCCCCTATATAAGTGCACTATTTAAGGTTGGAAATAATAGCTCATGCAGCCTAGATAGTGCGCTACATATTCCATGTTGTGTCATTTGTAATTCAGCCTGTAGCATCTTCAAGTGTTGGATTTAACAGTAACTATATCCAATAGCCAATCACAAAGCTATTAAGTTGTCACGTGATATTTAGCGGAATGTTTGTTATGATGCTTAGTTCGCATAATCTCGTTTGGTGTCGCTTCAATCGCGACTGCACTCGTCAACAGTCGTGAGTTAGTCGGGGATATGTGCGTGCCCTGTCGGGAGTCGGCTCTGAAATGGGTCGGTTCGGTACCGTGTGGATCGGCGTAGTGTGCGGCTAGCTTAAGTAAACGGAAGTGGACTCAACTCAAGCGGTTTGTTTGTCTTAAATGACGTCACGTGCCGAGGGGGTCACGAAAATCGCCGAACAGAAATTCGCCACGATCTGCGCTAACTTATTTTAATTATTACTTCTTAACACCACTTCTTGGGACCAGAAGAAAATTACAGAGGTTTTTTTTTTTTAACATATAAAGTTTCAAATGTGCATAAAATTAAAACCATTGCCTATGAGCTTTAAAAGTTCTACAGAGATACCTAGAACAGTGTTTTCTGTCAGAAATAGCTCCAATTAGGACCAAGATTAGCTCTTACCACTTTCAAGAGTGTACATGTATATGCTAACATAACATTACATGAGACCTTTACTGTTTCAGATTTGTTTTTAGTGATTTACTCTCAGTAAGGTTTTACTGTTCTGGCTATTTATCAAAATTTCATGTCTCCGGTTGTTCACACGAACCATGTACAATTCCACCATCTTCAACACAGGTTATTCTTTCCGGTAACGCAGGGGAAAAAAAAAAAAATCAAATCAAAACAGGGTTTGTTTGGGAATGGCCTACAGAACCGAGTCAAAAGTTTGCACACCCCTACTCATTCATCGTTTTTTCTGTATTGTGCCATTTCCTACACTGTAGAACATACTGAAGATATCAAAACTATGAAATAACAAATGGAACTAGGGCTGGGCGATATGGAGAAAAAAATATATCTCGATATATTTTTGCTATATCTCGATATACATCTCGATATCTATGCAGGAAAAACAACCCCCAAAAAACAGACACACCAAATTCAGCAAGGTGTTTTTTTTTTTTTTTTTATTGAAGTGCAAACAGGTAGGCAGCCAAGTGCCTAGAGGTAGACAGGTACTAATAACAAAGTGCTTGTGCACCATTTTTAACATGAATTATCAAACCAAGGAAGTAGTATATTGCCTTATTTTAATTACAAACATAAAACCTGAGGGTAGGCAGTTCTTATAAAGTGCGTCTTAAACATTTAAGTCACAAAAAAAAAAAAAAAAAACTCATTTCATAAATATTAATTTGACTTATAGAAATAATACATACTGCCTTCCTTTTCCTTAAAAACAAAACTCAAACTCATCTCACCGCATTAACTCTCAGCCTGGCACACTCCTCGTACAAAAGTTTGTGGCGTACCTGTAAATGGTTGAACAGGTTCGTGGTGCTCGACGCTTTGGTTGCCACCAATTTCTTGCATTCCTGGCAGTAGACCTCTTTCTGTTGTTCGTCCGACGGTTTAAAACTAAAATATCTCCATATAATGGAGCCATTTGTCCTTTTTTTTGGTACGAGTTCTGCCGCCTCCGGGCTTTCTGTGGGCGCCGCCATGTTGAATGAGTTAACACGCCGCCTACACGCGAGGGGAGGGGGTACAAACACAAGAAGGAGGCGGGGCGGGCAGCACCATAGCACAGTGAAGGAAATTAAGCACAGTGGCGAAATCATATTAATTTAGAGCATTATCTCGATATATACGATATGCCAAAATCTTTTTCGTGTTCATAAAACATATCGATATATCGCAAATCTCGATATATCGCCCACCCCTAAATGGAACCTATATGGAATTATGCGGTAAACAAACAAACAAAAAAAGTGTTAAATCAATCCCAAAATGTTTCATATTCTAGATTCTTCAGCGTAGCCAGTGTTTACCTTGATGACGCTCTGTACATTATTGGCATTATCTTAACCAGCTTTATGAGGTAGTCACCTGGAATGCTTTTCAATTAACACGTGTCTCGTCAAAAGTCAATTAGTGCAATTTCTTGCCTTCTTAATGCGTTTGAGATCAAAGAGTAAATACTAAAAAAAACAGTAAATAGCCCTATTCCACAACTGTAGTGATCCATATTACGTCAAGAATCGCTCGACTAAGTAAAGAGAAACAACATCCATCATTATTCAGTGCTGAAGAAATAAAACTCTTGTTGCCATTGAGGCATGTTACTTGCTAATTCAATAAGAAGAAGATTCTGCGCCAGATAGAAAAACAATCATAATTTGGGGGGGAAATGTGAAAGACAATACCTAAGCAGTACTGTTTTTCATTAGAAACACAAAGCCAGAATGAAAAGCCAAACATTAATCATATTGCTCCTTGCATTGCTTGATCTCTTCAGTGTATAGGATTACTTTATAAGAATTAAAATCCTGAATGACTTTCAGAGGTGTATATTATCCTCTAGAAAAAAAAATCAATCAATCAATGTATTTCACTGTGTGGTTCTGTTTATGTAAAATACAATACACGTATTTAATAACAGAAACAGAAAACGTTCCACACTGAAAAGCAAATTCTTTACGTTGCTTTATCTCTTCGGTGAGAAACCATCAGTGTCGCAAGAAAACAGTCAAATCGTTCTTATCCGTAGCAAATAATGAAAAAAGTTTTAATAATTTAATTATAAAGGTAATAATAATTTCATAAAGCAAATAATACCTCAGGCTGCTGAGAGCAGCAACCGCCAGCATGACGACAAGTACAGAGAGCGTACAGAGGTAAGGGTACAGCAACAGAGTAGCAGCTAAACGATCGAATGTGTCCAAGGGCAACAAGCCAAACGCCTCCTCGCACAGATACAGACTGGCATCAAAATCCCTGAAAGAGAGCGAGAGACAGACACAGAGAGAGAGAGGTATGGAGTACAAGGAGTGCCATAAAAATAAATAAATACATAAATAAATTAAATAATCAAAATCTACAAAAAATGTTGAAAAATAAGAAAATTAATGAAAGAATATGAAAATAAATGCAGAAATAAAAATAGAAAAGAGCAAAAGCAACAAAGAAAAGCATTTTTTTTATTTATTAATTTGTGATAGCAGCACTGGTGCAAATTGTTACTCTCACTCAGGACCTTTCTACTTCATTATTATTATTATTATTATAATAAGTATATTATTATTATTATATAGTATTATTACATTATTATTAGTAGTAGTAGTAGTAGTATTACATCCTGCCTCAAGTGGAGGAGTTTAAGTATCTCGGGATCTTGTTCACGAGTGAGGGAAGGATGGAGCGCGAGATCGACAGGCGGATCGGTGCAGCCTCCGCAGTGATGCGGTCGCTTTACCGGTCCGTCGTGATGAAGAAGGAGCTGAGCCAAAAGGCGAAGCTCTCAATTTACCGGTCGATCTATGTTCCGACTCTCACCTATGGTCATGCATGAGCTTTGGGTAATGACCGAAAGAACAAGATCGCGGATACAAGCGGCCGAAATGAGTTTCCTTCGCAGGGTGGCTGGGCGCTCCCTTAGAGATAGGGTGAGAAGCACAGTCACTCGGGAGGAGCTCGGAGTAGAGCCGCTGCTCCTCCACGTCGAGAGGAATCAGCTGAGGTGGCTCGGGCATCTTTTTCGGATGCCTCCTGGACGCCTCCCTGGGGAGGTGTTCCAGGCATGTCCCCCCGGGAGGAGGCCCCGGGGAAAACCCAGGACATGCTGGAGGGACTATGTCTCTCGGCTGGCCTGGGAACGCCTCGGTGTTCTTCCCGAGGAGCTGGCCGAGGTGTCTGGGGAAAGGGAAGTTTGGGCTTCCCTGTTTAGACTGCTGCCTCCGCGACCCAGCCCCGGATAAAGCGGAAGAAGACGAGACGAGAGACAAGACTATTACATTTTTAGGATGCTATTTCTCCCTCAGTTTTCAACCAATCAATCCAAATTTCACATGACAAATACCTCTGGGCTGAATTACGTTGCTTTGACTTTTGGTGCTGATCTGGATCACTGAATGGAATAATCCATGAAAAATGGGATTTTTTTTCAATCACTTAGAACTGTCAATTTTCATAATTTTTTCAAATCAGTTGTTGTTGGTGGGTTCCCCCCCGTTCATGGCGGTAGGGCATAACTTTTCCTCACTAAACGTCATTCTCCATCACTTACCGTTCCGGATCTATAGGGTACGGTGACCAGACGTCCTGGTTTCTAACAGCTAGCGCAATATACTGTGACTTTAGTTGCAATGTCTATCTAGTTTTCCTAATCTTTTTTTTTTTTTTTATTCTTTTACAACCATTTTTTTATTCCCTTGCAGATTTATTCTTCTTTATGGCACTCCTGTGACTCCATAGAGAGGGACATCTTGGGAAATTATATATGCCATTTTCTTTTTACCCAAACGCACCATGGCCCATTTATGGCAGCTTTTGATCATGTTCCATTTCATACTAGTGGGAATTTATGTGGGTGCAAATATGTGTTAATGATAGTACTTATTCTATGGTTTTTTTTTTTTATTCCCAGTATAACTTGTAACTTATCTTTCAATATTATGTGTAAAGCATTGATGCCAATAAGGTGATTAAAACAACACTGAAATTGAGGGGGAAGAAATGAATCAGTGTGAAAAGAAGAAACTGGGGAGATAGATAATACGAGAGGAAAATGTATAAAAGAAAAAAGTCGGGACTGAGGTGTGATACGGTCATTACGCCCTGCAGGCAGGGTGTAATGTGAACGTGTTGTAATATCCAGTGAACAAGTAGATTATTTTGCGTTCTAGATGACATTTTTCTCAGCAGCGAGACCTCTATAAATCACAGAGAACTAATGGTTCTGTCTAGCCCCAGTGAAGAGAAGAATCCTGAATAAATCACTGCATTAATGGCCCTGATTAATGACAAACAGTTTAAATTTACAGAAGGGGAGAATCCCAGTGCAAAACCTACCTTGTAGCCCCCAAGCCAAACTTAGCCTTTATGAACTTGAAGATGTGCTCGTCTGATCTCAGCTGCAGGACTCGCTATCATGAGGAGCAAAGGGAAAAAAAAAAAGTGGAAAAAGGAAGATGTGTAAGCTGAATTGAGTTATAGGACACAATTTGTTCAGAGAGAGTAGTCGAGACAGGTGTTAAAAAAAAAAAACCACACAACACGGTCATGTAGGGATTTTTTTGTTTGCTTGTTTCAGCTAATTTTACATTCCCTCGCAATACTTTCGCACGAACCCTAAGGGTAGTATCTCACTGGGCTGCGACAGCCTGCGACTAGTTGGAGACACAACAACTGCGATAAAATATGCGAATTAGCGACAATTTTCACTTGGAATCACACTGAATTGATATTCGCGTATTTTACCGCAATTGTTGTGTCTCCAACTAGTCGCGGGCTGTCGCAGCCCAGTGAGATACACTCGCACTTCCTGTCTCACGGAAACTGACTTGAGAAGGGTTCGTGACGGCTTTGCGACGCCAGCGACGCATTTGCGGCTATTTTGAGAGAAATTTTGTCGCACTAGTTTTTTGAACATGTTCCAAATTTCAGTGACGAAGGAGCAATACTTTGCGACTCATGCGAGGAAACTGAGAAGCCCCGCGAATGTTTCAAGACACTTTTGAAACTCTCTCGCGAATGACGTTCGCAATTTGTCGCAAGCTGTCGCAGCCCAGTGAGATACTGGCTTAACCCTAATCATTACTGTGAAGTAACACAAAATTATCATCAGGAGGGAACAAAAAAGTAGCAAATAAATAAAATAAATAAATAAATACCCCTCACCATGATCCTTAAAGGACTCTGTATGATTCAGGCTATATGAGGATGATTATTACAATAAACTGTGACAATATGATTTACTCGGAGTATCATCTGGACTTCAACTCCATCACTAATCACTCGAGCTGATTAATGGCAAAAGCTTTCCCCGCTTGTTCCTGCTTTCACACTGTTTCTTGTCTCAATGGTGATCACTCATTTTACATGCAATCTTACAAGACGTGTAAGCAAAGCAAGCTGAATGTAGCTGTTTAAAAAAAATTAAATTTAAAAAAAAAACACTCCTGTCAACTTTTTTTCCCAACAGAGCACAGTTTTTTCCAAAAACATCACATTTCCATGAAAGTGCAGGGTGAAACCAAAGATTCCTCCCCCCAAAAGTCCAAATCATCCAACTCTGAGTCCTTTCGTTAAAGACTGTAAGAAATCTAGGTATGATTTTTGACTCAGATTTCAAACTGGAGAAACAAATAAATAATGTAGTCAAATCTAGTTTTTTTTCCATTTAAGACTCTTATCAAGGGTCAAACCTTTTTTATCACCCGGTAATCTAGAGACTGCCATACATCTATGTTATTTACCAGCTGGGAGGTCCGTATCATGAAATACCGTGACCGAGGTCTTGAAAGTATTGACCGAGGCCCTCTGGGCTGAGGTCAGTATTCAAGGCCGAGCTCACGGTATTTCACCATACGGACCGACCTTAAGCTGGTAAATAATATATTTATTTTTTTCTTTACCAAATTCTAACAGAAAACGAGAGCGCCCGAAAGGGAAAACCGAGGCGAGCTGCCATTTTGAATCCTCATTCACGGCTGTAATGCAAATGGCTTCCTCCTCGGTGTACAAGTGCACTTCCATGGCAGGAAAAAAACTACATTTTGCTGCCTATGTAGTCCCCTATTTATACAAAATTGAGTCATTCAGGATTCAGTCATGTTTTTGCTCGGCGTTAGCAAGTTAGAGGTTTTTAGCTTTCTCCTGAAATGTTTTATTTTATTTCTTCTTCCTCAGGGTAGTAAAACTCGCTTTCGCTGTGAACACCGTCGTTATCGCTATCCATGATGTAAAATTAATGCTATTCTGAATCCTCATTCACAGCTGTAATGCAAATTGCTTCCTCCTCGGTATACAAGTGCACTTCCCTGGCAGGAAAAAAACTACATTTTGCCGCCTATGTAGTCCCCTATTTATACAAAATTGAGTCATTCAGGATTCAGTCATGTTTTTGCTCGGCGTTAGCAAGTTAGAGGTTTTTAGCTTTCTCCTGAAATGTTTTATTTTATTTCTTCTTCCTCAGGGTAGTAAAACTCGCTTTCGCTGTGAACACCGTCGTTATCGCTATCCATGATGTAAAATTAATGCTATTCTGAATCCTCATTCACAGCTGTAATGCAAATTGCTTCCTCCTCGGTATACAAGTGCACTTCCCTGGCAGGAAAAAAACTACATTTTGCCGCCTATGTAGTCCCCTATTTATACAAAATTGAGTCATTCAGGATTCAGCCATGTTTTTGCTCGGCGTTAGCAAGTTACAGGTTTTTAGCTTTCTCCTGAAATGTTTTCTTTTATTTCGTCTTCTTCAGGATAGTAAAACTCGCTTTCGCTGTGAACACTGTCGTTATCACTATCCATGCTGTAAAATTAATGCTATTCTCCTGAGAAATGCGAAAATAAATGTTGACAAAAATTGCTACTATGTTTGTTGTTGTTGTGAACGAGCGAGTCGCCAGAGGTCCGTAACTGGGGTCCGTACCGTAGGATACGGACCCGCTTGCCAGTCAATCAGAGCGCAGGATTTGATGGAAACCGCACTGCGAAAAAAAAAATGCTTTTATTACATCTCGCCTTGATTATTGCAATGCACTTTACACTGGTCTTAGCTGCTCCTCTGTGTCAAGGCTTCAACTAGTTCAAAACGCTGCAGCACGATTCCTGACCAGAACACGCAAGCGAGAGCACGTCACTCCTGTTCTTAAGTCTTTTCATTGGCTCCCTGTGCGCTTTAGGATAAATTTTTTAATTCTGTTATTTGTTTTTAAATCTCTGAAAGGACTGGCTCCACCCTACATAGCAGATCTCTTACATCCGCACACATCCACGAGATCATTGAGGTCTTCTGACCAACTACTGTTAACCATCCCTCCCTTAAGATTAAAGAGTAGGGGGGATCGTGCCTTTGCAGTCATTGGCCCTAAACTGTGGAATGAATTCCCCTTACATGCAAGGTTTGCCCCTTCAGTGCCTATTTTCAAATCCCTCCTGAAAACACATTTTTTTCTCCCTGGCTTTTGACGCCGTATGAATGTTGTTGTGCTCTGTCGTTCTGTGTAGTGTGTATCCCTTTTTGTGTCCTTGATCTGCTTTTAGGCCATATGTATGACTCTTTACTTAGTTGGACTGTTCAGCACTTTGGTCAACTGTTGTTTTTAAAGGGCTTGATAATAAACCTGAACCTGATCACAGGTTATAGCTCAAAGGGTTAAGCAAGGAGAAGAAAAAGAAAAAAAAAAACCCACAAGAGTCTTGTTTGTGAAAACAAAGATATCTCATCATGGAACAATTAGAAAATCAATTGAATTTTGCTGTTAATAAATCCAGACAAATAAGTTAGCTTATTAGCCATTACAGTTTGATGTGGACCCAACAAGGTATTTCTGCAATCCAAACTGAATACTGAAGAAAAATAATAATAATTATAATAAATTATATATATCCATCCATCCATTATCTGTAACCGCTTATCCTGTACAGGGTCGCAGGCAAGCTGGAGCCTATCCCAGCTGACTACGGGCGAAAGGCGGGGTACACCCTGGACAAGTCGCCAGGTTATCACAGGGCTGACACATAGACACAGACAACCATTCACACTCACATTCACACCTACGGTCAATTTAGAGTCACCAGTTAACCTAACCTGCATGTCTTTGGACTGTGGGGGAAACCGGAGCACCCGGAGGAAACCCACACGGACACGGGGAGAACATGCAAACTCCACACAGAAAGGCCCTCGCCGGCCACGGGGCTCGAACCCGGACCTTCTTGCTGTGAGGCGACAGCACTAACCACTACACCACCGTGCCGCCTAATATACAGTGTGTGTGTGTATAAACCTACATATGGCTATGACTAGTTTACATGAACTGGCTTGCCATCTCTAGCTGATCTTCTATTACAGCTTATCAAATCACGTCTTTATATTACAGCTTGTATCCAGAGCGACATACAACACACCCAGTGCAGCCTGGGGAGCAGTTGGGGGTTAAATGCCTTGCTCAAGGGCACTTCAGCCATTCCTGATGGTCCGGGGAATCAAACCAGCGACCTTTTGGTCCCAAAGCTGCTTCTTTAACCATTAGTAAATTACTGAGCTGAAGGAAGCTCATTATACCAGAGACAAGCTTCAGCTCTAGTCATTCTTCAAGCTTTGCTATTAGAAAAATAAATTACAACATAACTTGATTAAAGAAAAGTCAAGGACAAAAACAATGTGTATTTACAGAAGTAGGCTATGAGGGTTAGGGTGCATCAGTTGCCCCCTAAAAATGAAAAGTTCCTCCGATCATGACACATTTTTGTTTTTATGTTCCTTTTGGTAAGAAAACACACTGGGTGAAATATTTTGACAAAATTCAAAAGTTTAATGGTGGCACCAGGAGCTCAAAGTTATGGAAAAAGCTGCTATTTTATGACTTTTATGACAAAATTTCGATCACTTTTCATGAAACATTATGGCACCTTATAGAGTATACCAAATATCTTAGATACACATTTTTAGTACATATTCTAAATATATTATCAAGCACAGTTTGAGTTTTAGCTGTTCATTGAATCATTGTTCAACTACTTTTAAACAATACAGATGTATTATGAATCACATTAATGCTTCTCAATCCCTTGCAAAGGTTCTTAACATGATCTCTGGCTCACAAGAAATCAATAAATGGAGTCCAACATTGTGATTCAAACCTTACGCGAAAACATAAAATAAGCGTTTTTTGGCAAAAAATGAACCTCATGGTGCCACCATTAGACTTTTGAATATGGTCAAAAAATTTCACAGGATGTCTTTATTGGTGAAAAGGAACACCCCAACAAAAATGCATCAGATTTTATGAAAGTGAAGGCAACTGATGCACCCTAATGAGGGTATTCACCCCATAATCAAGCTCAAAACAGAAGTCATATCTTTCCAGAAATCTAGTAAAAAATGCTAACAACTATATAATACAAGAATTCAAATTAACTAATTTATAGCTATAAACTAATTATTCATAGTAAGGCATTAAAAAGTAACTGTTGTTACCATTCAGCCAATTTAATCTGCTTCAATATGCTTATCCATTCCCTTATTATATTACAGGCATTTAGCAGATGCTCTTATCCACAGTGATGTACAACATACCCGGAGCAGCCTGGGGAGCAGTTGGGGGTTAAGTGACTTACTCAAGGGCACTTTAGCCATTCCTGCTTGTCCAGGGAATCAAACCAGCAACGTTTTGCTCCCAAAGTTGCTTCTCTAACCATTAGGCCATGGCTTCCTCACATAAACAAGGAATTGTATTTAAGTGGCTCGAATATTACTTGCATAACTCTGTGACGGAATATTTTTGCCCTGACTCTGAACAGATGTAGTTCATATCTCAGTACTCACCTTGGCTGAATAATTGATGATGAGAGTTAATGCGAGCACCAGGACTGCATGAAGAGCCAGCTTTCCTACACGCACGACAAAGCCTCCCGTCTTCAGTCCTGTCTGAGACGCACAGGGGGAAAAAAAAAATTCTTATAAATAAAAACAGAATGCAATGATTTGCAAATCTCATAAACCCTTGTTTTTTCACAGTAGAAGATGGACAACATATCAAATATTTCAAATGAGATTCATTTTGAATTTGATGGCCGCAACACATCTCAAAAAAGTTGGGGGGGGGGGGGGGGGGGTTTACAAACAGCTGGAAAAGTAAGTGGTACTAAAACGAAACAGCTGGAGGAACATTTTGCAACTAATTAGGTTAACTGGCAACAGAGCAGTAGCATGACTGGGTATAAAAAGAGCATCTTGGAGAGGCAGAGTCTCTCTGAAGTAAAGATGGGCAGAGAATCACCAATCTGCGAAAAACTGTGTCTACAAATTGTGGAATAATTTCAGAATAATGTTCCTGAACATAAATTTGTGAAGACTTTGAATATCTCGTCGTCTACAGTACATAATATAATCAAAAAATTCCGAGAATCTGGAGAAATCTCTGCGCGCAAGGAACAAGGCCGAAAATCAATATTGGATGCCTGGGATCTTCGGGCCCTCAGGCGGCGCTGCATTAAAAGCAGGCGTTATTCTGTAATGGAAAATCACTGCATGGGCTCAGGAACACTTCCAGAAATCATTGTCTGTGAACACAGCTCGCCGTGCCATCCACAAATTCAGGTTCAAGCTCAATCATGCAAAGAAGAAGCCATATATGAACAAGATCCAGAAACGCCGCCGTCTTCTCTGGGCCAAAGCTCATTTAAAATGGACTGAGGCGAAGTGGAAAACTGTTCTGTGGTCAGATAAATCAAAATCTGAAATTCTTTTTGGAAACCATGGACTCCACATCCACCAGGCTAAAGAGGAGAGGGACCATCCGCCTTCTTATCAGCTCTCAGTTCAAAAGCCTGCATCTGTGATGGTATGGGGGTGTATTAGTGCCTATGGCATGGGCAGCTTGCACATCTGGAAAGGCACCATCAATGCTGAAAGGTATATACAGGTTTTAGAGCACAATATGCTCCCATCCAGACGACGTCTTTTACCAGGAAGGCCTTGCATAATTCAGCAAGACAATGCTAAACTGCATGCTGCATCTATTACAACAGCATGAAGAGTACAGGTGCTGAACTGGCCTGCCTGCAGTTCAGAGCTTTCACCAATCGAAAACATTTGGCACATTATGATATGAAAAATACAACAAAGATGACCCAGGACATTCCTCTCCCAAAACTACAGCACTTGATCTCCTCAGTTCCCAGACATTTAAGGACTGTTGCTAAAAGAAGAGGTGATGCAACACAGTGGTAAACATGGCCTTGTCCCAACTTCTTTGAGGTGTTACTGTCATCAAATTCAAAATTACCTTGTTTTTTTCTTCAAATGGTGCATTTTCTCAGTTTAAACGTTTGATATGTTGTCTATGATCTATTGTGGAAAATATATATGGGTTGATGAGATTTGCAAATCATTGCATTCGGATTTTATTTACATTCTACACAGTGTCCCAACTTTTTTGGAATTGGGGTTGTATAATATGAGCTGGTTTGCACCATGCTCAACCTGTGCCTATAAACTCCCTGAACCCAGAACTTCTCAGGACTTTTGTCAGTTGTTCTTTTCATTCATTCTACATAAAGTTAATCACTGAGAAAACTGCATCACAAAGAGAAAAACCAGAAAACTTGACGACTGGTTGAAAAAGTATCAAATTCTGTAATCAAAATAACAAACTCAATACAGTAATGTTCTAAATGTACTGGATTTTTTCCCCCCTTTTGTTTTCTAAAATGGTTTGAGAGTTTCGATATTTTTCCCAGGTTTGCAGATGAATGCTTTTAAATAGGATACTTTTCCAGACTTTCCCCAGTGAGCACTAACTGATCAGAGACATCCATTACTGGGCCGGTCTTGGCGTCAATTAAAACGGCCGATAAAAACACATTGCTAATGGTCGACATTTGGTCGAGCTATGCCTTCTTTGGTCGGTCCATAGAGTTTGCCGGCTCGTATATGAACACGACGGTAATCTTTTCTACAGGTTGAACTAGATATATTGCTCTGGGCACAATCTAGATGTCCAATTAACATTGGAAAAGAGGGGTTTCTTTTGTATGTGTGTGTGCAGAGTAGGTCCAGATGTGTGGAAGAGCCCTTCTTTTAGCGATATTCATACAAATTTTGCATTTCAAGTGTCAACTTTCGCCCTAACTAACCACATTTGGCCTGCTCCGCTGAGAGAAGTATGAAGCTCCACTTTTCAGTCCATCACTTGATTCAAAACAAAGCGCTTTTAGTGATTCCCTTGCATCATGAAATCGGAGAAAGCTGAATTTAGGCTTATACCTGGAAGTGCTTGATGAAGAGCACAGCAACGATGAAGCTGAGGACCAGTGAGCCCAGGACCATGGAGTTACAGAACTGCAGCAGCCACACACACAGCAGACTCACCACTTGTACTAGGTACAGAGACGTAGCCTACACACACACACACGTAACTGAATATTAACACACTCTTTGTATTGAACAGATAATGCTTTGACAGGAAGTGCACTAATATTTTTATGGATATTTGGAGTACTAAACACATACAGATACCTACACAGATAGCGGCACTGTGTTACACACTTAATAAAGAGGTTTACAAACACGAGATGCTTCTGTAACCCTGAGATTATGCCACATACTGTGCTTGCACGTGTGTGTTACCTGCTCGGCTGTGAGAAAGTCCAGCGAGTCGAGAGTGAAGATGAGAAATGCCTGCACCAGCAGGATGAACTGATTAAACTGCCATGTGAGACAGAAACAAAGTGTGCAGACAAACACCAGCCACAGCACCACCCTCTGTGTAGAGAACACACACACACACACACACACAACGTTCAACCCTAACTCTCCAAACATCAGTACAGGATGTCCCTGTGACAGAATTCTTCCACCACATAACCATCTGTCTGAAGGATAGGCTGGTGGAACATCTCACATGGTGTAGACCTCTTTCAGATTTCTCATCAGTGTTTATGAACCTCCATCTGAGCTGTTATATCACCTCAGCGCTCAGATGAAAAACGGAACAGTCCGTAAAAGAAACCTAAACTCTGCAGCTGACCGAAGCAATGACGCAAAAATCTTCCCCAGGAGTCGAGCTGCACAATGAATCGGACTGGAATGTGATCATGAGCGTTGCGTGCCTCAGTTAATGAAGCGCGACGGTGGCATTTTTGAGCTGTGGTATTGCTGAGTTTAATGAACATCAGATACGAATACACTTATGCAACATACATTACATGGCCAAATGTTTGTGGACGCCTGACCGTCATATCCACATTTGGTTCTTCCCCAAACAGTTCAGCACGTTGTTTCAAGTCGAGTTTATTTGTATAGCGCTTTCCTCCAGCGGATTTATTCGCAAACTTATTTTAATTTAAAGTAGCTGCAGATTTCAAAAATCAAACTTTCATTTTCGGAAGCTCAAATAGTGCTTGAGAAAAATTAATTTCCTTTAAATGCCAGATGGGCTTCCTGTCGTGGTGACGGATGCGATGACATCATGTAGTGGTCACTTGGAGCAACTCAGCTGTTTATATCATAGTTTTACAAGTATTTTACTGAATTTATCAGTGTTTAAATAAAGTATGCCTCATTGTGTAGCATATAAACGCCACAGTGATGCTAAAAAGAAAGCGCAAGCCGGAATTAGACCGCGCTTCTGCAGAGAAAATGCAAAGTGTGCTTGCTGAGCTGTGGCAGACAGAAACTGGATCAGACATGAGACTTCATGCTGCAAAATCTTTTTTTCGCATGATCTACAGAAAGTGTGTGTGGCAAAGTATGTGTGTGTAGTGTGTGTGGATGCGCGCTCTAAAATCTCGGTTTAGAATGGCTCAACTCGCGGCACGACATGATACTTTGCGGTCTAAAATCTTTTTTTTTTTCTTAACATGATCTACAGCTGGTGCTGGGTAGATTAACAGAGAGAGTGTGTGGCATGGTTTAAAACAGCTTTTTGGAGCGTGAAGTGCTGCGTGGCCCTAAATTCATTAATTGTCCTATTAGAAAAAAAAAAAACTAATAAAATTGGAGTCTGTGATTCAAATTCAAGAGCTTTTGGTCCACTAAACAAAAATAATTGGGTGTCAGCGAAAAGTCGTTTTACAGTATGACCTACATTTGAAAAATCTGAAAGGCAGTCTACCTTTAAAAGAAGTTTTGAGAATAAATCCGCTGGAGGATCCCTTTAGCAACAGACATTCTCGCAAAGCAGCTTTACAGAAAATTAAAGACTAATTTTATCCCGAATAAATTCATTTATCCCTGATGAGCAAGCCTGTAGTGACGGTGGCAAGGAAAAACTCCCTCAGACAGCAATGTATCGCAATTAACGCATCAGTTTTTACATATACGCATTTACGTTATCCAACAGATCATGAGTTGTTTATTCCAGGGTTTCTGCAGGCTTGAACAAGTTCAATTTAAGACTTTTTAAGACCATAACAGGTTAAATTTAAGACTTATGCCGCACAAAAAAAAAAAAGAAAATTGGGAGAGCCTGACTTACTTTCAAAATCTCATCTCTCATCTCATTATCTCTAGCCGCTTTATCCTTCTACAGGGTCGCAGGCAAGCTGGAGCCTATCCCAGCTGACTACGGGTGAAAGGCGGGGTACACCCTGGACAAGTCGCCAGATCATCACAGGGCTGACACATAGACACAGACAACCATTCACACTCACATCTACGGTCAATTTAGCGTCACCAGTTAACCTAACCTGCCTGTCTTTGGGGGAAACCGGAGCACCCGGAGGAAACCCACGCGGACACGAGGAGAACATGCAAACTCCACACAGAAAGGCCCTCGCCGGCCACGGGGCTCGAACCCAGGACCTTCTCGCTGTGAGGCGACAGCGCTAACCACTACACCACCGTGCCGCCCCTACTTTCAAAATAACAAAATTTATCATCATTCACCAATGAACTCATTACATCCCTAGGGTGCACTCTTGCATTAATGAGGAACTAAGTTGCAGTGGAGCCAAAGACATCCCGCAAATCACTTGAGGATGAGGCATTCGATTCCGTACGGTTTGTGTGTTGTAACGTGACAGTTCGCACGGAGTTAGCTGACACACCGTCTCTAGATGTGCTTGGACCTGACAACGGTGAACAAAATTGAGTGATGGCATGCGATTGTTGCAGACTTTTATGGGCAGCCTGGTGCTTCTCCGCTTTCGCGTGTGATTCCAGTGCCTTTACACCCAGGGTGCCGAGTTTGAGTGTTCTTTTGCACAATGTGCAGTACGCCTCAAACGGATTGTTTGGTACACGTTTTAACCAGTCTACGAAATCATTGCGTTCAAGCCAGCAGTCGTTAAACTTGCATTTGCCCATTTTGCTACAAACCGTGACAATCTCCCTCGCTTCTTTTAGGCTCTACTGTCCAAATGCGTGCGTACCATGCCCTGTGCATCACCATGCCAACCGGGCTAGACGCCGGATTCCACTGTGTCTCATTTGTAGTTTGCAGCATAGCTTACTGATACTAAGTAGGCCTAGCCTATATGACTAATTATGAATATCACCAATGCATTTAACAAAAAAAAACAAAAACGAATGGGGTAAATGGACGTAAGGATTTAAGACTTCACAAAATTACATGTAAGACCTACAATGCAAAATATGCTCGTGTTTTAGACTTTTTAAGGCCTTAAATTAGGATTATCAAATTTTAGACTTAAGACTTTTTAAGACTCCGCGGAAACCCTGTTATTCAATTGAAAGAAAGTCAGAAGTGCAGGTTGGCAGACTGACCTACAGACAGAGAGATAGACAGAAAGGCAGGGATACAGATATAGGAAGGGAGAAAAACAGACAGGTCAGTGATACATGATGGTAATTTCAGCGTTAAAAAAAAAATCCTGCAGTTGTGCTCAAAGTAGGCGATAGAAAAAGAAAATGGAACTGAATCATGTGATATGGTGTGACTCATGTGACATCATTCGTACCTGGTGCTGCAGCCGGAGCTGAGGACGCAGGTAGCACGTGATGGCAGCTACCTGTAGTGCAAAAAACGGCAGAGACCAGTTCTCTCTCAGAGAGATGGTGAACTCCACACGTGTTGTGTCTACTCTACACACACACACACAAACAGAGTCAGTCCCCTCACTCACAAGGTCATATTCTCTATTTGAATTGTTCCATTTTCTTAGACAAATGCATCAGTGGAATTATTTAGAAAGCCTTTCCCTGAAGCCAAAAGCTTTCAGAATAGCAATGAGGTTCTGTTTCATGAAGGAATTTTGATTGTGTGTGTGTGTGCTCGCCATACCTGTTGAGGATGTACCACACTCCAGCGAGAGTCCCAGCCAGCCATGAATCACTCAGCATCCAACTGGTGAGGAAGAGAGCAAGTACATAGACTGCTTGGAGAGCAAACACAGTGTAGATGTAGAAGTACACTGGCTCAAGGTAAGACTGTGTACACACACACACACACACACACACACACAAATATTATTAGGCATGTGCAACAATAAATTCTGATACATATTTATGACAATTCGAAATAAAAATGAATCGCAATTATCATCAGGCTTCGTAGGCGCTTAGTTTTTCCTAGCTGTAACTGCAATGATGGGCAGCAGAGAGCACAATAATGAACAATAGCAGGAATGCGCATGACTTCACCCTAGGTGGAAGTAACACAGTGCTAATGCCATGAAAACACAAAAAAACAGATCTAAAAGGGGAAAGTGCCGTTTTGCGATTGTGCAGGTACATTTAACAAGAAGTCAGAGCTCTTTTTACAGCCTGCTGAAAACTAAAGAAAAGAGAAGCAAAAGGAAGTAGTCGAAATGTTCATAAAAGTTTACTAAGAAAAGGTCCATTTGTTATTCACTTTTTTCAAGAATGAAAGGAATATTTTCGTGAACAGGTTATTGTATTTTACTCCAAACTTGACAAATAATTATTGTTGGTTATTAAGATGATTAAGATTTAGCAAAAGGAATATTTAAGTTGATGTTGCTTTTTTTTGATAAGAAAATTTTCTTTTAAATATTTTCTCAAAAATATTATGGGAAAATCAAATTGTGAACCCAATTTCGTGAACGAAATCGAGTTGTGAATTTAGTGATTCATTATGTGCCTACTAGGAAGTATATACACAGTTCTGTGCAAAAGTCTTAGGCACATGTAACGAAATGCTGTAGACCAGAAATGGCTTTAAAAAAAAAATGAAATGTTTCAATATTAAAAAAAAAAAAAAAACATTATAAAGAGCAGTAAGCCATAATAAATGAAACAAAGTTGATATTTAGTGTGAGATGACCCTTTGCTTAAAAAAAAAAAAAATTAGTAGTCTCAGGTCCAATGAGTGCAGTTTTATGCGGAAATGAGCTGTAGGTTTTACTGAGCATCTTACAGAACCAGCCCCAGTTCTTCTGGACACTTTGACTGTCACACTCGCCTCTTCATTTTGCACCAAAACCCAGCAGCCTTCATTATGTTTTCTTTTTTAATCTGAACTAGAAAAGCATTCGGAGAGCGCAGACCTCCGCCAAGAATCCTTTAAAAAAAATCCGGGATCCAGAAGGTGATCCGGATCACCGCCAAAATGTAATGGATTGTTACTTGTGCCCAGTCACACCTCTGGAAAAAATTTCAGAGCAATCCGTTCATAACTTTTTCCGTAATGTTGCTAACAGACAAACAAACAAACAAACAAACAAACAAACAAACAAACCAACGCTATCGAAAACATAACCTCCTTGGCGGAGGTAAATATGATCTCTTATTGCCCAGGTCAGACAGCAGAAAGACACATGCTGCGACCTGTGATTGGTCGGGTGGCGACCGACCGCAGGTGGACGCAGGCGTTTTTCGTCAAATCCTTCGTTGTGGTCAGACGTATTGCAAGACACAGAGTTTTTAAGCTGAATTTTGTCACGAGCCAGCCGGGAACATCTAGGTCCTTATCTGATCTTTCACCCCTTTTCCTGGTTTTCCCCGAGCTTTCCCTGTACTGCAGCCAGCACACCTGTCTCTCATCAGCTCATCCACGTCTCTATATTATACCGCTTGGAAATTCATTTGGCGCGGGATTGTCTTTGCCTCATGATATGGTTTTTCACCCTTTTTTCCGCCTGGATGTTGTATTCTATTATCTATTATTTGGTACTTTGCTGCGTGCTGTGGAGTATTTCTCTCTTCTGTGGATATCTTTTATTGCGACTGTGAGAGCGTTGTTTTGCTGACGTGGAAGCGCTTTGAACTTTTGAGAGCTCTTTCTCATTGCGGGGCTGCGTTTCTGGACTCCATCATGCTTTTTTCCCCTTTTATGCTCATTTGGCAGCTGATCTCTAATCTTAGTTTTTTCCCCCAATTACCTGTTCCTGTATTTCTCCCGTTGACTCCTCTACTCCTCCGCTATCTGGATTAAGACCTGCCTTCTACATGCGTCAACCTGCTATTTGCACCAATTGGAAGCTAATCACAGCTGAAATGGGAACAGATCGTGATCCACTTGCGTCAACCTGCCTCTACTAAAGACTCTCTGCAACACTCTGCCATTATCTGCGTCATTGTGCATTGACGCAAGACCAGTCTTACGTCTACCTGGGATTTTGTTATCACAGGTAGACGCAAGCAGTTGAAAACTAGTTGCAGCCTGCCGTCTGACCTGGGCATATGGAATATGCTGCTCAAACTTTGTTTTTTCCTCTAACATTTACTCTTGTGCTGGAGAACAAATGTTTGAAAGTGTAAAATGTTTCTGTCCTGACTCAATAATGTAGAAGTCATAAAATAGAAATCTATAACAAAGTTTGCATGAAAAGAAAATACTGTGCCTAAGACCTTTGCACAGTACTGTATCTGTAAAAGTAACACACACACACACACACACACACACAACCCCGATTCCAAAAAAGTTGGGACAAAGTACAAATTGTAAATAAAAACGGAATGCAATGATGTGGAAGTTTCAAAATTCCATATTTTATTCAGAATAGAACATAGATGACATATCAAATGTTTAAACTGAGAAAATGTATCATTTAAAGAGAAAAATTAGGTGATTTTAAATTTCATGACAACAACACATCTCAAAAAAGTTGGGACAAGGCCATGTTTCCCACTGTGAGACATCCCCTTTTCTCTTTACAACAGTCTGTAAACGTCTGGGGACTGAGGAGACAAGTTGCTCAAGTTTAGGGATAGGAATGTTAACCCATTCTTGTCTAATGTAGGATTCTAGTTGCTCAACTGTCTTAGGTCTTTTTTGTCATATCTTCCGTTTTATGATGCGCCAAATGTTTTCTATGGGTGAAAGATCTGGACTGCAGGCTGGCCAGTTCAGTACCCGGACCCTTCTTCTACGCAGCCATGATGCTGTAATTGATGCAGTATGTGGTTTGGCATTGTCATGTTGGAAAATGCAAGGTCTTCCCTGAAAGAGACGTCATCTGGATGGGAGCATATGTTGCTCTAGAACCTGGATATACCTTTCAGCATTGATGGTGTCTTTCCAGATGTGTAAGCTGCCCATGCCACACGCACTAATGCAACCCCATACCATCAGAGATGCAGGCTTCTGAACTGAGCGCTGATGACAACTCGGGTCGTCCTTCTCCTCTTTAGTCCGAATGACACGGCGTCCCTGATTTCCATAAAGAACTTCAAATTTTGATTCGTCTGACCACAGAACAGTTTTCCACTTTGCCACAGTCCATTTTAACCTCCTGAGACCCGAGCTTTTATTTGGAATGCATTTTAACTTGTGAAATGTAATGTCCCCATGTGAGGAGCCTTGTCCCAGAGAAGACATCTGCGCTTCTGGATCATGTTTAGATACGGCTTCTTCTTTGAACTA